>NC_089754.1:18610302-18732802 GCF_040412425.1 Macrobrachium rosenbergii
GTCGGAACAAACAAACCGAGTCGAGGTTACTTGAGGAGAAAAAGCTAAAAAAAAACAAAAAATATCAAAGGAGAAATGATAAAAAGAGAGTTAGATGTTTTCTTTTCTCTAAGGAGTGCCATTCTTCTTTTTCTTCCTGCGGCAGTAATATGAAACCGAATAAATTTCTTTTTTTAGAATTCAGTTTTTACTGAACTCTGAGAAATGGGTTTTTTTGCATGGAACGCGCTGTGAATCCATATTTAAAATAATATATAGTTTTGCTAAGAGATAAAACCAACACGGGTTTCTTTTCATACCACTCAAGCTGGGAGCTCAAGGTTTGTGAAAACACACACATCCACTCTGTTATAATCATATGATGGGCTATTGTTTTTCTTAGATTAATAATACATCACCGCCTAATACACAAATCTAAATCTACCTCCTTGTCATCTAAGAAAAGAGCCTAAACTTAAAAAAAATAAATAAATAAAAAAAATCTTTTACTACGTGGCAGATTTTTTCTTTATAAAATATTTTCGTTCGCTCTAGAACATACACAATTGTGGAATTCTATCACCCCAATGAACCTCTATCGATGTAATTTCTGTTGAAAACCTTGAATGGAAGGCTAACGGCAAGTGGACGCAAATTCAACACATATCTACACGCACGAGCTACAATAAATTCTCATTCTTCTTTGTAGCCTGGGAGGTTCGAGATAACCTTACCTCTCTTATACAGATGTGTATGTGTGTGTGTGCAAATGCTACACTGCAAAGAATAACTTCATCATTTATGCCCCCTTTAATTCTAGGCAGTCATTTGAAAGCATGTCAACCAAGTTTGCGTAAATCAAGAGGTCACTGTGAATACGATCACAGGCCATGTATTACACAATTCACCTACGAGTATCTTTGTATCAGGCTAACTTGCTTCACTTGTAAATACATCGGGGATTGCAATTTGGATACCTGCATTTATGCTATCATTGATTCTATCAATAACTCATTTATTCTTTATCTTTTACAAGTGTTATTTGCGATTAAGGCAGTCTTCCATTAACCTTACCTCGTAAAGTGTCCTGTTCTTCAGGCTCCAAAGTAAATATATTTTCATTCATTCTTTTAAATCGAGTTCAAAAGCATCATCGTGAGTCGTCTGCCATGTGTGCGCGTGTGTCCGTAACATTACTAACGTGACGCCACACAAGGTTTGTGTACACAAACAAAAGGAACAAAGAGGGAAAGGTGACCATTTGATCGGTAGCGTTGCTCAGATTGAGTTGGTTTACATATGAATAAAAACTGAAACTTTGTGACTATCAGTGTGAGTGGCATAATGGGAGCTATGTGTGTGGCCAGAAATGTGGACTTGCGTTTAAAGGAATTCTCCCCAACAAAAGGTATCATCTGCATTATGATAACTGTGCATATCCTAAGACTCTAACATACATTTGACTATATCTGGACGAATGCAAAATATATTTATTAAGTTCAAGTTTGTACTATCCGTAATTCACAGTGTATAGTTATAGGAAGCAAGAATGAAAACGAAATAAAGAAAACAGCTGTATATCAAACCACTAAATTACAATGATTCTGTGTTACATTATCACAAATAAAAACTAACACGGTGGAAGAAAAGACTATTATCAGAAGGTAAGTTAGACTGGTTTTGATATAACCTTACATTAATCCAGATACCCAACAAACCCGTCAGTTTCGAAAGAAAATTCTGGGTGGCATGACTGTGTAAGACTATAACTTCCCGTTGTTCTACATCGCGATTCACAGCCCGGTCCCGCCACTGACGTCAAACGGTCACCTGATCAATTAGGTCTTCTTGCTCGGTCGACCACATCCCCTACGTGACTCGAAAATGAAAGAGGACATTTCACAATGAAAGTAGAGATTTCTGTAACGCAGGATGCGTGGACTGTACTTCATTTTGAAGAGCTAGTCTGTCGTAAAGTGAATCAGTGACAACCATTTCATTGACTGCGTAAAGTTAGCTATCTTTTGACTGAACAGCCCGATGACCATTTCTTTCTCTGGAATTCTCTTCCTTCTTCCCTTTTCCTTGCCCATTAGCCAATAATCTCGGTGAATTTCTGGTTTCATTACAGCACTCGTTATACGATTATGGGCCGATTACTTTAGCTCGTCGGCATAAAACTGAGTACTGATACAAGGTATGGTCCCATTCCTTGACGTATCTGGAGCTGCTGATACTTGGCACATGACAATTTTTTAGTCTATATTACTTTAGCCACCTTTATCTGTAAGGTTGTGTTAAAACAAAATAAACAATAACATGGAGAAAAATTTAATCGACAGTGTTTGTGTGGATGAGCGATCGATTTCCTTAGTAACTTCAAATTAGGCCTCAAGTGTATGTTGAATGTCGCACCGAATCATAAATCGAACCCCTAGTCAACAGTGCGAAAATGTAAATCCTAACCTTACGAATAAGTTATAAAAAAAAAACAATTAAACACAAGAAATAAAAAATCGACTAAAAGCACTTTCGTTTTTACTGATGCACAAAGGGACGAGCAAACCGAGATAGGTGGAAGGTACCCACAAGTACAATACTATTCAACAACAAAAGGAAACCATGTTTTATATGGAGCAGAAAACGTAATGTTCATTCTTTGGTCCACTATTTGTAAGGGAACCGAGTATCTCAGTACTTCTCGGTCTGTAATTGAATATTTACAGCCTATGTAGTGTTTATCAAACTATTTTGAAGTTGCTGAATGTTGTATAGTTAAGGCATGTCATTTATAAACATAGCATCTTATGATAAGTCTTAGGCTTCTGATGTCTAATCTGTACACTAATTAATAGATTATTGTTTTATGTTTCCTAGCACTTGAATGCATTCCTCTTTTTCCTCAATTTTATTAATTTTTGGGGGGTTAAAAGCGTTTCACCAATATCTTATCAAACCTACATTACTAACGTCATCTGATTTTCGCAGCTATAACTGCTTATCATAAAACTGAGTGTTTGTGGTATCTACTGTCATTAACTGGTTTTCCCAGGTACGCACGATCATCAATCAACCGCGAACAGTCAGCGGATGAGGGCGACGATAGTCTGTGAACAATGTGCCGGTTTCCTTTCATCTGAATGGCCAGCTGCTTTTGGCGTAGACTTTTGTTACTCTTAATGAAAAGAGGACAACAAAGGAAAAGGAAGGAAAGGATCTATTTCATCCCCACACGGAAAAGATGGATTTTTTTACGCGTTCTTTCCTCTTCTTGTTTTGGCTTTTAACATCGGGGTAAAAATAGATGAAGAAAACGGATGATCAATTCAAACAAAGCAACTGAAATGCTACGTAAATAAGAAATCAGAGGAATAAAACAGCCGCAGAGATATGAATAGAACAAATAAACAAACTTCGTAGATATCGTTAAAAAATACAGACAATAAGGAAACGACCTAAAAGGCTATGAATTTGCCTTACAAGAGTCCGCAGAATGTATTATGACTTATTTGTGAAAAAAAATAATATATCAACAAAGAGGGGAAAGCAAAACTGAATATATATTTATATTATGAATGCGAGATGTGAATAGGTGGATGAGTGAAGCAAGATATGGAAAGAAGCACCTATGCTGTGTGTCTACAAGCAAGGTAACTAGCATCAAAACCATCCATTAGACAGGCGCTATGAAAGAGGGAAATTTAAACAAAGTAAACAACACTGGCTAGATGGTCATTGCTCGGTGTAAGGCAGCTCCATTTGGAGCCTGAGGTGATGCACAAAGACACATAGAGAGGACACGTACTTTAGTCACTGTAGCAAATCATAATATAAAGAAATGAATGAGGAGAGGAAAAAGTGCTAATTTGGGTATAGCAGGATATTTTATGCGTTTTTTGGACAGACCTCACATCAACGCGTCAAATTAGCGATGAAATTTTGGATAATTAGCGTCTTTGACCATCGTGCTTTTCTCATGGAATAATTGGTCATTATTCTCTCATTAATTCCAGAATTCCATTTTTGTTCATGAAACGCTTTCACAGCGATTAATCATCGTAATGCTTTCCAAGCAGTTCAGTTTTCTTATAAGATTATTAGCGTATGTATAACTAAGACGTGTTTGCTGACGAAGGATTCACTTTTAACGAAATGAAGAAAGAAGTATATCCAAGTTATTAAAGAGTTGATGGGAATTTTTACTGGTAAATAATCACAAAAAGAACTATGATAAATACATGATATTTTATACTGTTATTCCAGTTCCTATTCCAAGCCGTTTTATTCCAGTTCCTATTCCAAGCCGTTGTTTAACTCTACTTCCTCGGCCAGTGTCACTACAAAAGAAAAAGAAATCTATAAAATGCAGCAAAGAACAGAGAAACATGTAAAGACAAAAGTGAAGTATAAAAATACAATTAACCATCACGTTGTAGGCAATAACACTAATCAGTAAGAGTAGCAAATGCTTCATTTTGGGAATAACTTACACCCAAGGAGAATTACAAATGAGTGCCTCTGCTCAGCAAAGGATTCAAATCTGGGCCTTTGGTTTAAAAGTCGACTTGACCACTCGGCGATCAAGAGAGAAAGATCTCTTGGTAGCAGAAAGAATGTCTATCACAGCTTCTAAAGCAAAGGCTCGGGATCGAATCCTGGTCGGGGCAGATGCACATTTCAATTATAATTCCCCATAGGTGTAATCTGTGATTTTGATACAAAATCACAGATTTTGTATCAAAATCACTGATTTTTATCAAAATCACAGATTTTGTATCAAAATCACGGGCTTTATATTAGCAACGTTTAAAAGTGACGTGTTTAAGTGACCAACCTTTATACACATAATATATGTATATACTGTATATACATAATATATTTATATACATACTGTGTATATATATATATATATATATATATATATATATATATATATATATATATATATATATATATATATATATATATATATTAGATCTACAACGTAAAATCACTCAATATCTAACTCTTTCAAAATGCATTATCTATATCACTGTCTGTACCATTACGGCTGGACCCCTTTCTAAGCAAAAGAAACTGCGGAAGAAAGGAAGGCACAAAGGAATCCAGGCCACGCTACAACACCTGCCATATCATAGGCCTCTTCGATCTCCTCTGAGTTAAGAGGCTGCAGCCCCAGGCCAGCATCCTTACGGATTAGGTCTCCTGCCTGAGCAATGAGTACTTGGAGTAGGCCCTAGGGCCACTTGCCGCTAATTACATTTTAGTTATAAAAAAAAACGACATACCGAAATAGAAAATAAAGACTGTAGTGTTTTACTCCGCTCACTTCGTTTGAGAGAGAGAGAGAGAGAGAGAGAGAGAGAGAGAGAGAGAGAGAGAGAGAGAGAGAGAGAGAGATACCAAAAGTAAAGTTAAGTATTACATTCATATGTATGTATGTATAGTTGTGTATATAAATACCAATATATATATATATATATATATAAATATATATATATATATATATATAGAGAGAGAGAGAGAGAGAGAGAGAGAGAGAGAGAGAGAGAGAGAGAGAGGAAAGGTTGAGAGAGATACCAAAAGTCTTATGTAACGTTAAGTATTACATTCATATGTATGTATGTATAGGTGTGTATATAAATACATATATATATATATATATATATATATATATATATATATATATATATATATATATATATATATATATATATATATATATATATATATATATATATATATATATATATATATATATATATATATATATATATGTGTGTGTGTGTGTGTGTGTGTGTGTGTGTGTGTGTGTGGGGAATACTAAAAAGCTGAATGAGATAAACAAATGATATGGGAATGAAAAACGCAACTTATTATCTTACTTAAATCCTACTAAGTAACAAAATTAAGAAATTGAAAAAGAGTAGCAGGAAAGTTAGAAAGCTCATGACATTTACGAAAGAAAATTAAAAAGTCCCACAAAGGTCCTACAATATTTTGTTGTCGAAAAAACAGCTTCTAAATTGCGTCTTCTCATCAGCTAAGAATATTTTTTTCTGCTGACACTTCACAAGTAGCTCCCACTTGAGAGCTCTTACTTAAAGATGCTCATGGTATTGAATGCCTATAATTCTCTTGTCGTTCGTGCTGTTTTCTTTGTAAACATTTCCACACAGAGAATGCAATTGCTTCTCCCAAGATATATTATGCTGTATATATTTCCTTACACAGTTTCGCTCCGTACCAGTGAGAATAAATTTGTATTAGTATAAATGCCCTCAGAATTAAAAGCCGCTTCTGGAATGGAACATTAAAGCACCCAAAACAAATTACTATCATTCGCCTTTGCCTTGAAGACAGCGTAAACAACATTTGTTTATGGTAATTCAAGTTCTTGAGGTGACATTTATCAAAGAGATGTATATCTCGCTTTTGGGCTTCCTGAATTGCCTACAGAATTTAAAGCGCGGAGGCAAAGTGAACTTCCATTAAATCATTTTACTAGATTTCACTGGTGATTTCCAGTTTTTTTTGATTGAAGAAACAAATAAAAGGTCAAAAATCAACAAAAATCTTGCCAAGTATAATTTACCTCTGTAATTTCTTTTCACTCTTTGGAAAGAGAGACAGAGCAGTGATTTTGAAAAGAAATTATGACTGTCTCTAAGTTGAACATCTTGACGTTGCACAGTATATAAAATAATCATACATATGTGTCATTTAGACATAGATACTATTATGTAACGTAAAGTACATCATGTGCTTTTAAATTTCTCTTTTCAGTATTTATGCTTCTCTGTGATTTAAGGTAAATTAATGTATTCTTGAACCTCCCCAGAAACAATTATAATACTACGATAGGTCAAAAGATCAAACTTAAACAGATACACAATCTAAAGGTACGGTAGCAGAAAAATCGCTGGTCCGAATTTTCTTAAAATACCACGATGCATGTAACTTTAATTTAATTTCGCATAATCAGCAATTTACCTCAAAGATTAATAAAAGATATTTATTTCAGTCGCAGACTCCAGTGAGATTAACAAGAAATCCTTCTTTTAAGTGAATTTATCGATTGTTTACAATTACTTTAGGCATAAGGAATCCTCCGGAAATCTCCCAAAAGTTTTGGGAGCTGTAAGGTAATAATAATAATAATAATAATAATAATAATAATAATAATAATAATAATAATAATAATAATAATAATAATAATAATAATAAACATTTTGAAATTCAGCCAGCCATTGTTTGTCTCTCGGGATTCAATGGCACTTTATTTCTCAGTTTTAAATAAAATTATAGTTGGGAAAATTAGACATAAAAAACAAATTCCATACAATGAACACAAAACCGCAGTCTTCCAGGCAACAAAACTTCTGAAAAAAACATAACAGAGCAGCCTTAAAATGATTATTATATCTGACTTTCTTGTTGGAAGGAAGGGATATTTCGAACTCTTCACTTTGTACAGTAATGGAAGGGGTCATTAGGAAAATGGTGCGGTTTCGATAATTATCCCAAAATTCTCAAGAAAGCTGGAATCCTTTTTAGGAAATACCTAGTATTTCTGGGAATTCAATATTACGAGACCTTAAATACTGACTTTAGTACTTGATTCCTAAATGGCTTCATTTTGCAAATGGGGAAAGCGAGGTCCATGCATGCACTACATGAACAGGTTATCTCATAACTTTCAGGATTGTAATTGATTCAGGTGGATCTCTCGTTACAAGGGTGGCACTGTATCGAAGACACAATTACAGATAAAGAAATGAATGAAATCGAAAAAAAAAAAAAACGATAGCATCTGATGATATGATGTATTTTCGTTAAAGATGTCACCTACACTTCAGGTGTTCCTTGAACGAGAGAGAGAGAGAGAGAGAGAGAGAGAGAGAGAGAGAGAGAGAGAGAGAGAGAGAATATCTTCTGGCCAACTGATGAATGGTTTAGCCTCGGTTTATTGAGGATCACCTCGCCGCAGTTATATGATCGTAAATATTATCAAGGAATAATTACCATTAAAGTTCATTTTTTTCCCTCTGTAGTTTCCCAATTTCTCTTCATCCCACCTGCGACAAACACATTTCGAGTAACTACCCGGCACCTAACGTACGCCTTAGGTTAATTTTAACGGAACACATTTACGTCTTCTCTTCGTCTACAGTTCATGGATCGAAAGCTAGTCGTTCAGTCTGGGTGTTGAGTACGCTACCAAAATTGCTACAAGACGAGAGAGAGAGAGAGAGAGAGAGAGAGAGAGAGAGAGAGAGAGAGAGAGAGAGAGAGATACTTGACAGATATCTGTCATGCTTAAGGAAAAATATCCCCAAGAAATGGTGTACAAACGTATTTTATAAAAAAAAAATGTGGTAATGCAAGCCTCACATAATTGCCTCATTATTGCCAACAACACTAAACAGGAAACTTACATCGTCAAAAGGAGTTTTTACCACTTTCAAATAGGCTTGGCCGACCTTAATCTTCGCAATGTCCATAAATGGTTCTTAACGTTTAATTTTTCTTAATATTCTTGAAAACATTCAAATCTTATGTGAGAAATGAATGAAAACTGGCAGAGCTCTCCTTTCAGGACATACACCAACCTCATTTAAGGAAGAATTGAATCCAGCATTTTATTCAACGCGCTACTTAGAAAGATAAAGGTCTTTCAGATAGTATTACATATAACTGTGAATGTTACTATTTAAAATGCAATGCCGACGGTTGGGAACGTATTGGATTAGCTATTCTTTCCGCGCAAAGGTGAAGATCTTTGGCTGCTTTGGGTACTCTGTGGCAGCAAGATGCAAAAAGATGCCAGAAACTGTGCCCGTGTGACTGAGCCTTAACTCATTTTTTAAGTCAGTTTTGTCATAAATTTTAGAGAACAATGTTATTTCTGTTTGGTGTAAAATTGTTGAAAAAATAATGGTATTTCGGATCGTTAAAAAATACGTACGTCTTGCAATAATGATAAAATTAAAGATGGCAGTAAAAATAATCAAAATATTAATAAATGCAGAAATAGTTACTGATATTACTTTTTACATTTATAAGAGGACGAAATTACTATTGCCTCTAAAATAATTGTATATGACTTCAATCTCAGGCTCCAGGCAAAAACCCTCTTTTTTCCCATCCCTGGAAATGGCTGTGATTTTGGGAAGATGACAAATGTCCAAACATTCGAAGGAAAGAACAAAGCAATCTAGCTTTTTACGACGTCGATATTAATCACAACAACATCTGGACGTGGGAGACGAAGTAATGCATATTATGCGTCGATGTCAATAACACCATGAAATTTTTTTCGATTTATTTTCCAATCTGAGTATCCGTCCAATATCAACGGATGAAAATGAATGAATTTCTTTGAGAATGGCGAAATTAATTCTTGCAATTTGTAGAGCGTCATCGAAGGATGGAATTATCGATCGAGGGTAAGACAAATAACACTTTTTCCGAAAATTACTTCAGATTAAAAATGATTCAGCAGCCCAGAGATTTCCATCAGTCTCTAGTGAACCACCGTTTCTGGGAAAAACGAAGATGGAAAAGAAATGATATTATAAGAGTGATAATGGCAATATAGGACATACGAATAAGTGGTCTGTGATCACCTGGTGTTATGTATATATGTATGTGAAGTAATAAGGCTTAATTAAGGTATATATATATATATATATATATATATATATATATATATATATATATATATATATATATATATATATATATATATATATATATATATATATATATATATATATATATATATATATATATATATATATATATATATATATATATATATATATACCTTAATTAAACCTTTATTACTTCACATACTTTTTAATCATATTGAATAATATATTCTCTGAAATAATCAAATAATTTTTACTACCTAAAATGTAACTCAGTGTTTATCTTAGATCCCAAGTGTTTATTTTAGGAAATACCATCTTACTGCATCACTGCGATATAATTTCGATATGTGAATGTGAATTATGAAACTGGGAATGAAGAATATCTTTTAACTGAAAATGACAGTTAACGACTTGGTTTTTCTGAATGCAGTATGCATACGTTAACATTATTCAGGACGCTGATAACAGAAGACTGAATCTTGAACTCCAGCAACGTGTAAGAGGATTTAGACTATCTATTGAATAAATATTGTTTATCTCATGATTTTTGCACTGTTGGGCATGAACGCTCTTGGCAATGGGACTTCTTTTATCTCTGCAATTGAAACTGCTGGAAATGGGACATTATACTTTTTAACCCTAAATGCTGCACAGTGAGATGTGACTGGCGGATGGTCGAGGTTGGTAGGAAAATATCACAGTGCGTTGGATTTCTTCCTAAGGAAAAAATAATTAACATCAGATCGCTGCGTGTTTTCGATTGTTTTTGTATTTAGTTTTATCTATCTATCTATATGTATACAGTATATAACACTTTTGTTTTACAGCCATATATATATATATATATATATATATATATATATATATATATATATATATATATATATATATATATATATATATATATATATATATATATATATATATATATATATATATATATATATATATATATATATATATATATACTTTTTATCACATCACCGTGATTCATATACAATCAGTAAGCTACAAACGTCCTTTAATATCCAATTTCGCTTACTTTGAAATAATATATTTTAAATATGTTACCGAAGGGGAATTTTTAGCTGACGGGACGATGAACTTATTATCAACTAAAAATTCCCTTCGGTAACATATATGAAAATATATTATTTCGGAGGTAGAGCGAATTGGATACTAAAGGACGTTTTTTATATATTATATGATTATATATATATATATATATATATATATATATATATATATATATATATATATATATATATATATATATATATATTAAATTCTTTTGTTTTCCAACCCTAACGTGCTGGAAGATGCTTCACTGAAATCTGTAGTGTCTCCCTACAATAAACGCAATCACAAATGTAGTCAGGTTGTAAGAAATGACAGTGGGCAACTCCGTATGTTCATATGTAAACAAAGTTGATAACCTTTTGCTTCTCAACTACGGGGGCTGGTGCTTTTCCTCTGCTTGCAATGAAATTAAGTCACAAAAATATAAATAAATAAACTCTTAGCGTTACCCTTGCGTAAATGGATAACCATTCGTTCAGTGGGTCAGATTCATTTAACCCATCCTAAACACTTTTTCTCTCTCTCTCTCTCTCTCTCTCTCTCTCTCTCTCTCTCTCTCTCTCTGTCGAGTGATTCATACGTTACGGAACGCATTACAAACGGTGTCCACTTTTGTAATCTCAGCGGCAAGAAATTATGTAATTATGGAATAAATGTCCAGAATAAATGCTACTGATATTCGGAGATTTGAAGTGTGATTTGAACTTTAAAAAATGAAGCTTGTATTTTCGTGCTGTTACCGGTAGAAAGCAATGGCATCAACCGAGGTGTTAGAGGATTTTACAAAGCATAAGTGATTCGGTACTTATGTGAAAGAATGCTGCTTCGATGCTCTACATTTTATATTTAGCAGTTAAATAACAGTTAAATAACTATTCTTAAAATCTTTCACTTACTATCACCAACACGCGAAGCATTATATCAAATTTAACTAAAATAGTGACAGATATTTTAAGGTTTCGCTATATCGTTACCAATGATCATGCAAAGCCAAAAGAAGGCCAATATGCCATCAATTTATTGATTTGTTATTGACATTGTTATCACTAGCAGTAGTTTTTGTAATGTTAGTATTGCAAGCAATCTATCTCAGGAGAAATCTGTTCGTCTGCCCGTTTTTCAATTGCAAAATTTTAATACCGAAATGTAAACAATGGCCGGGACGAATTGGAAATCTTCAGATTGATAGCCAGGAGCTTACTTGCTATTCGCACGGGTGGCCAAAAGATATTTTTGCCATGCAGGCTCTTTGCAAGGTACGTTCCTCATAGTCTGAACAAGAAGTGGAAAGAAGAAAATGACAGCTTGTCTTCAGAGCCACAGGGGAAATAAAGCAAGCAACATGAAGACACTGTAGCAAGAAAGCATCGACAGGACTAGACCCGTACTCAGTCGGCATTGCAACGGAGATGAGGAACCAAACATACATTCTTTGTCTTAAGGAAACGACGTAGCAAAAGGATGAAATCTTGCCTGGATTCTAGAATGCGTTATTTGTTTAATAACGAAGGGAATTACATAATGTAATTTGTAAGTACGTAAAAAAAATGGAAAGCAAAAAATTCATAAGGTAACACACTTTAAACCAAAGTCCACAAATCAATCCTTCACTTGCTGTTAGGAAATTAGTGTAGTTGAATGAACTAATATCACTAACCATGAAGAACACCCCGACGGCATTTAAAAAAACTAAATAAAATGAAATAAACACGTAGACACACACACACATATATATATGTATAATATATAATAATAATATATATAACAAAAGTTCCTCTGAGTGATTCGTATTATGAAATTTGAATAGAGTGAGGAAATTGTAGGAATATAAATGCATCTGATATTTCAAATACTTTTCAACAATTCTCAAGTATTGGTGGCTCTGGTTATTAAAGTGTTAGAAGAACGCTAGAGGATATTTTCAAATAAGTAATAAAAACTGTTCCTCTTTTGGGATATCAAACGTTACTTGAAATTCTCGAAAAAATATAAAAGCATAAGAAAAATAAACAAACATTTTCTTGCTAGAGAACAAACGAATGTTGTATAATGTTAAATAGCTTTCAATAGCAATCAGCAGTGTGGAATAAAATGTAAAATCAGGAAATTATCAAAACAACGAATTCAATTAATTCTGTACAGTAGTGTAGTAGAAAATTTTAGTTTTCAAGCCTTTTCCGTGTTATTTATTTTACTGTCAGAGAACCAATTATCTAAAGGAAAAATGGGAACTGATGTGCAATCAGCCAAAAGAATTCTAATTGCTTGTCTCTCTCTTTTGTCAGTGCTCGATTGACTATAAACTTAAGAATTCTAAGAGGACAGAAAAAGAAACCGAAATAAAAGAGCTTTATGTCAAACAAAACAAAATATTTGCAGACTAACTGAAATAGCTGGTGGAAATACAAACTGCCTGTATCTTATTGCATTAACTTTCGAATGACATGCATGAAATTAAGTGGTTTCCATTAAAATCTCTACTTTCGTTCGTAAAAAAGCAAAATAACTTTCCGTTTAATGAAAATGTCTGTCAACTTTGCAAGTAAGAAAACGCAATTTTAACACTCTTTAGGATACTGGCTCGTCCAGCTTTTATTCGTAAACTCAGAGGATGTCTTAAATGTTTACCAAAACATTTTGCTGCATTTGTGCAACATTCTCTATGATTATTTTCTATTTATTCATCTATATCTTGCAAATTAGACAGCTGCGCCATTTTCTGTTGTTATAATTAGACATAATTGTTGAATTTATCTCCGATGACTGGCACTTGTGAAATTACCCTAAATATATATATATATATATATATATATATATATATATATATATATATATATATATATATATATATATATATATATATATATATATATTTTTTTTTTTTTTTTTTTTTTTTTTTCAGTTCATACTGCAGAATGGCAACGGCTGTTCAGGTGAATTACTAGCGCTGTACAGAACCTTGTCTAAATCCAGAAAATGGGTACGTGTGAAGATCTGATGAAGGTACTCAGACAACACAGATTACTTAAACCCCTTTAAAGCAAGTTTGTATATGATACTATGAATGTGTTTATAAGAAATATCCTGACGTGCCTTTTAGGGCAATTTCGCATGAAAACTGAGGAAGTGCTCAAAGTAAGATGGAATGGCATGTTAAACTGCTAATAGTTATTTTCTTTCGGTCATGAAGAAGTATCAGTAACATTAAATAATTATTCATGCGAAGCGGGCTTAAGGGAAATGGTCCATGAATGTTTTGTGGATGTTCATCTATCCGTTTGTTTTAACTGTTACGGCAGAGAAAGCCTCCGATCAAGAGAGAGAAGGCGCTCGTACTACATATTGGCACTCACTTGTCCTGAAATAAATATGTCAGTAATAAAAGCCAATTGCAACAGGCCATCTACTCTTCTTTTCTTTATTTACACTGCTTATGCAAATTAAAAAAAGGACAAATTTAACACAAGATACCACAATAAAAAGTAACGATTCTTTTAGCTTGTCTTTACAAAGGAAACTTGTCATTTTCCTGTTTGGTTACAATTAACCATACGGAGCATTACGAATATATGGAAAGACTTCTTAAAAAGACACAGGAGGAGCAAACTACGGTATTATCCAGAATGTACCAAAATGTGTGAGTGTTTCTTTTGTACGACTGCATAGTATATCATTGCTAAATAGTATTAATCCTTCCAGTCTCATAACTGGCGCAAAGCGTCCAAGGGCAAACGACGCAATAATCGTTTGACTTTCTTATATTTTCTTCACTGAAATGAACAGATAACATAGAATATGTATTATATTCAGATTCGCTTTTGTGAAAATACAGGCTAACCTACTCGAATACAATTATGCTACATTCACAAACTCCCCAAAACAGACTAAAACAACTACTAGCTTTAGATCATCGTGCAAAATCATGTAAATTACCACAGGGCATTTTCTGACTACACTTTAGTTCTGGGCAAATTCTTGAGGATAAACACAAGTCGTGGCTTTATAAACTTCCTGTGTCCAGAGGATAACCCCAAAACTGAATAAACTGACGGAATTGGCAACTTGTAACCTTTGCCTACCTCTTTAGGCTAAAACTTTAGATAAAGACTCGGGAAAGTTGTTCATCATGCAAACCTGCTTGCCCAACTCTTCCTCCGTCTCTCTCCTCTCCATGGAAAATAGTTAGAGCATAAAATGTTCCGAGAGATCTTTGCACACACAAGAACACACATACCGTTATATATGTAAGTATAAATAAATATGTATACATACATACATATATATTATATATTATATATATATATACATTATATATATATATATATATATATATATATATATAGATATATATTATATATATATATATATATATATATATATATATATATATATATATATATATATACATATACATATATATATATACTATATATATATATATATATATATATATATATATATATATATATATATATATATATATATATATATATATATATATATATATATATATACTGTATATATATATAAGAATGAATTTTTATCACATCATGCGTGTTTCATATACAAGCATTAAGCTATAAACGTCCCTTAATGCCCAATTCGCTCTACCTCGGAAATAATATATTTTCATATATGTTACCCGAAGTGGAATTTTTTAGTTGATAATAAGTTCGTCGTCTCGTGGCCGTGGTTCGAGCCCATGAGACGACGAATTTATTATCAACTAAAAAATTCCCCTTCGGGTAACATGGTAACATATATGAAAATATATTATTTCCGAGGTACAGCGAATTGGATATTAAAGGACGTTTGTAGCTTAATGCTTATATATATATATGGTAGATCTAAGCCGGCTGTCCGCGGTGGGCTAGGTTATGGCAGTTGACATTTTTCTATAGAACTTTACTTGCTGAACAAGAATTTAAAGTAATATTTTGTCGCTCGGCTGTAATTAAGCTGTAAATTACCTTGGAACTGTAGCCAACGGTAAGGGGGACCGGTTGGGAATCTGGGTCCTGGGTGGGTAAAAACACTTTCGAGAATAGCTCATGGTGAGGGGGACCCGTTGGGAATCCGGGGTTCTGGGTGGGGTAAATAACTTGGGAAAAGGTTTGGGCAATTTATTGTTGTATTTCCAGTTATATATGTCATTTGGAACACGAAAAACAAGCGTAAAAATAAGGGGAATAAATGGACAGTGCGAGCCGTTACAAAGGCACTTTTCACATACCACTACTACTGCTGATTCCAGGCCATGTCACGCATGCGCGGTCTTACAGGGGAGCTTTCGGTTCATCCAATGCCTCCAACTGAGAGAGTAGTTGGTGGGTTTTTTGGCGGGTGGCTGTACCCAACCAATCACGTTGCAACGTTACCCCAACATTACGTTTCACCCAGGTGGAGAATTTGGGGGATACATAAACTCAGTTACATGTATTCCTTTTGCTCAACTGTTTTATAACCGTTTCCTATTCGTTGTAGCTTGTGCCTACAACGTTCTTCCAGTACTTTTCCGTTCACAAATATATTGACGTCTCTTCGCAACATGATTTTACCATAAATAACTTACAAAATTACTTTACATTTGTCGGCAGACACCTGAAGCATGTATATGGGGTAGGAGGAGAAGGGTCTTGCAGGACGTTTCGGTACCACTTTCTCTCAGTGACGTTAACAGAAACCTTTTTTTACATATTTTGTAAGCCCTGTGGTTGGCGCGCAGCGCAATATTACCGCTTGCCAGAGCATACGAGCCTGCCAGATTATTTTAAAAATGCGGATAAGGCGCGCAGCGCCGTTCCGCTACCCCAAAACTGAAAGCAGAAATACACTTTTAGCACCCCAACTTTATCCTTCCTACCCTGTTCCGGTGCAGTTCACCGGGCACATTTCACTCACTCTTCAACCCAGCATGATGACGGACGTAACCCTGGAACCTCCGCTCCTCTGAGCCTGTAACCAAGTGCAATTTGCCTCTTACCTGTGTCAATTGCTACCTTAGTTATAAGGACTACATTGTACCGGGGACAACTATTGTATCTGATTGCTGGAGAGCTTATGACTGCCTGAAGGACGAAGGCTACGTGCACTTAACCGTCAATCACTCCATGAACTTTGTGGACCCAGTAACTGGTGCGCATACAAATACTATTGAGAGGAGGTGGAGGGAACTTCGTGAGACGACGCCTAGGTACGGCCGTAGGGGGTACAACTTCGTCGGGTACTTGGCAGTAGCCCATTTTAAAATCCACTTTGATGACCCGAAGACGAGGCTCCACGCGTTTGTAAAGGCGGCGGCTGAATTGTACTCTCCACCCCCTTAAGGTAAGGTTCCTAAACTATCTTCTTTATTAGTAGGTAGTTAGGTCACCTGTGTTTTTGGTGTTATTAGGTTTTAGTGCTTTTCATGTAGGAGCGTTATTATTTTTTGGGTAACTGTCATTTAACGCCATGTTTCTACATAAGTCCTACGTCACTTTACCAACTTGTACCTTTTGTGCAGTACCTCTCCTTCCCCTGCTGAACATATGGCTCCCTAGTGGTTACGTAACCCAAGATGGCGGATTTGTTTACCGTTTACGTTTCTTCTCCCTGATGGTAAGCAACGGTTTAGTGTGTAGTTGAGGTAGCCTGTGGCAGTTGACGTTTTTCAGTGTTGCTTTGCTTGCTTTGCATGAGTTTAGGTAATATTTTTGCCCGTCGGCTGCAGCTAAACTGTAATTTACCCTTGAGCTGTATGCGCCAGTGCAGGGGACCCACGGGTACCGTGTGCAGTCTTCGAGGGTCTATTACGCTTTAGTTACAGCCGACCGACAAGATTTTACTTGAAATTCTTGTTCAGCAGGTCAAGTTCTATAGAAAAACGTCAACTGCCATAGGCTACCTCACCGCGACAGCGGGCTTAGAATTACCATATATATATATATATATATATATATATATATATATATATATATATATATATATATATATATATATATATATATATATATATATATATATATTGTTATGGATTGTGTTATGGATTGTGCTAGTGTTAATGAGTACTGGAGTGGTAACATGGGGAATAGTTGATCTGCCATGTATTTCATTGCTTGACTTACTGTTCTTGTAAAACTTGAGGATCCTTGGGGAAAACCTGAGAATGTTGACTTAGGGGTTAATTTGACTATATGGTCAGTCATTTGGCCAGTGGTATTTGTTATTCATTAATTTACATATTGGTTTAAGTGAGTAATATTACTATGTATCTGTTAATTGTCATGTTCTTTGCTAAGTTTTTCCTTTTATTCTGTTACGGTGGTGATAACTGTTACTGTTCATTAATAAATTAGGTTAGTTGTTACTATTTAGTTTTATTCTAGCCTAGTGTTCTGTAACAGAATTTGGGGCCTGACCAGGATTTTATCTTAGTAATAGGCTATGAGCAGTAATCAAAATGTTTTTGTGTGCTTAGCATTATGCCTGATAAGTTCATGTTACTTATGTTTTGTGATAAGTGCTCTAGTGTATTTGTACTTACTAGGTTTAGCCTTCTAGGTCTATACCACCTTAACCTTTCTAGGTCTTTGCTAACCTAACCTACTCTAGGTCATTGTTAACCCAGCATAGTCTAATTTCTATTAAGTGTTTGTATGATATTGATACATAATGGCTACTTTTGATATAGAAGGATTTAAATTAGACACCTCTGCAACTGATTTGAAACGTGGTTTAAGGAGAAATGATTGGATTAGATTAGCTGAGTGTTACGAGATACCAGTGAAGCTCTATTGAAAAATCTTTGCTTATGAATGCTGTCGTTCAAAGCTTGGTAGATAATGAGATTGTGGTTGAATCTGCACTTGATCTTTGTGTACCGCAAGATGATGCATCTGAAGATGTGAATGTGATAATTAAGAAGCTAGAATTAAAAAAGGTTAAAAAGAGAGCATGAGAGAGAAAGGAAAGGGAACAGCATGAACTACTGTTGCTAGAGAAAAGAGCTGAGCTTGGTATTGTGCAAAAATACTTCAAGTGATGAGAGATTTGACATTTATAAATATATAAGAATGGTTCCAGAGTTTGATGAATCAGACCCAGATGAATTTTTTGTACAATTTGAGAAGCTTGCAACTAGTTTTGGTTGGCCTCAAGGTAAATGGACTGCTTTAATTCAGCGTAGTTTAAAAGGAAAGGCAGGAGTACTTATAGTGCTGTTCTTTCACCTCTTCATGAAAACTATGATCATGTGAAAAAGGCTGTTCTGGATTCTTATGAAATAACTGCTGAGTACTATAGGGTGAAATTTAGGTCTACTAGCAAGGAACAGGACATGACATATACAGAGTTTGCTCACATTATTGATAAGTTTTTGGGTAAGTGGTTAAAATCTAGTAAAGTAGATTCTTTTGATGCCTTGAAGGAGTTAATTGTACTTGAGCAGTTTTTGAATAGCATTCCTTTATGTGTCAGAACCTATTTACTCGAGAGAGAGGTAACCAGTTTAAAGAAAGCAACCTCATTAGCAGAGAATTTTTCTTTGGTGAACCCTAAGACGAAAGAATCCAATATCAGAGCTGGCCAAATGAACTCACGTAGGGTGCAGAAGCACATAGGGCAAACTAATTGTGAACAGATTGATGAACATGCTAAATTACCAAAGTCTAATGTTGGTGATAAGCCTGATTTTAAAAAGAGTTCAGGGTTGAACGTTCGAATCTGTTTTTTGTGTAAAAAACCCGGTCATGTTGTGTCCAATTGTGTTCATAATCCTAAGAGGAATTTTTTTGCAAAATAAGAAGGGCAATCAGGGTGATGTTAACTTAGCAATCAACAATAGTGAAGTTATGAAAGGTGAAGATGTTGGACAACAGAAGTCAGTATGAAGTCATTAGAACCATTTCAAAGTGAAGGCTTTGTTTCTTATAGTCAGCACAGTCAACCAGTACCTGTTAGGGTTTTGAGAGACACGGCTTCTAGTAAGAGTATAGTGGTTAGAGTGCTGTTCCTTTTATTGGAAAGACTCTAACTGGTGAGCATGTTGTTCTTAGTTGTCTTGGGCAATTGCCTGTAGTTTCTCCATTAGCAAGGATTTATCTACAGTCTGGATTTGCAAACAAATATGTGATGCTTGCTGTGCATGATGAATTACCTGTGGAAAGGGGGGTCACTTTTGATTGGTAATGATATTGCTGGTGAAGTAGTTGTTCCTAATCCAGTGGTTACTTTTACTCCTTTGGATATTAGTCCTACCTTGGAATTGGAGGCAGCAGCCCTGAGTTGTTTCCTTCTTGTGTTGTCACTAGGAGTCAAGTTAGTAGGACACAAAATGGTAGCGATGGTACCAATGAGTTTGACAAGGAAGGCTTGTCTTTTGGGTCCAGTAATTTGAAGTCTGACAAATGTGATGTTTTGGATAAGTCATTTGATTTGAGTTCATTTTTTCATGAGGATGAAGATAGTAAGTCAAATGATAAAATGGATTTTGTTAATAAGGATTTTCTTCATGAAACTACTGAGGTTTTGAACGAACCTGAAAGTGATGTACCAGATGACACCGACTTTGGTTGTTTTCCTATGAATAAGGAGACATTGATTTCTGCACAAGGTAGAGACCCTAACTTATCTAAATTATTTTCTTTAGCAGTAAGTGAGGATGACAGTAGAACTGAAAGTTGCTGTTATTACATCAAAGATGGCTTGCTTATGAGAAAATTCTGCTTTCCAGATGTACCAGCTGAAGATGATTTTTGCTATACATCAGGTGGTTATTCCTTCGTGCTTCAAGGATAAGGTAATAAGTATAGCACATAATAATTTGGGTGGACATTTGGGAATCAGAAAAACAGAGTATAAATTACTAAAATATTTTTATTGGCCTGGTATACATAAAGATGTATCTAGATTTTGCAGGACCTGTCATATTTGTGAGATAGTTGGAAAACCAAATCGGACAATTAAACCAGCTCCTTTGAGACCTATACCTGTTGTGGACGAACCATTTTCTAGGGTGATCTTAGACTGTGTGGGTCCTCTTCCAAAACCAAAAAGGGTAATCAGTATATTCTGACAATGATGTGTGTAACAACAAGGTACCCGGAAGCAGTTCCGTTAGGAACATAAAGACTAAAATGCTATTGCCTGTGCTGGAAAAAACTCTTCACTCAGTTTGGGTATCCCAAAGATAATACAATCTGATCAGGGAGCAAATTTTACATCTGACTTATTTCAGCAGGTTATGACTCGCCTTGGTGTAACCCAGTATCATTCAAGTGCTTATCATCCGCAGAGCCAGGGTGCACTTGAAAGATTTCACCAGACTCTGAAGAATATGCTATCAAAATTCTGCATGGATCAAGAAAAGGATTGGGATGAAGGTTTGAATTACGTATTGTATGCGGTAAGAAGTACGTGTCAGGAGAGTCTAGGTTTTTCTCCATTTGAGCTTTTGTTTGGTAGAGATATTAGAGGACCCTTAAAGTTATTGCAAGAAACTTGGTTTAATGATGAGAGTACATCTAGTGTTAATGATTACATTTCTAAACTTCAAAGGAAACTGAAAATAGCTCATGATTTATCTAGAAAATTTCTCAATAAATCCCAGCGTAAAATTAACTATGATTTAAATTCTGAAGAAAGAAGTTTCAAACCAGGTGATTTAGTATTGTTATTTTTACCAGTAAGAAAATCTCCTTTAGAACCCAGGTATCAAGGTCCTTATCAAGTTATTTCTAAGGAAAGTGATCTTAACTATATGATAGCTACACCTGGACGGAGAAAGACACGGAGGTTGGTTCATGTTAATTTGATTAAAGAATATCACCCTAAAGATGAAGTGCCTACTTTGGTCATTGAAAATGTAACAAGTAAAGGATATGATGACTTCTGTATTAGTGGCAAAGAAGTCAAAATTCAGAACTCTGATGTGCTTAAAAATCCTTCTACTAAATTAAGTCATTTATCTCTTACCCAAGCAGAAGATGTGAAAGAGTTGCTCATGCAGTTCGAAGAAATATTTGGAGATGTAAATAAAAGCCTGCACAGCGCCAGTCACAATGTCCAGTTGGTTGAAGGTAAATCCAGTTAACAGCCATATTCTACAGACTGTCACATGAAAAGCTAAGGATACTAAAGCAGGAAGTCGATTTTTACTAGATAATAATCTTGCAGATTTATGATAGTCCCTGGGCATCCCCATGCATACTTGTTGCAAAAGAAAGATTGGACATCACATGTGCACGGATTTTGAAAGGTTAATTCCATGACACAAAAGGATTTCTTATCCTTTGCTTCATATAGAGGACATGATAGACTCTGTTGGAAATTCTAAGTTCGTGACAAAGCTGGATCTTCTAAAGGGGTACTATCAAATCCCTTTGACTGATAGTGCCAAGAGAATCTTTTCTTTGTGATGCCATTTGGTTTATACCAATATAAAGTACTTCCATTTGGTATGACCAATGCACCAGCAACATTTCAACGGATGATGATGTTGTAATGGCAGGGCTAGAAGGAGTGGAAAGTTTATCTAGACGACCTAGTAATTTTCTCATTTGATACTTGGGAGGAGCATTTAAAAACCCTGTGTATACTTTTTCAAAGACTGTTGGCGTACAACTTGATGGTGAATCTACATAAAAGTGAATTTGGAAAAGCTGAACTTATTTATTTGGGTCACAAAGTTGGAAGTGGGAGCATAACGCCAGTAACTGCAAAGAATGAAGCTATTGCTCAATTATTTACACCAAATTCAAGGAAGGAAGTTCAAAGATTCCTGGGCATATGTGGATATTATCGCAGATTTTGTCCTAACTTTTCTAGTGTAGATGCTTCATTGACGGACCTAGTAAGCCCAAAAGGAAATTTATTTGGACCAAGACCTGTAATGAAGCATATGAAAGTTTTAAAGAATATGCTTATTATTTTGCTCCCATTCTAAAGGCTCCAGACTTTGAACAGCCATTCTGTCTTCAAGTAGATTTTTCAGGTGTCGGAGTAGGAGCAGCCCTACTTCAAGAAGGAAAGGATGGGATTATGCATCCAGTTTCTTATTTTTCTAGAAGCTAAAACCTCACCAGAGATCTTACTCAGTCAGAGAAAGATTCCTTGCTTTGTTGCTTGCCATTTTTGAATTTTTTTGAAGTCTACCTGACAACAGTAAAATAATAGTGGTATATTACGATCATAATCCATTAACATTCATCTCTCGTATGAAGAACAGAAATCCTCGGCTTACACGGTGGTGCCTGACTCTTCAACTTACAACATTGATATCCAACACATAAGAGGAAAGGACAACATTGTAGCAGATTTTATTTTCAAGAATTCCAGAATGAATATTGTTGAATATAAATTTATAAATATGTATTGTTTAATGTAAAATGTAAATGGTACTTTTATTTGGTTTAATATTGTTTGTTGTAATAAAAACTTTGTTTTTATTTTTAATGGAGGGAAGTGTTATGGATTTTTAATGTGTTAATGAGTACTGGAGTGGTAACATGGGGAATAGTTGATCTATCATGTATTTCATTGCTTGACTTACTGTTCTTGTAAACTTGAGGATCCTTGGGAAACCTTAAAAATGCTGACTTAGGTTAATTTGACTATATGGTCAGTCATTTTGGCCAGTGGTATTTGTCATTCATTAATTTACATATTGGTTTGCGTGAGTAATATTACTATGTATCTGTTAATTGTCATGTTCTTTGCTAAGTTTTTCCTTTTATTCTGTTATGGTGGTGATAACTGTTACTGTTCATTAATAAATTAGGTTAGTTGTTACTATTTAGTTTTATTCTAGCCTAGTGTTCTGTAATAATATATATATATATATATATATATATATATTATATATATATATATATATATATTATATATATATAAATATATTATATATATATATATATATATATATATATATATATTATAAATATATATATTTATATATATATATATTATATTATATATATATATATATATATATGAGATATTTATATATATATATATATATATATATATATATATATATATAGATTCAGGTCTTCTAATAACCATCTTAATAAGATAATAATATTAATGAAAATGCAACTAACTAAAGTAAAACAGTGTACAGTGGTAGTTTTCTCCAGCCAAAGTGACAGGAAATGCCTCATGCTTTTGTTCTCCCCCCTGTCAAATTCATCCCATTATCTATCTATCTATCTATACATACATAAATAAAAATAATATATATATATATATATATATATATATATTATATATATAAATAAATAATATAATATATATATTATAAATAAACATGTAAAATAAATAAGAAAGTTTATATTCGCCCACCAACTCCTCCCAAACGGCTAAATAACTTGCAAATTAGTCAAAACACATGCAAATAAAAATGGTGAATTTTCCATGAAGGATTAGGAATTTCTGAAATAAATAATTAAAGCTAAAATTTCAATTTGACAAATTTCCGACTCCAAACTGTGAATCACTGAAGTTGGGATATCTGGAGAACAATTCCTGTAGATTTCCTAACTTTGTCAGGAAAGCAGGCTTTTGCACATCGATATAGTCACTTGGAAAACCAAATTTTTTCATTTTAAAGTTTTGTGACAGATCCTGCGCTTTTTCGTAGAGACGACTCTCTACAATTCAGAATAATTAGGCATTCACAATGAAGGCCAGGACTAAAAACATACATCGGTTTCTTCTTATTTTGAGCATTATTTTGAAAGATGACCGGACTTAAAAGAAAACACATATTCGAGTAGAATTTCACAAGGTTTATTTGGTATGCATGAATTAATTGCATTTCATTAAAGAAATTATAATATTAAGTGTACTACTTGAATTTCGTGCATCTCCGTAACACCAGACGGCAATAATTGTAGTGAGAATAATTTCATTTTCTACATGAAAGATAATTTTTCACGAGGAGTCCAATGGCATTTCATCAAGCCAGATATGTCCTTATTAAAATACTTATATTCATACATACATTACATACATACATACATACATACATACATACACGCAAAAATCTTGGTGTAAAATATGGCAAGGAAAGTTTCAAAAGCAATTATTTATGCTCACAAGCAAAATTTGCTGTTAGTTAATTACATAAAAAAGAGGCAATGCCAGAAAATCTTCCGTTGATGTTTGAAGTTGAGAAATGACCTCACTACACTTTCTATTGTTTTAAGATTCCCCTCGGATTAGTCCCATGGCAAGTAAAATCTAAGATGATAAATTCCATTGTTTAGACTGAAATCGTTCTCTTATTCAATTAGCATTAACCGAGATTAAAAGTATCACAGCTGACATAAATTCAACAGTATACATTTGAAGTTTTCACTTAACATTCAGCTGATGACTATTAACCGGATGAATATTTTTATCTGGCTTCGACACATGAAATAAATAAATAAAGAAAAAATACATAAATAACTACATTTATTTTATAACGCCTAGCTTTGAAAAAATTTTAGGTATTCAAGAAATTACTTATTTTTCCAAGGTTTCATCACGGAATATTGTTAAAAAATTCATTTCACCATACGGAGTATGAGGATACTCCAAATCCTCATTTGCAGTTGTTTAACTCCGAGGGTATTCTCCTCCCTTTCACGACCTTAAACACTACTGGTCCCATTTCATTTACGAAATACGTTCCGTGGTGGGCTGGTTGCAAATTTACTGGTTCTTGCACAGAATTCTTGATCTCAAAAATATAATACACTTGTACCTGCTTTTTTCTGGGCAATTAACTTCGACCTACACATCTCGTTAATCTTTAGATCTTCTGTGTAAGAATGTATCATTGTGGAACGTTCTCACCTGGAATATTCCAGTTGCAGTTGTTTATTCCCTATGTGAGGACTCTTAACGTGTTCCTACTTCAAGTTTGAAAACGCAACTCCCAGATGACAGGCACTTAATGTAGGAACAGATACAAATTCATTAGCATATTCTCTTTCCCATTTGCCTGTCATTTGATGGCATTATTTAATGAAGTTACAAATACCAAAGGGAATTTTGTTTGTCGTCAGATTTATATGGTTATTTTCCATACAGAGCTCCCTAAACTTGATCATGTCGTGCTATCAAAAGTTTAACACTTGTCCTCCGTAAGGACTGGACAAGCTGCTCAGATTCTTCTCTCTCTCTCTCTCTCAAACACACACACACACACATATATGTTTATATATATATATATATATATATATATATATATATATATATATATATATATATATATACATATATACACACACACACACACACACACATAATATATATATATATATATATATATATATATATATATATATATATATATATATATATATATATATATATATATATAAACGTATCAACTGAAAGTATGAAGTGCAAGGAAAGTTTTCTAAAGGACACAAAACTCGATTAGCTGTGGGTAGTTCTTCATTCTGGATCATCTCTCCGCCTTTTCCCCAAAGGGAGAAGGGCTTTTATTTTTTCTTCTTATCATCTACCTTCATTTTCCCTTCCTTTGTAAGACAGCCAAAAGAATATATCGAAAATTTTTCATAAGGTTATGGTGCACGGAGCTCATAAGAGGGAAATGCGGTGATTTTTCCTTCTATCCTATTTCGCTTTTCTTTTCTCTCCTACGGCATTTTCCTATCTGGAATGGACTTAAAGGCTCGGTCAATTTGCTTTATTTCTTTTTTTCTTTTTTTACTTTTATTCATTTATTACGCAGAGAGAAAACTTAGTCATGAAAAAAGTTTTTTGCACGAACAAAAATGAAAATCTAAAATGATTTACAAATCTTTGCCTGTTTATCTGAATACTGAAGGTCTGAATAAAATGATAATCCAGTGGCCTGAATGGACCCGGTGCACATCCCTGAAACTGTTTATAAAACATAATATTTCATGTTCTTATCAACGTTTACCAATAAAAAATTATTGTTAATATTACTGGGATTCGTTTAGTGGTCATTTTGAACGGCATCTCAATCAGAATAATCTGAATTTTTATTTCCATTGAGCTGGGATTTATACATTCGTAATTTATTTCTATTTTTTCATAATTAGTACATACAATCTCACTGAAGTATTTATATTTGTTAAAATACAAACTGAACAGAATTTTTCATTTTGGAAATGCAAAAGTAATTTAGACAAAATGTGAGAAAGTTTCTCATCTGAGACATTTCGAACGGCCGTAGGTTGTCTATAGGCCTAAAGGAAGGTTGATATTTACAACTGGAAAATCATGGTTCCTTTTTATGTAGGATGCATTTATCAATATTACATAAACATTTTTTTGTGTGTAACAAAGAACAGAGAAAATATGTAAAGGGGGTGATGTTGTTACCCTCCAGAGTGATGTAGTTTCAAGTTTTTGGTGATACTATGCCACTGGCCATGAGAAAACAGGACTCTTGTACCCTCACAATTAATACAGTGTCGTGCATATTACAGCGGGTATTGATAACGACCAATTGAAATCATTCCAGTATATCGAAAGGAACCTGAATGGAAAATCGTTTTTCAGCTACACAGAATCTGTGATCAGCGAGCTGATGAACAGCTAGTCACATACCGCATGGCACCAAAATGCGTATAAATACCAAAATTCCTTGACAATGATGATCTAGAGAATGCTGTTTATCACTGGAAAGCTTATCAGCAGTTTCGTGCAAGCTAGTAGGCTACAGCCTATCACTCCTGATCTCAGCTGAAACATGAGCATCAGACTTAGGGAGTTAAGCTTATCCTTTTAAAGTGGTAATAAAAAATTCTGTATGTATAGAAAGCCTCCCTTTCTCCCTGAACGTATATACAGCCAAAAGATACAAATAAACTCGCACTGAAAAACAGGAAATCCAATGCAATTTGCTTTCTAGAAGCACAAGAAATCATCATGGCAAAAAGAACAGTACCATGACCTAAATATTTTTTTACAGGAAATGTAAATTTCTCACCAATTATAAGATGTCACCACTTCTGCCATGATAAGTTTACACAAGAGTACCTCGATCAAATCAAAGTAGAGAAGACAGAAAATTGAGTGGTTAGAAGATCCTTCTTACAAGGTCTTAGTACGTAAAAAATTACTCTACACTGTGACATAAATCATTGGCCATAGTTATTGAGAAAATGGGATAAAGTTTTTTTCACTGTGAATGATATAAGTTACCGAGATTGAGAGAGTGGGTATCCAAATCAAGAATAATAGACTGGGAAAAAATATCGCACAACTTTAAAAATAATTCAAACAGTAAATACCTGAGTGTCACAAAACTTATTCATAATTCCAGAGGTTTTTTTTTATTCTATCTATAAAAACAATATTATTATAATAATTGTTTGAGGTGTCACAGGACGTACTTTTAAGCTCGGCTGTAGTAAAAAGCTTATAGTTCTCCTAATTCTTGTGATGATTCTACAATATAAAAAGAAAACAAAAGAATTGCCACGACTACAACAGTAACATATGTGGAACCAATACTGAATCGTGAGTAGCTAAAGTTCTCGCTTTTATCAATGCTGGAATAACTGAGATCGGGGAGAGGACTCAGTTTATTCAGGAGCGAGAACTCTACTACCTTCATTAAACCGGTTAGGTAAGATATTGCAAGTACTCTGAATTTTACCTGTTTGTTCGGCAAACAATAATTTTGAGGTCTTTCACAGGGGCAATGGTCCCAAGACTGATCTATGCATCCCTTTTTATGATAAAAACTATGGGCAACTACTGAACGTTAGTTAATAACAAAGAAACTGAAATCAACATCAACACTGCGCTTTACATTATAAATTCCTTAAATTTGTGCCAGTACTTTCCAGCCATTTAACTTGTTAGCGGATTTTGATGAGGGTGGAAAGATAACTTTTTACTCCCGTCTTCATCGCTGTTCTTTCGTTTTCTCTCTAAGATACAGGAATATACCTATTTTTTTTTAAAGCAACACTGAGGAACTGTTGTGAATATCCTAGGTTCAGAACCACGTCATTACATATTCTGTTTCTTCGCCTAGGTGTTTAGAATTATTCTATGCAATCTTCAAAGCAACACTAGGCCGTCTAACAAAAGAAGGTCGCTCTCCACAAGGTCAACAAAGCAACACACACCTTGAGCTGAGAGAACGATGTAGAAAAGACTCAACAGTATAAACTTTTATCAAGAGAATTGACTTAAATTTCAACCGCCTCGAAGAAATTATCTAAAGGCAAAACACTCAAGTATTAGGCCAATAATCCGTGAGGGGAAGAATGGGGCTAAAATAAAACTTTGATAAATAACAAATAACAAGGAGGAAGTAAATTAAGACATCTAAACATTACTCTTAATTTAGGACCAACATGCACACTTGAACTGTTTATGGAAGTGGGAACGCGTTTAACATGTTCACCCAACAATAATAAACAATTTAATGGGAGAGGTGTGTAATATTTTCAAGTTCAATGCGGAATATATACTTGACAAAGTGCGTTAGAGACATAAAAAGCTTTTATCACTCGATGATATTTGGATGTATTACAAGAGCACTCATCAAAGAGTATTTATTTCATTAAAGGAATTAGCTTATAATCGACAACTACTGTATATGAAAATATAAAAAAAAAATAGTGAAAGGACATGATAATAAACTTTACTATATGAAATTGAAATGAATGGAGTACAGAGAAATCTATTCATGAAAGCAATGATGATTAAAACCAATTCATACATTCATGCATACAAAGGTAAACAACATTCAAGCATGGGCACAAAGGCAAATGCGTAAACACCATTTCCCAAAAGCAAACGCATACAAACACTATATATATATATATATATATATATATATATATATATATATATATATATATATATATATATATATATATATATATATACACACACATACATACACATATATATATATATATATATATATATATATATATATATATATATATATATATATATATATATATATATATATATATATATATCAGCTACTGATCTATTTTTATCAGATTCTTATGTTGTTTAAGGCAAATTGACCTCCTGGCTTTTCGACTTCTTTACATTCCAGTTTGGAATAAACCAAAAAGGCTTACACTTCCCTTGCCAGCAAACCATTTTAAATCGCTAGTCTACTGTTGCAGAAAAACATATAAGATTTATGCATTATTTTCACATAATTCAGGAAGTGTGTAAACTCTGTAGTGACTCATAACGTTTTTTTTTTATATAAATCAGGTTTATTAGTTCATTCTTGGTCTAAAGAAAAATGAAAGCATATATCTGCCTGAGAAATGCTCGTTTTCCTCTAACTTTTTCTTCTTCGTTTTAACGTCCTCTAACATGCATAAAGAAAGTGACAGGCATGAAAACCCGAAAACCGTCAGAGCTCTCACAAATTCACTCACGTGTGAGAGCCCTCGTAATTCTACAAACGCTTTCATATTTTGTCAACTAATTTCAACAGGCATGCAGTCGTAACGAAAGAAGAGAGAGAGATAATCACTGCTCTAGTGAACTCGGCAAAACGTCCTCTCTTGGCACTGCAGTGAAAATATTTGAGGAAATGTACAATACATTCTCTCCCGGTAACTTGTGTGCAATGGCATTTTCATTGTCAATAGCGGGAGAGATAGAGCTGGCTCTCTACAACGGCTGCACGATCCCATTTTTGAGTGCATTTGATGTTTCAGTGAACATGAATTGTTTTTACAATGTTAGATGCAAGGGGGGAGAGGGCTAACACGTTCCGGAGAGTGTTAGAGTACTGATTCGACATCCAAATAAAATGGTTAAATAATGCTGAAGCGTTGGGAGAGACATTTATTTCTTAATTATCTGCTGCAGAGTTCTTGCAAAATATTTTCAAAAATTACGAGAATCCCAGACAAACACTCACCTTAACTAACATCCCCCCGAACCACCACCACCACCACCACCACGCCCAACCCCCACCCACATTCAACCCACTCCCTGCCTCACATAAAATATTTGGAAAAGACGCCAAGAGCTACTTTACTAGTCACATATGAAGACATTAGGATGACATGGAAACTCCAATAGACGGTCTGTGTGCTTCTTAAAAAAATGTAGATTAGTCACCCCAAAAAATTGTAATATACTATCCATTATGGATGTGTTAAGTAAAATTAATCTTTAAAAGCTTATAACCTGTAACCACTAACGTTTCACCAATATACGTACTGGACAACATAGGTGACTGGAAGTGCCATTTCTTTACGTAATTAGTCTGTTGTGTAATATTGTGATAAAAAGTAATTGCGTTTTTTATCAAGATTGACTTTTACTGAGGTGATCAGTCTCACAATCGATAATCAATCAAAAGTGACAGTCTCATTTTAAAATTCTCTTTTGATCTGATTCCGTTCAAGGATCACAGATTTTCAGTTTTCATTCGACCATCTGTTAATATGCCGATGTATGATCCGGAAAATGTTTTGTTATAAACCTGAGCGTATTTCGCAGGTAAGTTATCAACAATGCTATAAAAATCCTTTTTGCCACTCTATTCGCGTAAAATGTTAAGCTAGTGAAGCGTGTTTATAAGAGAGTAACTGGTTTCGTGTAATATATATATATATATATATATATATATATATATATATATATATATATATATATATATATATATATATATATATACACACACACACATATATATATATATATATATATATATATATATATATATATATAATGCATAAATATATATGTGTATCTATCTATCTATCTATCTATCTATATATATATATATATATATATATATATATATATATATATATATATATATATATACATACATATATATACATATTATATAAATATAACAGAGAGAGAGAGAGAGAGAGAGAGAGAGAGAGAGAGAGAGAGAGAGAGAGAGAGAGAGAGAGCATTGTTGGTTAATCATTTATGCATCATACTCCTTTCGCCTGCCCAAATGAATATTCCTGTAAGGTCTGAGAAGACGTATTCTTACAAGCAGCCCAAAGCTTTTAATCCCATATACATATTCATCTGTGGGTCGGTCGGCACTTTTGGCCAAGGAGGCGTTGAAGAGACCGTTATATAAAACACACGGGTGAAAGACAAAGCTCTGTCTTTGATTTATATCGATATGGGAAAAAGGAAGGCACGATCAAACGAAGATCGTATATAAGGTTTGTCTTTGTTACTGGCATAAGGTCATTTCCACCTTGACTGGTTATTATCATAACGTATGGTTAGTGGACAGTTCGCAATAGAAGGGGAGGAACGCTTGATAGGTTCTCTGTGAAGACATGAAAATGAGGAAATCCTCACTGACAAACGACAAAGAAAAAGATGTTTGTCATGAGCGAAATTCGGTGGAAATTTGTCAGTTAAGCTCGGAAAATGTTAGTATATTATCTATCCCATATTTCCCATTCGTAGAGATATTTATAAATCTACTACTGCTGATGCTAATAATAATAATAATAATAATAATAATAATAATAATAATAATAATAATAATAATAATACATCCACAATGGTGTAAGTGTAAATATGCATAAAAATATATTTATACAAAAAGATATATTTTAATACATATTTACAATTACACCATTGTGGATTTCTTCACCATTTTAGTGACTCATGCCATTTTATGAATAATAATAATAATAATAATAATAATAATAATAATAATAATAATAATAAAAATGGGCGTCAATCAGAAAGTTAAGGTTTAGAAATCCAGGCTGTAAAGCCAATCGAGCGCAGGGCCCCTTTCTGCCATTGAGCGTTCAAGACGGTAAAAAGTGAGAGTTGTCAGAAAATAAAGATGGAGTAAAAGAATCTAAAGGTTGCACTAAGAAGAGAGGTTGGACTGCAAGATTGCAGAAGGAAGCTTGAATAAAGTAAAGTAAAAGGCCAATTAATGAGTGCAGACAGGAATCGAAGTGACGCTGCAAACACCCTTTACTATTGCCTGCAGTGCGCCACGTGAATGCACTGACAGCACTACGCCTCCCTACTCTTTCCCTTAATTTTCTTAAGTTTCTCTACTACTAATGCTTAACTTTTTCTATGTCATAAGGATAAATTCTTTAATAATGGCGGAGAATCAACTTAAAACTAAAGTAATCTACGTAGATAATGAAAGAATAATCTCTCTTCCCTCCTGCTAGTTGTTTCGCCAAATAACTTCTAATAAATGATTAATCTGATCCGTTAAGTATTTTTCCTTTTACAGAGCATCACTTCTCCTTCCTGAATCATCGATTTGCGAGGACGCAAGTGACCGTCCCGGGTATCTCAATTGCACCCAAGAGAGTAAAAAGGCGTTATTCCTCTTCGTGACTCGATCGTAGCATGTCTGAGGCTATTTCACATACAATGCATGTCGTTGTTTGCACTAGTGCTCTTACTATTGTTCTCTTGTTATACGGACAATGGTGTCCTATCATTGCCTCCCCTTCTTTCGCTTGGTGTGAACGTGTTTTGGAAGGCTTTGCCACCTGTTATCAGCGTCCCAGCTCCAAATCCATTCTTTATCGTCATTCAGTATCATATGGAACATATCGCCGAAGACCAAGAAACTCCAATTTTGCTTGTTTTTGACGGTGCTGCCTTTTTCAAATTCTTGTTACACCTCTCTATTATACAAAGGGTTCGACATTGTTTTGTGGTTTAACATATTTATATTCTGTTGGAAATAGAAACAAGTTAATAATTCATTTGGTTGGTGTATTCTCGTTCTAATGCGTTCAAGTTTCAACATCATTGTATGGAATATACATCAAGATCTCAATTTTTCACATGGCGTCTTGCTTCTAAGTACAGTCCTACTTTCGTCCCCAAAATTACGTAAAACATCAACAGTAGCTTTACCCTAGGAATTTTTATCTGATAGGTCTATTCGAACATGACTCTTATTCTCTTTACAACAAATGTTCTTTTTAGGTTCTGCTCTACAGACTTCATTTTGTCCATAATGTAAATGTTCTCTTTCTTTTTCGTTTGAAAATTACAATACTGTCTTGGGCAGTACTAAAAGTTTTTGTTCATTATTATTATTATTATTATTATTATTATTATTATTATTATTATTATTATTATCCAAGGAATTACTGTTATCCTCTTCAGGTAAGTACAGTACTTTAGGACTTTAGCTCATATCCCTCCAAAGCAATCCCGTAAGAAGCAAAATCAACGGGTATTTTTTTTTTTTATAATGGCAGTGCGCAATATATTAAAGGTAAACAGACCAACAGAAGAACAAGAAAGTGATTTAATACAAATAAGATAAGAGAGGCAAAATAGTGACTGAGGTAGGGGGCTTTATGGAAAACAAAAATCACACACCAGATACTACTGAGAAGTCAAGAATATTTAAACACAATCATAAGGGCCTGGAAAGGAATATATCAGTAACATGGCAACTTTACCACTCTAATGAGAACAGTTAGTGTTACGAGAAAGATAAGCTAGTCGTGATTATCGCTTTCTAATACTGTTTACGGAATCGTTAATATTCCTACCATACAGCTGTTGGATTTATGAATTTATAACGCCAGTTAAGTTTAAGTATACCTAAGTTTAACCAGACTAACCAGACCACTGAGCTAATCAACAGCTCTCCTAGGGCTGGCCCGAAGGATTAGACTTATTTTACGTGGCTAAGAACCAATTGGTTACTTTCCCAGCAACGGGACCTACAGCTTATTGTGGAATCCGAACCACATTATACCGAGAAATGAATTTCTATCACCGGAAATAAATTCCTCTAATTCTTCATTGGCCGGCCGGAGACTCGAAATCGGGCCTAGCAGAGTGCTTACCGAGAACTCTACCGACTCGTCCTACGAGGAACTGCCAGTCAAGTTGAACGATGTCGAAAATGAGTAGAAGATAACACAAAATTGTGAAAATATTTACCTTTAAGGTAACTAGCTTTTGTAAGTTCAATAAACAGAGAGAAGATCGTTGTATGAAAGAGCTGTTTCCGAGAGAAGAATCTAATTTAACGCTATGAATGAAATGGGAAACTGGCGGCGAGAGGAAACGAGACAAATGAAGCGTCGGGGAAGTTAACAGTTTTCAGACCACGGAATTCATGGAAGGAAGAAAAGTAGGGCTTCTTCAGGCTTGGTTCATCTATTGACAGCCGTCAGCACGGAACAAACTGACTTAATCATGCTCATGTGGGTTATGATGGACGAAAGAAAGAAAGAAAGAAAAAAAAAACTTTATGTGGGATGGTATTCAGCACTTCTGAAGCTTCTCGTTTTCTTTCCGGTTGAAGGCCTCGTTTCGTTTTCCTTTGCAAAACAGGGAGACGGCTTCTAATCGTACCAGCTGCTCATTATTGACGCATCAGTTTACGGAAATTCGCATGGCTGAAGGAAAATCGGATTAATGCAGCAGCAAACGGTTTTCTCGAGCACGGAAATATTTCTTCTCTATCGTGGGTAGTTGGAGTTTCAGATGGATATCAACTTTTGTCGTGAATTTTTTACTGCACTGCAGTTTTGGGGACCATCTATAAAATACAGTAACCTATAGTTTTTCGCAGCTTCCATGTTTAATTCAGAGAGTACATGTGAGAATATCACACTCACAGACCTACGGTATTTCTGGGAAAGTTTAGAGTTTTTAAAGCCTTAATTATTGATTTTACTGATTCCTAACAAGGATGACCAATTGTTTTAACAGCAACCCTAGATTTGGCTACGTAATGAATAGATTAACAAATTTAGTGTTATAAAAGAGTGTCACACCATCCACTTCTATATTAATACAAAGAATTTTTCGAGAGTATTAAGTTCCAGTCCGGACCTTTATACTAGTACAGCAAAATGGTATTAACTAGAGAGGTGTTACAATGGCTACTAAATATTTTGTCTGCAGAGAAATTATAATTTTTCTGAGGGAAACACATATGTACTGGACATCACTTGAAATGGTGCTTCAGCATTGGCGATTTTATCTAAAATTAAGTGAGTCGATGAAAAAGCGATGGTGCAAAAATTACTAAAATGATAATTTACCTTGCCATCAAGATTTCCCTATCCAGGTTAAATGTTGAGATGCAATATACTTGAGGTGCGTCCACACTGCTGTGAAACTTGTCATAGACACACGTTGGCGACTTATCGCAAACACATCACAATCAAGTAGAATACAAGTTCTAACCCGTGCTTACCAAAATTATCCAGCATTTGTCAAAGATTCGTTCTCCACTTCAGGTCGTTGACTTGTTTTCAACCTGTTTGTGATAAGGTCGCGACAAACTACCGGCTTACTATATTGTCGACCACATGATCAAAGTTACACGTTGTTGAAAATATATTAATGTAATTTTTTGCACATAGCATACCTGCGCAAAGCAAAAATAGATATGAGCTGAAACGAACAGTAAATATTTGAAAACCAATGAGTACTTAATAATATCACTAGATGATAAGTATACGTAAAACTTATGGAAAAAGAGTTGCTTTAGGTCAGTTAAAAATGTTCCACAAATGACTTAAACGTTTTTCGGATCTTACCAAAGAAATTTCGAAAATCACTTTCCTCTATACGAAGGAATATACAACTTTTTCACGAAATAAAAGGCAGCATTATGATATCAACCGAAATCAAACATGTGAACAAATAAAAATTATCTTTAATGATAATCATTATTACTAGAATTCTAATCTTTACGCTAATGCATACAATACTGCAAGGCAGAAATATTAACCTTAGACTGATGCACAACACTTTTCCACAAAACTAAAATGAAATCTAATATTACTCAAGGGTTAAAATATGAGAACTAGAAAAGTTAAGTATATCTTAGTTTAACCAGACCTCTGAGCTGATTAACAGCTCTCCTAGGGCTGGCCCGAAGGATTAGGTTTATTTTACGTGGCTAAGAACCAACTGGTTGCCTAGCAACGGGACCTACAGATTATTGTGAAATCCGAACCACATTATGACGAGAAATGAAATTTGTGAAATCCGAACCACATTATGACGAGAAATGAAATTTCTATCACCAGAAATAAATTCCTCTAATTCTTCATTGGCCGGTCAGAGAGTCGAACGCTGGGCCAACAGCGTGCTAGCCGAGAGCTCTACCCACCCCTTCCAATGAAGAACTATGAAAACTAGAAACGTTCAAGATTGCTAAAATGGGAAATATTCTTCAATGGAACTAACTCGACTGACATTAGTCCTTCGATGATCCTATCCAAGAAATTTTTATTAAAATCTCTCAGTAATGAATCCTTTTTATCTAAAAGGTTCATGATGTATGAAGAGGTGCGAAGTGGAGAATATTTTACTGACTCGTCACGTCCCTAATTTACCAAATTATATTAATTTTAAGTCTTGACTGAGCAGGAAGTGTTCTTCATCAGTCAGAGAAAGTGAATTATGGCATCAAAAGTCGGAGTAATATTGCTTTTTAATCATTCTTTTTTTGATGCAAATAGAGAGGGAGCAGTTACCACGAGGAGCCGGGTGCCTCAAAGCACAGAACTTCTTGCTTCTAAAAGAAAAGTTATAATTAAGGAAGCTCTCATGTGCGTGACAAAATATTGCTTTTCTCCACAACAGATAGAACTAATATTAAGGTCAAGTTTGTCTTAACTTTTCTCTTTCGGAGTGATGCCCGGCAGGAGATGAAAGAATAAAGTGTGAACAGAACAAAAAATAAAAAAAAAGGATAACATTAAATGAAAGAATGAAGAAAATTATTCATGCGATTTTAAAGATGTCTGATTGCTTTTTATTTTTTAGTTTTTTATTTTATAAAACATTTAGATGCTAGCTTCATTTTCGTCCGTGGGGTCTCTACAACAAATGCATGCATACTATATATATCTATATATATATATATATATATATATATATATATATATATATATATATATATATATGTATATAGTGTCACTATCTCATTTTGGACATACTATCTTCTCGAACAAAAAAAAAAAAAATAAATAAATAAAAAAGCATGGACGCGTTCGTCAATATGAAACTCAACTGACGTATCGGCCGGGTTATCACCCTAGTTCCAACAAAACAGAGTAAATGGTAATTTGTTATAAGAATTAAAATAATTTGAAACGAATATCTTTGGAAAGTGATAGTTCCAATCTTTTACATGAGCGAAAAAAAAGGAAAAGAAAAGTCAACTTACGATATTACCCTTTGAAGGCATTCACGGAACTGTACCTGAAAACAAATTAGACAAGTTAAAAATGGATAGAAAACACTATATAAAAATAACAGTGAGTCACATTGCCCAAATATATAATCTTGCTTAGCGGTTTGATTAGCGTTATTTGATTAATGTTGGTTAGTCCGTGTGAATGGTGATCCTAATTATAAAACATACAATCAAGACCTACTGATATTGTGACTTAACTAAGTAATTTTCGAATGCAATGGACTGCTACCGCTATTTTTTTTAAAGTTCCCTAGGTCTTCAGTATTTAACTTGGTCCTTACGTCAGTTCACAATTTTTATTAACTACTACATTAGTGGAGCTATTACAGATCGATAAACCTCAGGTTCCTTGTTAACAAGTCAATCCAAACTGATTGATTTTATTTCGGCAATTCACATATGATCACACTGGTGACACTAATGTATCAATAGCCATGAAGCTCTATTATCGAGGATTGCTGTTGGCCTTTAATAATCAAAACTCTTTGAATGCTTATCCTGGTGCAAAACTAACGAAAGAGCATGAAAACCTTTAGTTGAACATCTGGGAGCGGTTGCAAGATTATCGTCAGAAAATAAACCAGCAATGACAAATGAAGCATTGGAATTATAAGCTGTCGTAAACATCCCTCAAATAACGCACTGCTGGTTTTAATTACTAAGTGAAAGGTTCTATTTACATTCTGTCAGGCTTGCAAGGTAATCGATTGTCTCCTTTCTTGAGAATATTGTGTACACTTACAGGACTATAAATTTTTCACAACGTTACTTCTGATATAATAACACATGCACATCCTTCTACGTAATCAGCAACAACAAGAGACACTTTTAATATGGAGATATTAGGCAATTTAATTTGTATGTTATATATGAATCAAGAATATACGCTAATAACTATTAAATTGCTTGAATCATGAAGTTATCCAAGAACAAAATATCTGAATGACGAATGTTAGTGTAAGCACCGCTAAAACACATTTTCCATACTTTATCAGCTTGCCTTTCACTCTCTTTTATTCACAAAGGTCAATAAATAATTCACCTACACGATTTGTTCATCAGCATTGCACCAATAACTCTAGCAATGTTAGTCTTCCAAAAGACGGACACTTTAGCAGTTTTATATCCAGACAACTGTGTGAAAAGGAACAATGAGCGGCGGAATATTCAAGATCGCTCATGAAGAAAATGAAGATTCTTCCTGATCCTGCATCAGCTCTCGCTCTCTCTCTCTTTTTAATCCCGGACGCCTTCAATCTCCACCACGCCCAGAAGTCTCCTTTGTTCGTAAGCCTTACCTGATGGGAGATTCCATTTTCACCGCACATTATGAGCCTTCCCTCTGCTATTGATGGAGCTAGGTGCTAAGGAAATTCCTCATTTGACGATTGTTATTCAAGGAATACGAGAAGTCGGATATTGGCTCATAAGAGAGGGAATATTTTTCTCCTAAGATTCCTACAGGGGGTCCTTTACTATATCTGACCAAAATGAAATATTCAAGTATGTTTTCATACTTTCTGTACATACATACAAACTCAGATGATGTCCAGGTGCAAGAAAACTTCGATCTTTTCTTTGAGCATTTCCCCAAGGAATTTCAATACGAAGCTTGCAACTGTGCTTGCATTCCTACATTGCTCTTCCACGAAAGCCTCGTATGCATAATAACCACTTTACCAAATGAAACTTGTGTTTTGCTTGTAATTTACTCAAGATTTTTTCTTACTAGACATAAAGTACGGTAATGTTTTTTTTTTTATACACTCCGGTAGCCACACTTGTAGACGATTTATTCAAATTTTTCTATATCTTGCATTCATTTTATTTTCTCTACAGAAGGCGTAACAATTTTTGGAGTATAATTATCTCAGGAAAAACTTAGCTTAACAAAATACAATATTCTCTTCTATGAAATCATGCTCCTTGAATGACCCCATTACAAATCAGTACTTTAATATATTCTTCATATATTCACACATACACACACACAATCCTGAAAGAAGATGATCATTTCATACATTTTAGAGATCCTGTCAGTAGAATTTCCTTCATATTTTAGAACCTAATTAAACGTTTAGTCTGTTATCGTACGTGCATCTTGAACCGAAATAATTATGAGATGAAAAACTGTCAACATTTTAGGGAACATTTTCCATATCCTTGTTTGAGGTTACATTGTCCAATTATCTTACGTTCCTTGTAATCTTCTTATTCTTGAAAATAAACTTAATGGCCAGCTTTATTAATTACTTTTTTGTACTCCGGAGGAGTCAGCTTTGAAGCCCAAAGCATTTCCTTTCCTTCTTATTAAGATCCTTGATGCAAGCGTTCATAATTTGGTTTTCACCCTTACTGATTATCCTCCCCGGGAAATTATATGACAGTGACAGTATGTAAATGTTGTTCTGTTAAAATAGGATGAAAATAAAAATGATATGAGGCTCTTTCGTGAATGACGAATTATAAAAACGAAAACTGTCTTGCTTGCAGTCTGATGAACTTTGAAAAACTTTTAATGGCTTTGTATGAGCGCTGTTCAAATTTTATCTCCATTTTCTATGATCTACTGTACACATGCGTTTTTATTAAAAACTCACAAGACCATGCACCTGACAGGTTTTTGAACATTACCGTTATAGAACTCCAACGAATGACTTTTACATGGATGAATGTAAACCTCTTTCAGATTAAGGGTTTCAGTTGCTCTCAAGAAATTCTGACTAATTCACAAGCTTTACCCTTCAGTATGGCCACTGACAAGAGTCATTATTAATATTAGTATTACTATTATTATTATTGTTGTTGTTGTTGTTGTTGTTGTTGTTGTTGATGTTATTATTAACATATTATTACTGAGCATAAATTCTTGAAGAATAAATACATAAACTGATTTTGCTACTAATGGGAGAAAGACAAAATGGAGAGATTAATCCAATGGCAACCAATTCATGATTACTTCTTTCAAATGAAAAACCTTAGAAAATATCAAAAGGAGGTAAAGAAAGTGTTTGGCCACAGCTTCAAGAATGGGAGTTCAACACTAGACTATTGGGGACCCTGATGCATCAGCGATACTACACCCTACGGCTCGAGCACTCGGGTTACATGTTTTCAGCCTAGTACAAAGTTTGTAAACTTACGCTGGAAACCTATTGACCACAAATGGCTCTTAAGACTCTTTAACCAACTAAATGAAAATAGACGAGCACGTTTTCTGACAATTTTTGTCAACTTAACCGCAAAAAAATCGAAGTCGTACAGGTTCCTGTCTCTGTGACTCCAGAGGGATCATGTAGTACTTCATAAGTGGCAACAGTTTTGGATACTTTGTTGTAATAATTTTGGCAAGCAAATGCTAAAAGATATCAGAAATTATACTTGTGTGATTTGCAATTCACGTAAAAGCGATCTTAGTGACGTCTTACTATTCATAGGCGGTACAATTCGAATAAGTAATATTATTACTCTACATCAGACTCAAAACACTGATAGAAAACATTGAAGGAATGAATCAGACTGTGTTACTGTCTTCAAAGTCAAGTTTTGCTGGTGTGTAATGCCTTTAGCAACCCATAATGCTTCTGAGGAATTTAGGAAAATGGCGTTCCTGTAATTAATTTGGGGACACATAAAACAGCCGTGTAATTTTAGTTTTTGCATGCCTAATAAGCTTCGCTCTTACGAGGCGGATCTGTCATGCCTCTGAGCTGGGCCTCAACACATTTTCTCTCGCCCTTATTACTGATTTCAATGAACTTCAAGTTACTTCTTTCGTTATGTTTCCTCTGCACCATATTTACTTACTGAGTATGCCAACTCAGTTGCAAATAGCAGACTCAGATTTAAATTGAGATTTTAATCGGTTATTCACTTCATTTTTTCAGTTGGATTCGACATCAGGTAAAAATGTTTGGAAAAACAGGTAGAGATTTTCTACTGTACTGCATGTGTTCTAAAGAAAATGCCCTTTTTCATGGAGTTTCTCATTTCTTCTATTCTAAAAATAAGTAGGGCACATCGCTCCTTTGACGAGACTGGAATGAAAAAAAAAATAAATAAATAAAAAACCGAGAGGTTTTACCGCCACAGAGGCACGCATTTCGAAACGTCGGGTTTATGAATTTTGAAACTGTTTCGATTCTGTTTCGAGACGTTTGCACACATGCTGAATTTTTCGGTTTCAGTTTGCCTTGCAAATAGGAATTTATTGATGACGATCCCTCGGGAAGCATCGAACATGTTTTCATTCCCTATTTCCGAAACTTTTCCGATGCTCCTCGAGGGCGAATTAAACTTCTTCAAGCTCAAGATGCAAGAGGATGCGTCTCGTTATAGCCGGTAATTTGTTCGTTTAAAAGGGGATGTTTTACTTGATTTTCTTTTAATTTCTGCTCTGAATAAGTTCTCAGTTGATATTTATTTGTAGGCAGTATAATTACAAGTGAAATTTTGCAATAATTTTAGACGCCAGTCTTGAAGGAATATTATGGGGCAGATTATTTATGGAAAGTGTGAATAGATTTAAAAATTTAAGAAAAATGAAATGTGAATATACTTATTAGCTACAAATATATTGTAATTTCTAAACAAAACTTTCAGTAAGGCCTTAATATATTTATGATCAGTTGTTAACTTTGAATTTTAAGCTCCAAACAAAAATAGAAAAGTGTAAAGCTCATAGTAAAAGATACTGAGTACTTACTTTAAGCCAAAAACACTATAACATTGATGTTGTATTTACTAAGCGAAAAACATGTCATTTACGACACGAATACATTCCGCAAAGTAACGAGGAAAAATTATATTTCATCGTTTTAATCTCGCTTTGAAACATCTTAAAAATACGCAAAGTATTCAGTGCACAAAAATTTTAGCTTCCTTATAACATTTTATACCAAAATTATTGCATTTTAAATAATGGTTCTCTCAGCTCCCTCGTTCATCTACCTAAAGAAGTCTTTCATTAATGAAAGAGATAAAAAAATTCTTTTAATAATAATAATAATAATAATAATAATAATAATAATATGAGCATTTAAAATATATCGAATTAACAGACTGGTCATGTTTCAAGAATAAATTTTCCATCCAAACAACAGGAAACGGCCATTGAATCACAATGAATACAAAGCAACTCTCAAACGGACAGGAGACCAGAAAGTCTTGTTAGTTCAAATTCATATTGGCCCCTAAGGCAAAGAGGCAAGTAAGTTCAAATTCCCGAGATGCAATGCATTTCCTCAATATCCTATGGCTGAAATAGTATTCCGAATATTCATATGCGACAAAATACATGCGTATCATGACATGCGTGTATTTAGTCTCATGTATGGCTACCGAACAATGGACAGGCTGAATAAGATATGGAAACCAAATACACAGAAATTGCATACGAATGTAAAATTACGCATTAGTCTAGTAACATCTGTATTTCTATACGGGCATGATAATACATGATAGTATCAACTGGGCTTCTGTTAGAAAGTATTTACAAGTCGCCATTTCTATAGTTTAAGTTATCATCTACTCTATATGTCTTGAATATACAATAAAGGAAACGATGTTTTAAAGCAGATGAGCGACAAAGATATACATGATGTAGCTGAATTTTATTATCAACATATTACCAACCGGAAACTACCATAAAATCTGCCACGCATATAAGTAGCTTTTTACATTTTTCTTGGCATCAAGGAGATATTTAGGAGTTACATTTCTCCTCCATTAGTTCCCGTTCCCCACTAACTGATCTGTCTGAAGCATTTAAAGACCAACTACTAATGCAGCGTGATGAACACATTCTTCCAGGTCTCGTTATATTTACGAATGCACATAAATAAATTAATGACATGCCAACAATAACTGCAGAGCCAAAATAGGTCCGTTAGGACGTAATGCCTTCACCAAAAGCGCAAAAGTCATGCCAAATCGGAACGTACCCCGGCTATTATTTGTATGGTCCAAGTTCGCGAACAAAAGATGTAAACTCGACAGGTTAAGGCTTTTATTCATATTTGCTTCCGCTGGGAAATCTAATTCCTTAAATTTGAAAGTGATATATTGCCTCCATCAAGCACAAGTTTCTGTGTCAAGAAGGAATGAAAATCTTAGTCCTTTCTTTCCAGTCATTTTGTTAAAACTATTATTATTATTATTATTATTATTATTATTATTATTATTATTATTATTATTATTATTATTCGTAAACCATCGTTATTACACGAATAAAATATCTAATGATAAACATAACGTTTCATTATCACTATTATTATACAAGGCTTGACAATTTAAAGAGCTAGTTCTTGTCACTAGCTGTGGTCCTGGCGATGACCTACAAAAGTAATGACCTACAAAGCAGATATTAAAAAATGTAAAAAAATATTCTGACAGATCCACTTTCTTAGAAATTTCTACGTGATGCGGAATAAAACAGGAAACAAAGAGATCAAAATGGAGCAACGAATTATTGATGAAACCTTCCACATTCCTGCTGACACGGGAATCACTGATATATTCAAATGAAACGAGGCCACCTAAATATACATCGTGTTTTGAGAGCGTGAGAAGAAGCATAACAAAGAAATTAAATAAAAAAAGAAACAGGCTTTTCTTCTAGTGTCTTCTCTTCGTGTTCTCTGTAACTAACGCTTTTAAAAGACTGGTCTATTGCGTCTTCGAATTTGAGGCAAACTATTTTTCTCCTTTATGGTTTTCTCTTCTTATTTTCTTTAGCCTGTAATTTGGTTTAATGCTTCGAAGTTTTGGCCTATCGTCCTGCACAAAGAACGCATGGAAAATTCGCAGCCTTCTATCTTAGGAGTGTTCACGAGAGAAAATAAACGGAGAAATTGCTGCGAAATAGCAAAAAAAAACGCAAACCTGCTACAAAGTACATTTATACAGCTTCATTTTGAAAACAGGCAAGAATATCTTTATAATGTAAAATTCATATTTAAAGAAGGTTAAAGATACAATGCTCATATGATAATACACCAATTCTCATAAATAGATCACAAATGGAACTTCTCATTATGAAATCTACGGTTCATCTATATATCTACGACTAACTTCTAAGTCATTATGCCATAATTTCAAAAAATTCATGAAAAACATTTATCTATGTCACTGATTTATTCAACAGAATAAGGAAAAAACTTTCATTAAAGAAAGCGTGAGAAATATAACGGAGAAGCCATAACCCTGTGAATGTTTGCGACTTCCATGAAAGACTGGGAAACAAAAATAAAAATCAAGAACTTTCCGAGAGCGCTAACCTCCACTCGGGCTGAGTAAGCTAAACGGAGAGGTACTCCTTCCAAAAAGTACACTTTCCCATCTCTCACAGAATCTAATCACCTGTTGCTATTCATGAGAATCATAACTCGAAAAATTCTCTAAAATACCTAAGCGTGATTTTTTGCGTAATCTTCCAATCAAATACACAAACAAACGAACATGAAAACTGAACCAAAAAATAAATAAATCCTTGAAGGATTAAAAAAAACCTAGGTTATATTCTACGAAATCTTGATGTAAAGGCAATAAAATTTTGAGCCTTAATTGATGAAATTTATTTTAATTTCAGAAAAAACAAAAAGTTACCCGAGACAGAGAAGACTTACTTTACTATTCTATTGCATATGCCGAAGCATATCTTAGAGGCTGCAGGCATGTGAGTCCATTCTGGTGAATAAACATTTTAAACATATCCGATATCCGTTCCTTTATGGTCTTTGCTAAGTGTTCGGCGGCTTGATAAACGGCATGAAAGATGAAGCTCTCGCAACAATCATCAGGCCAAACTTCCCACATTTACTCATTAGAGCAATAATTCTTGGACTGCATGGTTCGGTGACTCCATCATGCCCTTTACTGCCATGTTTTCGAACTTCCCGGCTTGGCTTAGGTTTGGCCTGCTCTAATGTGTGTGTGTGTGTGTGTGTGTGTGTGTATGTACACACACATATATATATATATATATATATATATATATATATATATATATATATATATATATATATATATATATATATATACACACATATATATATATATATACAAACACAAACACACACACATATATACATACATACATACATAAAGACATAGATATTATATACAATAAGCTTTTCGCCGAAGTCGAGGTAGCTATAAGGAAAAATAATATAAATTTCACTGCTACATTTATACTTTCTATCTGAATGTTGGACGAGCTTCTGCAAAAAAAAAAAAAAAAAAAGCCTTGTCCACTTCACATTTGCACAAAAAGACTCCTCAACAGCGCGTCAAACCCCTCTATAAGGATTTTGGGCTATTTACCTCCATCATGGGCAAGCCCTACCATTTGATGCATGCTAAGCCCCACAATTCCCGTTACTTATGTCAATCTACCTATCCAGGTCTTTCTAAGCCTTTCTCTCCCCCTCCCTCCTGACATTTACGAATTGTATACCCTATTACCAACGCATTGTTCTTCACTTTTTACCATACCATCTCTAAACTATCATCCAATCTTTCAACTAAGCTAACTTTTCTATCATTCGTGCGTATCCCCCAAGTATCACTCTCTTAACTCTTGCAAACAATTAGTTTCGATGTATTCAACTTTTTTCCATATGTATTTAGCCTTCACCTCTCCCATAATCTTAAAATAATAACACATTTGTCAAAGACTCTTCAATATTGTTTCTGTTAAAGTCAGTCAAATATGACTAAGCCTGAAACTCGAAATGACATTAGGTACATTACTCACACTAAATTAATTTACACATACATACACATACATTTACATATATTTACACACACAAACCCACACACACACACACACACACATACATATATATATATATATATATATATATATATATATATATATATATATATATATATATATATATATATATACATACATATAAACATAATGAAAGACAAATGAACTTATATCCACGTTTAGCTGGCCGTCGTAGCGTGACATAGGACCTTGATTAAGGATTCATCAAGGTGTAAAAAGAAGGAAGGTAATTCGATTATCCTGGTCTAATGCAGACATTCCGAGAAATGCTGATTCATCACAATGACACATTTCACGGATGAGACTCTTCAAGAATCGCTGTCAGCAGTTCGTCTCCTTTCCATCATAATCAGTTTTTCTTTTGAACCACATTCTCCCGTCTAAAAAGGAAGAAGGATCTATACTGCTTGAAGTCTCTATGGTTTTAGCAAATTAAGTAACTGATATTACTGTGCATCAACAGAAAGTTTATTTTCTATCTCATTTAGTAATTTGCACATTGTTTATACACTATACACATACACACACACACACACACACACACATATATATATATATATATATATATATATATATATATATATATATATATATATATATATATATTAAGAAATCACAGAAGCACGTGATTTTGTTTATTAGCTGAAGCCACTTGGAAAGTTCAAAATGAAACGACCTCGATCGTAAATGCATTTTTCCACCGCAATAAAGTCTGCATTTATTGCAAGTTACGATGCAACGTAGATGTTATTACAGTTAATATCCTTTTTTACAAATTTTTAGTTTCTTGTCATATATTCCAGATGTACCATATTTATTGAAGAATTTCTTGCAAAGACCTCACTAATCTATTCAGCCTTACCGTCTCTACTACTTCATATAAAAAATGAAAAACGACAAGCCTTGCATTGACTGACTGATTTGGGTGTACTTGTGGTTTTGTTCTTTTTTTTCATATGAAAAATGAGGTAAAACTGAGACAAGCCTTCCATCCTATCTTGCTCTTGTTTCCAGAACATCATGGTTTTGTTTTTCTAGTTTTTTTGCATTGAAATTTCTACGAAAAGCTAATAATACTGTTTGTTTAATGACTGGAAAACAGAGTACTGCATAGTTTCTCACTTTTGGGAAGGTATTTTATGTATAATGAAAATTATGTCCAATACTCTTCTCATTGACAATTTCAGGTAATCAATTTTATGTGAACAGTATAAATTACAAATACTGCCATAACGTAGGATAACACTTTATGCAAATTATGAAACTATATTACCTCATTACCTCCTTGGAATAAAAATCTTCTTCATCACTGTCAGTGTTTAATAAGAGGTATCCAGAAACCATCATTAAGTTTTGAACTCTCTCTCTCTCTCTCTCTCTCTGTTCGAGTCTGCATGTACGTGCGTGTATACGTGTTGGTGGGAGCGTTTTCCTCCTCCCAGCAGTGTCTCGAATCGTCAAATGTATAAGAGACAAGAGATGATCTGTTTCCACGGTAACTTCAGAAGTCATATAACAGCCAATAACCTTGTTTTATTTCTTAATGGCTTCGGTGTAGTTTTGCAAACTTCTGCCTCCATTGTTCCATCGGTTCCATTTGCGTCACATGTTCCATTCAACTCTTGGGGAAACTTTAGCTTAAGTAGTCTTAGCCAGCGTTGCAAAAGAGGCGCAGTCGACTACAGAAGATGCTAACTTTTTCAAATTCGCAAAACATCTCTCTCTCTTTTTCTCTCATCCTAGCATATGTATTATTTACTTTAACAAATAAAAACTTATGCTCCCAAGACTGTTAATTTTACACATTTCGCCTAGGTTTATTTTATATTTCGCTTGCTCTGGTTCATACACAGCAACCATCCAATAAAATAGCTCATAAACGCCTTGTAGGGAGTTAAAGAGAAAGCAAAAATAATATTCGTTTCAAACAAAACTCTCATGTCAATGTCAAAATCTATTGTGCATTACTTATTTCTGAAAGAGGTTTTACCTATTACTTATTTTCCGAAAATAATGTATGAAGGAGACAGTGGGAAAAAAAACTTAAAAACCACGGGCGGTTAAAAAAGGTCTTTAAAAACGCCTGTCAGATAACAGTGAATAGCTTATCTTACTATTTATAGATATGGATAAAATTCCCCTAATTGTATAACCCAACAAGTGAAATCGAGAAAGCGGAAAAATGGATACGGAAGCCTACATTAAAGTTTCAGTTACTCTGGAAGTGGTAATAATGATTTCCATGCAACAACTACTCATCTCTGATTAAAAAAAAGAAAAAAGCTATGACGGTCGTTCTCATTCACAAGGAATTAGTTTAGAAAACTATCAATTTATTTCAAAGGCAGGAAGAACATATGAATTCAGAAATGTATATGATCGTTACCTTGATAGTAGCGTATATAGTCTTAAAGCACACAACACATCAGACTGAACTTAAGTGAAACTAGGAAATGAGTATTAAAAGGAAAGTTAGTTGTCTGAATAAGTTTAAGTACAAATAGCACTTGAAAAAATAGATCAACTACTCTGATGAATATTTCTGACACTTCCAGGAGGCATGATAGCCTATAATTACACACACGTTGTTGTGCATGCATATAGAGAACACACACATATACATATATATATATTTATATATATATATATATTATATATATATATATATATATATATATATATATATATATATATATATATATATATATATATATATATATATATATATATACATACATACACACACACACGGATATATATAGTTGTTTTTCCATGCAAATGAAGCAAAGAGAAGTGCCTTTCATGTCCCCTAAGACACTTTTTCAAGCAGTCACAGGGTATTAAAACTTGAAAACAGGCAAAGCAAATTTGCAATGATTCTTACTGCTTAGTTTTTGTATCCGCATGGCCATCATTACAATTTCAGTACAGTTTGACTCAGTATTTTTTGGGCAGGTAACCGTAGCCTCTCATGCATAAAATTCTTAAGTCGGGTCTCGTTGCCTATGCATCTTAACGCCCGCAAAATTTTTAATGTAACCAGAGACAGAGTTGTTTACTCTCTTTAAGAGATATTAGGGCTTTCAGTTTAGGTGTTCCACAGAGTAGTGCTCTCGATCCTTTGTTTTGTAGTCTTTTCTAAGATTAATAATTGATGTTCTTGTAAAATTATGGTACACTTTAGATGATGAAACGGTCATGAGACAAAACTTGGACTGGCAAGTGAATAAAAGTTTTTATATATTGGAAGATGATAAAAAGAAACGGATCTGCAGAGAAACATGATAATAATAATAATAATAATAATAATAATAATAATAATAATAATAATAATAATAATAATAATAATACAATTGTAGATACAGTAGAAAGAGCTTCAAGAGAAAACTAAGATGATAAAGAAAATGAACAGCTACATTCATATTGATAATTAGTGTAGTAATTACATTTACAGTAAGTATGTGTTTAGCAAACTTCTCGGTTTCGTTCATTTTTCTTTTTGATACGCTAATTCTGTATGCACTGATCCGAAGGGGGAACATAAAAAAAAAACTCTTACCTTTGAAGATGGGGTCCGAATTAACACATTATGTTATCGGGGTTCCCGTAACCCTCACTACCACAAAGATGAAGAAACTCATACATCTGCTAAATTCATTTATGTCATACTTGAGGCTGACAGGTCCAATTTTCTCTATTGCAACATTACATTCTATCGGTTTTCCACTGCGGAGTCATCAAAAAGAAATAAATACAGAAAAAAAAGTTAAACCACAAGGTATGAGGTTTTATGGATTAACAATAAAAGTCATTGTATCACGTGAATGCGGTTAGCAGATTCTATAATTACGATGATTTCAGTATAACAGTAAACTTATGGGACAATATAGCGGTGCAGGAACAGAGCGGTGTTTGTAAACATACGATCATATAAAACAGGACGCAAATATGCCCAACTAATGACCAACTTTACATGCAGATAGCTCAAAAGGTCGCCGATAATAATAATGACGCTGACCACAAAAATAATAAAAATAGGAGACAGACATTTATAGTTATAGAAGTTCTGCAGAACAAATCCCACCCCTACCCTGACACACACACACACACACACACACACACGCATGCAAAATAGAGCCCTGTCATTAACATACAACAATCTCCTTTTGCCATAATTGTTTACATGGCTGCAGTTATTAACCAGTCGTAAAACTAAATATATAACAACTCAAAAATCATTTATGGGATCTTCAGCAAAAAATCCAAAGTCACAACTGAAATGCGAGAGAAATGCTGAAGAAACGTGAAAAAATAAAGACCTAAAGTCTCCGCAAAAGAACAGAAGAAGAAGAAGAAGAAGACGAAGAAGAATGGAAGGGGAAACTGGGCGACGTCATCGGATACAGAACCGGTGAAGCATTGCGGTCGGGAAACACCTCAGGGAGTTCTCTTTGTTTCCGGCTCTCCGGCCAAAGAAAGGGACTGCCGACGCGCTCCTGAAATACAAATGGCATGGATAATGTTTCTCTTAATTGCATGTCCCATTATGGACAAATATACGTCACTTCCGTTAACTCCCAGCCACCAGCAGAGATTAAAATCAACTCGGCGATGAAGATCGTTATGTTGTCTTGGCTCGTCAATCTTTTTTTTTATTTTTTGTACATACGAAAGGAGCTAATACTGCATTTGTTTAAATAAACGAGGAGTATGTGCTACTTAGAATACATGTGTCTGTATGTGTGTGTGTGTATATATATATATATATATATATATATATATATATATATATATATATATATATATATATATATATTGTCAACGATTTATCCATCCCTCATTTAGGCGCGAGTGCATCATTAACTTTGAAATACAGTTTCTTTGTTCATTTGACGATCGGGGCAGGGAAACAGTTCGCACCAGTTTGTACCAATGTAAGGGATCGCCTGATCTGGGGAAACAATGGGGACCCCATTTTCACCCCCATCATGCGATGTGGGAGTAGATAGGTATGGGAAGCTTAACAGGCATGTGGGGCTAGCCGCCAGGCAGGACCTTAACCTCTAAGTACTTAATCTTTAAGGATCCTTTCCCTCTGCTTTTTTGCTGGCTGTATGACTTTTGCAGGTCCAATCGGCCTAAATTTCGACAAACAGCCCACGCTACTCGCCGTCTCAGAGAAGCCAGTCAGAGACCTCCTGTATCTTGTCAGGGACGCAAGTCTGCGTTCCTTTCCACTCTACGCTGGGTGAAACTACCTTCGACGAATGGCCGAATCGATTGTTTGGCGCCAGCAACTGTCGAACAGGTTTGTGGATCGCAAGTAGTCAGTACGCCAGCCCTTTCCCTCACCCTAAAATCCCTTGATTTTGTTTTTCCATTCCTTTAAACTTCAATTCCTTTCTCCACAAAGCATTTCCCTTTGTTAAGTTGTCCTGCTTCGGCATCCCATAAATCGCCCCGTAACGTGCCTTGAAATCAAGTAAAGTATCCAGTGATAAATATCCAATCATCCCTTCTCCAGTGCAAATTAAGGGCAAATTAGTCTAAGTGATACAGGTGTTTGAAGCTTCCCCCTTTGTGTGTCGGCAACACGTGTTCATTGTTTCCGAGCCCAATCCACTACGATTCAAAGACTGTGATTACGTGATTTCTTATAATTATCTTCTGGGCTACATAATGTTTAGAGTTTAAGAACGTGCATTTGTGTAATACTTTCATAGGGAGATTTCATTTCTTTTCGTGTGGTGTCGACTCATAACCTCTCTTACAGGGGAGACATCATCTGCTCAGTTGTCAATCTTTGTTTGCTAATTCTGACTTCCATCCAAATGTCGCAACTATTCCTGGTCGCAGCCTGATTGCAAGAGTCCGTTGCTGGCCGCACAGAACTTTTACATGAATTGATTCCATTATCCTGGAGTTCATATCTTTTGAAGAATAATTAACCAAGACAATTTAATGTAATTTTGACCTAACCAAGTTATTGTTATAACGGGAATAATTGTACATTGGCCCCTTCATGTTTAAATTGCTTGTTTGCCAAGTACTGCATTATTGCTCACTGTATATAATTGATGAGCCTGCCCATTGGTTACAATTTGCATTCTGTTTTGTCTCCTTGCATACTTGCCTAGTCTGTAAATAAACCCCTTTTAATCGTAAAAGAAGTCTAATTTCAAATGGCGACCTTAATCATTTACTTGTAAATCCAGGAAAAATCTAAGGTGAGTTTCAAATACCTTCCTTTTGTTTATAAACTCGGGCCCCCTTGGTTCTTTGGCAGTACCTTATAATAAATTGTTCCAATTCTCTCCTCAACCAAGCCCCCAGTTTATAACAATATATACTGCATATAAAGTTTGTATGTGTGCCTGTTTATGTTTTAGTATCGAGGAAATGAAATATCATAATGGACTAATCAGAAGAGGAAAGAATAGAGGTATATATGAACACTATATGACCTACAAAGGTAATAAAATTAAGAATGAACTTGGAACGGCACTTAGCATTGCACAAAAATAAACTAACTTATTTCAAATGCGTTATCCTCCTGATATCATAAAAAAATATATAAATCTTTGAGGTAGTAAAAGAAAACTTTATGAAGGTAATTTCACTTAATTTTCTCGTCTTTCTCTAAACTTTAAGCAATATTTCTCATGATCTCAATCCTTTCTAAACATGAGGAATTTGATGCAACTGCAGCTTAGCGTTCTTGTAATTCAGTTACATTGTCCTTATGCTGTTGCTGTTATGTTAGACAAAGTGTTGAATCTAATTACCAACGTATTATTGTTGTTAACCTTAAATTTTCTGTTTTACATTTATTTCAAGGAAAATATCTGCAATTTGGCTCTTGAATTCATAAGTGCTCAGAGGGGTAACGGTAAACAAGGAGTGTTTATAAATGAAAAGGGAGACACCGAATAAAAGCTTAAAGGACAGTTGGTTAAAATAATCATGAAAGGTTTTACCGTAATTCGCTGAGGGCAACATGTTTCTACTCGTTATCTACATGAACACAGCATGCAAACAGGCACTTAATCAAACGACTGTAAGAAAACCATGTATTTCAAAACAGTGATGGCTCATTTCTATTATTTATCTATCTTATCCTGTTTTTTTTATTAAGGAACGGGATAATTAATAATTCTGGAATATAATAAACACTTTAAAAATATTCCATTAATGGAAAGCTATAAAACACCTGAAATTGGTGTATAAAAGACGAAAAGTATTTGCTCTGTACGTTTTGAATCTTAAATATTCTCAAAAATTCCAATTGCCCTGTTTGCAACACTATCACTTTAACTTTTTAAAATTTTGTAGGTCTTAAATAACCTTTGAGTGATGCGCTTAGATATGGTTAACACATTTTGTTTCACTATCCTTTCTGGAAAGTGGTTGATAATGAAACTACTCGGGAGTATGTCAGTCATCTGCATTCAGTAACAGACTAATTTCTCTTTTTACAGACAATAACAGTGCGGATCTAAAGGCTGAACTTTATTATTATCTTTACTGAAAGAAGTCTTTAAAATATCCCAGTGCACCCTCACTAGCAAAATTTTCATTCAAAGTGAGTTCATTAGGGATACCATAAACATGGCTGCTTAACATGGTCGCCACCATGAGCAAAATGTTAAAAAACGGATTTTGATGACCAGTTAGCACTAACGTGTACAACTGAAAACTACTGTTTTATAATCTTTGGAAAGAGACAACAAAGTTGGCAAGTAAAACTCGAGTACACATGGTTTATCGATAGCATATAGATATACATATCCTTAAGCCTTTAGTTCTCAGAGCGAGCAAATACTAAGCTAAATTCCTCCAGAGCATTCACCCTTATAAAGATATCTTTAATTAATAAACCCTTCCTGTTAATTAGGTGATTAGTGTCGCTGATTCTCGCCCCGTTACATGCCAAGTATCTGAACGATGTTTCACAAGGTCAGTGACCAAAAGAAATTTTTCTTTAACTTTGTTTATAAGTCAATCGAATAAAGTTATCAACAGCACCATCTCTGTTACTTGTCCAGAAACTGCCGAGGAAAGAGAAGGTGTCTGGAGGGCTGTTAAAATCGTCAAGATGTGAAAGCCTAATAAGAACTAACAGTGTATCTATCATAAAAACGAAATACCAGGGATCTACTGATGCGAAAGGGGTTCTCACTCCAGCAGTGACACCCACTGGCATTCCATGTAGTCCATGTAGTTTGTCAATAAGCTTAGAACCAAGACTATCATATTCTCTGTAATATAGTAAAACCAAAACCAAACATCAGCAGGTTTCCTTACTATAGATGATATTACTTTAAAAGAAATCATCTTAGATATTATCTCTCGTAAATGAAGACCAGTTATGAAAGCTTCCGCACATATGCAAACCATATAAGGTTAAAGAGACACTGAAGATTTCAGTCCTACACCTTCTTGGATGTTGTACACCGAGCATTATCTTTTATAGAAGAGATAAGAGTAAATAATTTACGGTTTATTATTTTTATGCGTAGTAGTCCAAATCTCCTTAACAATTATTGTATCTCATATATGTATGTATACACATATGTATATATGTAATTTATATTTATATGCATATATATATAAACACACACACCAATGCATTTCTTTTCAGCTTTTTCCTGTTTCGACAAGGATGATAATGCTATCTTCCTGTCGCTCTCCGCTTTGCCTGTGGCAAACCACATTCAACTAACTGCTATGCCTATACATACACACACACACATATATATATATATATATATATATATATATATATATATATATATATGTCTATATATATATATATATATATATATATATATATATATGTATATATATATATATATATATATATATTGTGCATATTTTTTACTGTGTTTATATCCATACAAGATATGCATTGGTTTATTAGATAGTAACCAGCAAACGGCTGCAGAGAGAGAGAGAGAGAGAGAGAGAGAGAGAGAGAGAGAGAGAGAGAGAGAGAGAGAGAGAGAGAGAGAAGATTAAGCAAAATTCTATCATTCCTTCAGTGCGGAATACAAACAAGAAGATATCTGAGTACTGTAGAAGAAAATAAATTGAGAATGTGTCGGCCCTTAATGAATGAACATTTAATCTACTCACTTTACAATTTCTTAAGCCCTTCAGTAAAAGAACATTACAGCCTAGTCTGCTTTTACGATATGTACATTTACCACCCATCATCCCCTGCACTCACAAAAGAACATATTAAAAGATCCGCAATATATCCATTCAGCCACTCACACATAAACAGGAGAGCAACCAGATATGCAAAGTAGTCACAATAAATTCATATATACAGTATTATCCCTTTCAGTACCTCACTAGATGTATCTAATTCTCCTCCTTATACTGCCCGAAATGATGTACAAATTCCAATAATGCCACCTCGCCTAAAAACAGAACGTAAGACAAACCTCTTTTAAACCCCTGACCAGCAGAACACAAGGCAACACTGTACCCCCTCAGTCATGGACTCCACTAAATCAATATCTATAGAAATGCTTTCATTTTGTTCGATGAGAAATGAAGATTGAAGAGGAGTGTTTGAAGATTTAGAACACTGAACTGTAAAGAGGTCATGAAAAATTCAAGGATGGTGTCACAGAGTCATAGAGGGGTATTTATTATGTGATATAGCGATACTGAATGGAGATGTAATAAAAATAAATTTAAGCTGTGAGAGGAATTGTTATACAGTATTTGTGTAGTAAGGGCTGTAAGTAAGGAAGATGTGTGGATCCAAAGAAGTTGAAAAAGGTTAGCTTAGGAGGACATAAGGGTCATCGGCTGGAGGAAACTCGGTCATTTTAGGAGAAGAGCATACAATTCGGAAGCCTTGGAAAAATTCTAAAATCCAAGAAGCAAGAGAATGCATGCAAAACGTAGGTGTAGTGAGAGGTGCAGTGCACATTGGGGGTTTGGCCGACGGGGGCGGTCTCTTTTGTACATATGTGAATGGTAAAATGTTGTGCGATTCAATTGCACGCAAACTTCATCCTTGATCCAGTAATGAAAAGATAAATGCTACATGGAATGGAATAGACTATATAATTTAGGCTCTGAAAGTGAAAGTGAGAGTAAAAATGTTTGAAAGTTTTATCTACAGCCACCTTCAGATTGGTGGAGCAACGTATTGTTAAAATTTTCAAAATAATACATACATACTATATACACACGTTATATATATGTGTGTATATATATGCTGTATATATTTACATATACACATGTACATACATACATACATACACACACAAACACACACACACACACAACACACACACACATATATATATATATATATATATATATATATATATATATATATATATATATATATATATATATATATATATATATATATATATATTCTACTGTAAATACTTCTAAATTCACTTTACCTTTTCCATGATCAAATTCTTCTAATAGCGTACAATTTCAAGTGGCTTTTCTGTGCAGCATTTCAAGAGGACTGTATACGACAGAGTTTGGCCATGCAATGGTATTCGAATTACACTTTTGTTTTTTTACAAGAGAAGTAGGACACTGGTGAAACAAAATGAACGGGCTATCGACAACTGACGTTCTCGTAGAAATGTATAATAATTCTGTTCAATTGAGTTATATAAACTGGTCTTCGGAAAGAAGATATTACTGAGTTGCTAACACTTTTATTTAAAACGAATCTCATCTTCCTTCATTAGTAAAAAAGCTAATCATTACCTTCTTACGGATGGTAAATAGCATATAAACAGATGGATAGAGAGGTAAACACCAAGTAACTATACATATACTCGACAGCAGAACAGAATATGAAAAACGATTTTACAGCTGAATATGAAAAACGATTTTACAAATGAATTATTTAAATAGAGACCCACATTATCTTCACTACCAATACGAAATACAGGAAAGAATATAAAATGCAAAGAGAATGATCTTTTCAAGACGAGAAGCATAAGGTAACCATAAATGAATACAAAATAAGCTCATTAGCATAAACGTGCACCACCTCACACAACGAACACATGTGGGTACTCACACGATATTCTGAATATATTCCTAAAGATATTCTTCCACGGAATTCAATGCCAATTGTCGTCCAATGAACTATTAGTGAAACAGACTTATCTGGAACATAAAAATAGTTGGTCCTACTTGAACACACTTTAAATTTCAAAGGTTTCGTCTGTTTAATATTTGTTACTGCCGTCTGTATTTATTTATATCATACCTATGGCAAGTGTACTCTAACATCCATTAGCAAGTGCCTCGTTCACTATCGTACTGACTTCCATTTCCTGTGATGGCTTTATGTCTTCCTTCGCTGATATCATCAACATTTGCGCGTGCGTAAATTAAGCCTTGAGTAATATATAACCTAACGGATAAAAGCCGTATATAGTGATAATTATAATTCATATCATCATGAGAAATATCTAATGAAGAAGAATCATTAATTTTCTGAGTCAAATATATTTCTATACTCCTACTGCGAATCAAAAAGCGTCTCCATCAAGGAGTTCCCGAAAAGCAGTTAAAAAATACGATTTCAAAAATCATGAATCAAGTAAAATTTTTGTCTGGATCCTAAGGCATACGTATTTATCAGTAAAGAAAGAAAAAATCTGAGAATGCATTCGGAGAAACTGCCTGTATTAGTAATAACAACAAAATTATACTCGTATAATTAAAAAAATATATTACAAAGACATAAATAATTTGTTGGATAAAGGAAGAGCGGGAGACTGAGAAAAAGGTAGTTACATGTCGCAAACGAAATGTAAGGACAGAGGGCCTTAGCATCACGGAAGAGCGCGAGTGCACGTAAGAAGGTGTTGAGTGGCACAGTGTGTTGTTACGCTGCTGATGAGCCACCGGTTTTGGTAAATGAAGTGGTGTAGGCTTTGGAAGTTTTTGGACAGCGGGGTTAGGTACAGCCTTGATCCTCAGCTTACATGATAAATGTGACAATAACACCTTCCTGTTTTCCTCAAGAATTTCCTTAACAAGGAAACGGTTTATGGGATAGATAATTAGATCAACAGATATAAATGCAGCAAGGAACTCCTAACTTTGTATTCTCCCAAATTTTCTAGGATAAACTTTCCATTCTGTGAGTGTAAATTCCTATTTGAAATGTCAGTCTCCAGTCAGTAACGACAAAAATGTAAGCATGCTTGCACGTATACATCCAGGCATATAAATACACTGGACTTCGCAAGCACATAAATTATGTAACCGCTACGTTACCTGTAGAACTGCGATTGGGGAAACCGCATGCGAAAAAACTTACGACCAGAGTTCGAAAGCATCAAACTCAGGATGCAGCTGAGACTACATCTCACATAAATGGAGACACCGGTTCAGGAATTCGCCGTCTGGCCTCCCAAATAACCTCCGTGGCCTAGGAATTCGTTCAGATCTGTATATCCGGAATGGCCTCCCTTCCCTGTTCCCAGAGGTTTGCAATATCTATAAATAGCCACTGCAGTATTACCCTTGCAATACTATCACATGCATTGAGTGTTCGCTATTTATTGCGAACCCATTCAGTTAATAGATAACTCTGGTCCCCCAACTGCTTTGTTTGAAGATGGGAGAAAATGCTGTGCAGGAAGAAGTAGATACTCGGTGTTTGGGCGTTGCAAATACGAGCATGGGCTTAAACTTGTCCTTTTCAAAAAGGAATTTTTTTCTTTATGCTGCAATATAAAAGGGAACAATATTTGTCTGTTTATTTTGGTCGTAGTACTTTAAAGGGGTTTGAAAATGTAGCTTGCTTTGATATTTCTGTCTTGGAACTGAGTAAATTGATTTCCTACTGATTTATGTTTTGCGTGAATCCGGTCCTCCAGTGTAAATCGAGTCTGAGAGCAAGGTGTGGGTTTGGGCTATAGATTCCTAATGGAATTTCAGATGGGTAAAGTTCGGCGTCAGGCCATGGTATGGAGTTTCCTCTCAAAATATAGAACAAAGAGGACTTAGAGGTTTTTTTCGTAATATAAAAATATTGAAAGCTGCATGTGGTTTTCCAAGAAGGCGTCCGGCGCGGCATCTGTAAGTTTTACGTTTACGAACAGGATTCCCTTTCAACATTTAACGCTCCCAGTATCTCTGGAAAATGCATGGCTTTTGAGTCTGATGACAGTACGATTTAAATTTACCGTTTGGTTTGCTGTTACTGTACAAGAAACCCAATTAACAGGTCTAACCGTGATGGCATACATTGACCCGGAAGTCCTCCTAAAAGAATTATTCCCAAATATTTTTTTTCTAACTCTCTCCCGAATAGCGGTAGCCACATATTGTATAACTTTCCACCAGTGTCTTTCCATTTCTCTTCCCCCTTTGGTCTCTCAGTGTTTTTCCTCTTTCCTTTGATTCTGCAAACAATATTCCGTATAGGTCAACACAAATGTTTTCCTTTCATCTGTGAACACGTTGTCATGGCTTCCCTTTTCTACCTCTCGATTTTCTCTTCTGACTTTTGTTATCGAATCCACCACTTTTAATTAGTGTCATTCAAACCACAACAAGCCTTGCTCATCCTTTAAACCATCTGCATCTTTTGTTGCAATGATGTCAGCTCTCTCTCTCTCTCTCTCTCTCTCTCTCTCTCTCTCTCTCTCTCTCTCTCTCTCTCTCTATAAAACCACGTATGCACACAGAACGAGTGTATATTTATTCTTTTTACTTGATCCGCCTGCCCTCTTGAAATGTTGTCCTGTAACTGATATTTTTATCATAGACACCAGCTTCTAGTTTCCCATTCACGTAATTTATCCAGGTATATGATACAGTGAGATGCAGTAATTATCTTACACTTAGCAATTCTCTCATTATAAGCCTGATCACTTGTCATTCATACCCCTCATTCAGTAGTAAATTACATAAAATTACATCACTGTCACTACAAACCAACTATTCTTCGTTCTTCACCAGTTGTTCTTTCATTACAATAGTCCACTATATACATTTCTGTCAAGATTTTGACACGTCCTAGATCTATTATACCGCTGACATATGTGTCTGCTATAACTGAAGCTCGTGTCGCTGAAGTCGTTGGTACCTTTGGCAACTGCACCCTGGTTATAGGAATGCCGGTATTCGATGTATTTTCTGTATCTAAATTAGCATAAAAATTGTGTACGAAGCTCGTACATTTGAGAAAAAACAGAACTTGTTTGCACAGCAGTAAAGAGTTTTATGTTCTTTTAAATATTCATCAAACAAATGAATTTTTCACTAGCAAAATATTTGGATCCTTTCTGCCATTTCAGCTCTGATAAAGTCTTATAGTAGCCTTGATTTAGCTGATTCTTTTAAACGAGCAAAAATTGATGAAACAAGCAAGTTGAACATACAGTATGTAACTACTTTCAATCACATCTATTCAAACTTTGTTGATAGTATTTAATCAAAGAAGATTTGCGATAACAGTTTGAAAGATAATATTCATTTGAACAGCTGATCTCAAGAAATAAATCACCACAACTTTTTGCTGACCAAATTACATTCCTTTGTCTGTGGTTGTAGCAAATAAACTATTTATCCTAATTAGCTAAAATAATGAAAACTGTTAAGCTACCCTAATGACAAAGCAGATCTATTGGACACGGAATTTTTGGCTTGCTAATCTTCACACTTTGCATTTTATCCATATTATTTTCTCCTTTCGCTGGATCTCTGTCGATATTGTAGATTCAATTAACACTTATTGTGGAATAAATCCTAGCTTTTTGTAACTGAAAGGGAATAAAACTGTGTTTGGTGAAAACGGAATTTTTCAAATAAAATTCGATTCAAAACGTGTGACTTATAAAATGAATAATTTGTCGTCAGAAATGTAAATTCATATACATTGGACAATTTACATAATAGTTCAACTCTACGAGAACATGGGAGTGTTAATCACGACATATTCGGGTAACTTCACTTATTGAATAGGGATCGCCTATGGTATCAATAACAGTTATAAAAATCTTCCTAAATTCATTACCTTACCTTACCTTCACTTTCAAGTCAAACACTTTCGACCGATATCTTTAAAAACAATTGAACTTCCGGATTTTTTTGTTATAGTCAGAATCTATAAAATAACAAGAATAATGCCGACGTACAGTATATAAAAGACAATTTTTCTTACACTTGCATTGCATTTTATTGTTTTTACCTCTACCATTATCTCCATTAATATATATACGAGTATATATATATATATATATATATATATATATATATATATATATATATATATATATATATATATATATATATACTTACATACATGTCTCTTTACAATTTAAAAATATATTACAAAAGCAAATGAACAGACAAATATGTGGAAATTATTACAAAATGAGGAGTAGATACTGAATTTTTTTTTTTGCCTCATTTGATACACCTCTATATAGGCACCATTAGTTGCATGAAGCACATCAAGACGGTGCTCGAGTTCTTTCTATGTTCGCTGTAGCATAGCCTCATCGATGGTGCCAATGGCATCAGTGATCTTTACTTGAGATCAGTGATGTCCCGTATTTTTGTTCGATAAATATCTTAACATAACCCTACTGAAAGAAGTCCAGGGAAGTGATATCTAGTGAACGAGGTGGCCAGATCTGGAAATGTTTGATTTAGGAACCCAAGAACATGCAGTCCCCAAATGTGGTGGTGCACCATCTTGCTGGAAAATGATGGTTGGTTCAAGGTCTTTTAATTGTGGTGCCACAAGTTCAGTCAAAAGGTCAAGATAAACATCTTCAGTAATTGATGTCTCATTGAAGAAAAATAGACCAATGATTCGACTGCACATGATCCCACACCACACATTCATCTTTGGACTATCTCGGTGAAATTCCTAGCCACATGGGAATGTTCTGATCCCCAGATTCTCACATTATGTGTGTTCACTTTCCCTGAAACATGAAAGGTTGCCTCATCACTAAGACAAACTCGGTTGAGGAACGTTTCGTCCTCAGAAATTCGTTCCAGCATGTTAACTGCAAACTCTTTTCGTCTTGGCTTATCATTTGGCTCGAGTGCCTGTGTGAGATGCACTTTGCAAGCGTACAATTGCAAGTTCTTATGTAGGACTTTGTGCGCTGTTGAGCATGGTAGCTGTAAGTGTTCTGCAGCAGTACGGATGGACTTTGTAGGGGAACGATCAAAGGCTTGTCTTACACGATCGATGTTTTCCTCAGATGTTCTTGGTCGTCCACTCCTCCCTTTATCCAACACTGTCCCTGTCTTCATAAATTTCTTGTGCCATGCACGAACTGACGGACATGACTGTGGATCTCTTCCATACTTAGTTCTGTAGTTTTGCTGAGTCTGCATATCTGATTTTGTTTCAATAAACCATGATGCACATGCCTTTTCTTGAGGAGTGCCATTGTTTAGGGGTTCATTTAACAGTACCCTTTCCATCAACAGGGTACTTGAAATACACAAATACAGTGTGATTAAAAACGCTGATACCTGCTGAGTAAATAGCACAAATCTGACTAAGATATTTCATCAATGGCTTTTGTAATATATTTTTTAAATTGTGAAGAGACTTTATAGACACCCTGTATATATATATATATATATATATATATATATATATATATATATATATATATATATATATATATATATATATATATATATATATATATTTATATGTTTTATATGTACTCTTCCTCTAAAGCAGTACTCTATAATGTTAAAGCACATGTGTCATCTATCATCTCAGGGCAACTCTCCCAACAACAGCAATTTTTATCCTGATCCTCAGAACTTCAGTCCTGCAGATAGGAGAAATATATGAAATACGGAAAGTTTTGTCATAAAAGGATAAATGTCACATGTGCATTATCATTCCACGAGAAGGACTATTTCAAAGTGGTAGGGTACGGAGCCCTTGGACGAAAATGTAGGAAATACTTTGTTTTAAGGAAATAGAGATAGCAGCGAGACTCCGACAGAGGAATGAAGAAAGACTATACTTACGGGGAGAATCCTCTGCTACAGCAGCACAAGAAATCTATCAGAGAACTACATATTTCCTAGAAAGTACCGCAACGATACCAATGAGTAGTGACAGCGCAACCTGCCAATAAAATAGGTCTTCATAGATCTCTACCCATTGGTATATCTTCACTAATATTCACTCCTCGTAGTTTGCAAAATAAAAATTTTAATTTTCTTTAATTCTATTCTTGCTTTCAATTTAAATCTGTTGGCTTTACTCACCTATAAGCTGGAGAGTACTTCCACTGCATATCAAATTTAGCCCTAAGATGGTGTAGATAATGGGTGGAACAGATTTTTCTCTCTCAAAGTTTCACACATAAACCAGGTCAGTAAATTAAATTTCACTCTACTGCACTGGTAGAAATTCAAAAATATATCTATCCATCTGTCTATCTGTATATATATATATATATATATATATATATATATATATATATATATACACATGTATGATGATGGATAATTAAGATTCACCTCTGTTGCTATCTACTCCCGACATTTCGTAATTTTCGAGTGATTACATTTTCAAGGGCTCCAAAATGATAAAAACAACACACAGTTATCATAAAACTCAAGTCTAAATTTTTTTCCACACTCAGAATTAAGCAATTTTTAAAATCAAGACATTAAAATTCACAAGATACTATATTACTTTAATGATAATTTACTTTAAAAAACCACTGTTTTCCTGGTAAATTTGGGAGTAAATGCCGATAATTACTAAATAATTTCTTCTCCCCACCAATAACATATCCTATAGTACCAAATCTGGAACTATATGCCATCTTCCCCTGTCTGTGATAGCTCCTTTAAAAGAAAATCTACACATGTAATACAAGAACATTTTCCTGCCATAAAGTTAACCTGATTCTGAAGAATCCCTTGACCATCCCTTCCCTGTTTCGGTTCAGGATCGTCTGTGCCCTTGTGCGGCGTATAAATGTACTTGCCCCAGGAGTAACTCTGGGACTTATGTGGGATACACACGGAGGCTCTTTAAGGTACGCATCGACTGTCATGGAAGGGTCAGTTTCCTGATAAGCAGCAGATTCACGAACCCAGAGCATTCTAATATAAGAAACCACTCTAAAAGCTGTAAAATTACATCGAAAGTAAAGATTTTAAAATCGTCGGGCAAAACCCAACACTCACGAATTACCTATTTTAGAATCCCCCATTAAAAGCACAGCGAACGTCCACTCCTTTTGTTTTTGTTTTGGGTGTGTTTTCCCCTTTTTTTTTATTTCCCTCAACTTGAGTTTCCTTTATTCTGGTATAAGGATGGGCCAATACAGAGTCTTATCCACTCCCTTTTTTTGTTTTGAGGTGTGTTTTCCTTTTTTTTTTATTTCCCTCAACTTGAGTTTCCTTTATTCTGGTATAAGGCTGGGCCAATACAGTCTTATCCACTCCTTTTTTTTTTGTTTTGAGGTGTGTTTTTTTTTTATTTCCCTCAACTTGAGTTTCCTTTATTCTGGTATAGGCTGGGCCAATACAGTCTTATCCACTCCCTTTTTTTTTTGTTTTGAGGTGTGTTTTCCTTTTTTTTTTATTTCCCTCAACTTGAGTTTCCTTTATTCTGGTATAAGGTTGGGCCAATGCAGTGTGTTGCTTTGAATTTTAAGGTATCTTGATTTTAAAAATTGCTTAATTGTAAGTGTGTCAAAAATTTATATTTGAATTTCATAATATTTGTGTTATTTTTATCTATTTTAGAGCCCTTGCAAATGTAATTGATCGAAAATTACGAAACTTTGGGAATAAATATGAAGAGAGGTGACTTAATTGTCTATCATCATGCGTCTTGTATATAACGGCTATGCTGCTTCACATGGTTTATTATATATATATATATATATATATATATATATATATATATATATATATATATATATATATATATATATATATATATATATATATATATATATATATATATATATATATATATATATATATATATATATATATATATATATATATATATATATATATATATATATATATATATATATATATATATATATATTACTGATGATGTGATGCTGGGTTCGATATCTTCTTCAGTATACGACTTTACGCTTTCTCAAACAGGAACGTTTAGAGGCTGAATTAACCGAGCATGATTATCATCAAAATATCCATGAACTCAAATTCGCATTCATCGCAAACATTTCTCATTGTTTTCAGTTTTCTGTAAAAGAAAACTGTTGTGCCGGCTTTGTCTGTCCGTCCGCACTTTATTCTGTCCGCACTTTTTCTGTCTGAACTTTTCCTGTCCGCCCTCAGATCTTAAAAACTACTGAGGCTAGATGGCTGCAAATTGGTATGTTGATCATCCACCCTCCAGTCTTCAAATATACCAAATTGCAGCCCTCAGCCTCAGTAGCTTTTATTTTATTTAAGGTTAAAGTTAGCCATAATCGTGCTTCTGGCAACGGTATAGGATATGCCACCACCGAGTCGTGGTAAAAGTTTCATGGGCCAAGGCTCATACAGCATTATACGGAGACCACCGAAAGATAGATCTAGTTTCGGTGTCCTTAATTATACACTGTAGCGGCTGTACACAAAACTCGATCGCGCTGAAGAAACTTCGGCGCTTTTTTTCAATTTTCTTTATTGAACTCTGAACATTTGAGGAAATGGTGTACGAAAGGTATACGATAAAAAAAATCTCTTCTTATTTTGAATTCAAAATTTGTTTATTGCAATCACTGTTTTCCTTATGTATCTCCATTTTTACCTTCAAATGCAACGGGATGGCTTTTTTTTTTTTTTTTTACGCGTCTTTTAAGACTGCTGCGCTGTTGTCATTGAGCGGGCAACTTCCACGAAATATCTTCGTCCAGTACCGTACCTGCCCCATTAAAGACCATGAAATGTAAACAACGCTGAAGTAGCTTTGCCACACAAAATCCCACTCAGCAGCTCATATTTTCGAAAATGATTTCCTTTGCACCTTTATCATTGGCAACTGAAATTGGATCTAGATATTTTTCATTTTGAGTAGAGCTGGAAGCGTTGGAGTGGCCATGGGAAAGAGCTGCCATCACGACCACCATGAATTTTTCCTTGCTTGCTCATATAATAAAATCGTCTCATGCAATTCCCAGTTAATCTGAGTACGCCAAAGGTTTTCCATCAGACATCTTTTTTTAGTTTACCTTTAATTCAGCTGTGCAGTTTCTCGTATTACTTTTTAGCAGAGTACAGAAAATTGAATCACTGAGAACTTTAAAATTACATAGTGATTCGCTACTCATTTGAGAGTCTAGCGTATATCCGGTATACACTGGATACTAAGCTCAAACAGGATTTTTAAGGAAAAACATCTGGATTCTTATGAGTGGGGAGTTGTATCTTCTTACATTTATGGAAATTCGTTCCTAATGAAGGATCATTTTTAGGGGGGAATGATATCATTATTTATTTGACTACTTAGATAAAATTTTCGAGGTAAAATTATCCACAATTTCATAAAAAGACGGCTATGTTAAAATCTGGAATATTCTGAGTTTTTATTTTATTAAAGTTCCATCAAGACTAACCTTAGCAATTTTCGACAATTATCACCAGACACTGTCATCTAACGTTTTCATTTAAGAAACGGAGATACTAACGTCTAAATAAGCGGCGGGTTCTTTCCCCTTTTGCTTTTTTTAATCAAAATATAAGCAAGTGCCATTTTACCTTAATCTGAAGGAGTATAGCGCAATATCTCTAGGTATAATCCAGCTGCCCCTACTTATCCCATAAGTAAAGGCTTAGAATCTCTAATAAACAATCCTTATCCGTGATATATTCGGCGCCTTTGTGGTCTAGATGGGCAGTATGTGTTTTCAGGAAGAGTTCTTTCCAGAGTACCTTTACCCATTCTTAACTACTATCTGTTTAGCTACCCTTGCCCGAAGCAAAAGATTATTCCTATTCTTGCTTGTTCTGGTCTTGATAAAATTGATCTCAAATAGATTTCCGTTAGCTACCCGTCTTATAGTTTAATTTTCCTTTCAACTTACATCGTCCTTGCAAATTATCTATATTACAGTACGCATACCCAAATCTTTCATGAGGTCTGAATGCATCGAGTGTCAAACTGGATTCCTCGATTCCTTTTCTTCGTCAAGAATTTCCTCTCTTTTCATCAGTGACCTCTTTTGACATTACAAGCTAATCGATAACTGGTCATTCACCTTAACCCCCAGCTAAACCTTACGAAACTAGTGCAATTCTTCTCCCTCTCTCTGTCTCTCTCTCTCTCTCTCACATACGCGCACACCCCTGAAGAAGAAGAAAATTTAACTCAATCATAATTTCATATTTAAAGTCAAATTATTTTCTTAATGCCGACTTACTATCACTAACCCATACAATACCGTTCAACGTACATTTGGTGAATTTTCATAAATCACTGCTTAATGCTTATTCTCTATCAAAAAATTTTGAGATTTATAATATATATAGCCCAAGTGATTAAATTTTCTGAGACGCCCTGGCATTCCCTTCGTTGTGATTAATCTGCTATTATTGTATAGCGCGTATGAAAATTAACTGCACTTGAAGGTCACCATCTTTATAGTTTGTTACACAGATCAATAACCTTGTATAGTTATAGCTTCACTTTATATATATATATATATATATATATATATATATATATATATATATATATATATATATATATATATATACATACATATATGCAATATATATATATGTGTGTGTGTGTGTTTGTGTGTGTTTATTGTCTATTGGAGAAGAACGAGATTAGGGACTGAAAATACTGAATTTATGGTAAGGCCCTTCTCTACTTTCTCTTAATAATAATGCGGTACATATAATTTCATAATTGTCAAAAGGGCATAAACAATGTGTTATAGGCTTTTAGTAAATTAAATAATTTTTACTATACAAGTGAGAGCGGAAGTAATTCATTTAATCCACTAGGTAAGCAATACATTTCGTATTGGCATACGGGAGTTTCTTTACCATCTAACTCCTCTCTAGTTACTTATTTTCAGCCTTCCCAACGCGAGATTTTCAATTTACCTTAAGTAATGCTCTCCCTCACATTCAGATGGCTATTTAAGGCGTTATTTCGTTACAAATTGCCATGGGATATTTATTTTACTATGATGGTTCTAGAGAAATATCTCCTCGTCCCATTGGCAAAATTGATGCTACTGAATTACGTTGAATGGCTTTGCTTTTTTTAAAGCCATCAACTTAGCGTTCAATTTCAAAGAGTATGATAAAACACACAGCGTTCTAGAAAACTTAAATGTCGACGGATATCCATTTTACTGACAATCCCAATTAAACAACAGCCTCTTCTCCAGTAAGTGGTGTAAAAATCCCAAAACGACGAAGGACACTGAGTTTGCAGCCCCATTCTCTATACTTTTGTTGCTAATGCACTACAAAGACAAAACAGCGAGAAAGGTCTTATAGCAGATGTAATACAAATGACAATAAACTAATATGTGAATGAAGAAGCGTTTCAGGATCTCAACCTGGAAACTATGGCCCTTACTGAGCCCTGAAGGAATTACTTCTGAGAAGTACAGGAGTGAATGTGTCTGATGTGACTGCTGTATGTAGGCAATGGTAATAGCAGCTGAAGCTATGACACGAAGCCTGTAAGGAAGTGTAAAAGAGTAATTTTTTAATCCAAAGTAATTTTAAATGTATCAAGAGAAGCGTGGTGGCATACTCATTAGGTTCAAACGCTGAAAAGTGGCAGGAATGGGAAATGTAGTTGAAGCTTGTAAGGTGAAAGGAGAGGCTGTGAGTGGAAAGTGCAACTCTTGAATTTTCAAGAACACCACTTGCGGAAGTGTCTTCAATAGCTGGTAAATGGTGAAAGCTGGAAGCTAGTGGCACAAAAGTGGCCCCACAAGAGTTCTAAGGGTAAAGGAAATTCATGCGCAATACTGATGCCACAAAACAGTTACAGTAGCTGGAAAGACGAAACAGTTTTCAGGACTTTTTTTTTTAAATACGTTACGTGCTTTTTTTTTTTTTTTTTACCAAAGCAGTAACATTCCTTTAATTCACACAGTAGTGCTCTAACCACACCTTACCACTGCCGCTTTACTAACTGCTCTCTCATCTTGGGAGTCTTTCATATTGTGCACTTTTCTAAATTGATCCGGCTTTACTGGCTCGTACACTCATCCTAAAATCAACACTTGCCCATACGCCCATGTATCCCTCTTTTACAACGGACATCAGTCAGATCTGAATGAGTGAGTTTCTTTTTGTTTTTATTTTTTTAATCTTCAACTAACTTAGGCTTAGCAATACTAAAAAAACCATTTTCCAAATACCCGTACATTCTCAGCATCACATTTTTTATAATTCGTTACATCTTTCTGACTAAAATTAAGTAAATAAACTAAAATGTACCTATATTTTCCTAATGGTAACCGCATTAAATTTTCATTATATCCATAATACTTAAGAAAAATTCTAATTTTGTTTAATTCCGGCTACCTCTCAGCTGAATACCTGAAAACTACACAAAAACAAGTTAAGGAGTTTAATCCAAATTTTGAATACTCCACTCTAGTAAAATAGCTTGAAAACTTTTTCATAACTATCATTGTATGACGTACATGTAACAGTATCCCGCGCGGATGCAGAAAAACTTGAAAAATTGATCATCAAGTATTGGGAATCTTTTGCCGTAAACAGTGTAAAAAATTCTGTTTATAAAATCATAGATTGAATTTTAAAATAAAACGCTCATTCATTTTGCTCCAAAGGACTCTGAAACAGAAGTGGGAAGCATTATGAAAAGAAAAATTAAAAAGAAGTGGCAAGTTAGCGAGACAGCAGCTCAGTGACCGGTAAAACTCCCTTTACAACACCTAAAGGTTTCACAGTGCGTCGGGACCCAAATTGAAGTCTCCGCTCAGGACAGTAATTGAAGTCTTGGCACTTCCACTTGCGAAGAAAAAAAAAACAAAAAAACAAAAACAAATGGAAATATCTCCACTAAAAGTAAGGGTGGAATTCTCGATGGTAGAGCTAATAGGACTGAAAGTTTCGACGGTATTTTTGGGCTAAATTTCTTTACCGACTGTTAGTGGAGTGCCTAAATGGGTTATCTTGCTCTGCCCTTTCGGGCTACGGCCAAAACTGCAAATGACGTTTAACGAACTTATTTACTACAGAGTTCACGGTATCGTCGAAACTTCAACAATAATGCCAGACACTAACGTCGAGCAATGAGATATCTTTGCCAAGAAATAAATACTTATTAAACACTCTGAAAGTCTTTAAAGTTTAACATTAAACATATTCACAAACACAGCTCCTCCCTACACATGTATATATATATATATATATATATATATATATATATATATATATATATATATATATATATATATATATATATATATATATATATATATATATATATATATATATATATATATATATATAATATATATATATATATATATATATATATATATATATATATATATATATATATATATATATATATATATACTATATATATATATATATATATATATATATATATATATAATATATATAATATATATATATATATATATATATATATATATATATATATATATATATATATATATATATATATATATATATGTATATGTGTGGTGTGTGTGTGTGTGTGTCTACATCTACTTTTGATGGAAAATTTCATCCTTCGCCATTTCACCATCAGACAACATTAAAAATAAGCTGATTATCTGCTGTAACTAAACTTATCGGAATTGTTGCGTAAATTTCACAACCATTCACATGTGTTTGGCTGTCATTTAAGTGACTAACAAATGTGACTTTCTGAACTTTACTCCATTTTGCAAAGTGTTTTCTAGTTATTTCTGCAGAGTATTGGAATTCAAATATTGATTTGGCGTTCTCTCACAGTAAAAAACTGGAGACTGTCGCTTGCACTGTTGAGGTTAAAATTTCTAGTTAAAGACAATGATGACGTTATTTGGTCTAGAAAGTAGCATGTGAAACGCTTTTTCTAATTTTATAATCATTGTCACGTCTTTAGATTAATTGATAGGATGATCGTTATTAACCTGATTCATATGTCTCTCTCTCTCTCTCTCTCTCTCTCTCTCGACGAACCGTGTTCGATTTTCGAACCGGAAGATGCTGGTAGACTGGCATGATCATTAAAATTCAACGTGCCTCTTTTGACCTACGCAGTGAGTTATGTAACTAACTGTTAGTCAACTAAAGTGGGTCACATCTAGAGAGAGAGAGAGAGAGAGAGAGAGAGAGAGAGAGAGAGAGAAAACACTAGACGTGCAGATGATGAAATTCTCATTACAACTCTTTGATTGTCACAAACACTGAATGATCTCCAGTTAGCCTTAGATGGAATCTTAGATGAATAAGGTGAAATTACCTAGCCTCGTACCATGCTCCCATTCCACGGTTCCCAACGTACAGATCGCAATGACAACAATGATTCTGAATATTTGGCAAAATACCTGATGCCGCCCTTCACTGCAAGATTTGTTTTTCGCACCGCTTCAGAGTATTTGCCTACAGTAACTTACTGCTACCAGATAACATTAATGCAAATGTCTTAGATACTTTGTCCTTCTACTGTGTCTGAATGTTAGGAACCGCTAGTCATCTATTTTGTAGATAAAAACTTAAGAGTGCAAGCCCCCTTTGTCCCAATATCCTAATTATAACTTGGGCTATCATCTCAAAATACCCGAGTACAGTCAGCAAAATTTAAACGAAACATTTTTACTATTTCCTTTATTTGTCTACTTCTCTTGAATTAACGTGTGTTTCTACGCCTTGGTGGGGGAGATCGATATCGTACTGTGCTATGCCAGAGGTTATTGTTGAAAGAATGTGTAAGCGCGGGCACTTCCTCATATGAATAGGCCGTAAAGTATATATAAGAAATGTTAAGCTTGGTGTGCAGTGCGTACACAACGGCTCTCTGTAACAAACTAAATATTTTCGGCTTTAGCGCTGTGACATAGTGAGGAACTTCAGTGAATCTACCTTGGATGTACAAAGTTTACCTTTGATCAAAGAAAAAGCGTTAGGAAAGCTTTTTCTGATATAACCAGTACAACCACAATACTCTTACAAGGAGCATACTTGGCCAACGTGTGATGACATTCTGATTCCATTTGGAAGTTGGTAAAATTCGTGTTTGAAAACTAATTAGGATCGTAAAGATTAACCACTAAAATCTACGAAAAATATAAAAATACGGCTTACTGGATTAAAAAATTTTCATACTTCATGCTAAACGTTTAAGTGTCAATGTTACTAATACATACATTTTTCCTGATGTTTGGAGACAGGAGGTTTTGAGATATAAAAGTTTTGATTAATTATTGTTTATATTCGAACACCAACAATAATAGCAATTTCTTGTTGATGCTTAAATGGAGTATGTTACATTGCTCTCGAAACTGTATCGTCAGAGAATCTGCTAACACATTTTCACAATGCCTGTTAAATCTTTTTCGTACTCTCCCAAGATTAAATGTTATCCCTAACCACCATAAATTGACAGAGAATTCGTGGAATGAAGCCAGACGATGGCTAATCCTAATTAAATTTGTCACTGCTCGTTAGAAGCAGCCATAAAACACATGCATGCGTATCGGACGATCCCTGATTAGAGATGATAGGAGGCTGTTAATCATCTGTCAAAATATTTTGTACAGATTATAATGATTCTACGTGACCCTCAGTCACCGACATCTAATTATACACTAGATCAGAAATCGCATTAAATATCACCTCTGATTTTCCAATTTCGAATTTTATCTTATGCGTTTTTTATAGTACAATAAATCGAATGGTGCGGAAAAAAGTTTCTCTCAACGAATGGTCTCCTACCAGTGAATCACGCCCAAGAAGTTGATCAACTTTAACTATATTGTAGGCACAATGGAAGTTTCCATTCAGACGAATATCCTTTATCACTTGCAAAGTCTAGTGAATGCGTTTTCAATAATTTGTAAAACAGGCACTGGCTTTTAGTGAATATTAAAGGTCATGTTGGTAAATGATAGCGAGTTAGGTGGAGAAATGTCGATTTGGACGGTGAAAATATGAAACTGCGTAGTTTATTTGTATTTTTAGCTGTGCGTAAATGTTATGGACAAAGGTAAAATTTGAGAAAAGGAAGGGATCTCTGCCAAAATTACGGAAAAACTGTCGTCAAGGAAGGCTTAAATTCAAATGTCTGAAAAGATTGTAAAGTAAAAGAGTATTCAGTAAATGAGGATGAAAATGTTTCAGTTGGTAAGAGTTTATAAATAATGCGCAAGCATTGATTTAAAGCAAGAAAGGCAAAATTAACAGAATGAAAGGAAGCACAAAATTGAGGGCAAGACAGTGACTGAACTGTTCTGTTATGGCGTTTTTGATGTCATGAATAACATTTAATTTGGGTTATTTATCTTTGGCTCAGTAGGTATTAAACCATGTCCACTTTGTCCATCTAAAATTGTGAAATAATTGTATATATGTTTTATGAAATCTAGTTTTATATAATTATGTATATGTATATATATATGATATATATACACACACACACACACACACACACACATATATATATATATATATATTTATATATATATATATATATATATATATATATATATATATATATATATATATATATATATATATATATTATAATTTCGGACTCACATGGGGATCGAATCCTGGTCTTTCAAATGTGAGTCAGAATTTTATTTCTGTGAAACACACGTTCACGTGTTGATTAGTTCCATCATATTCACGCTGAAGGTGTTATGCCACCAACTGAATTGCTTTTGGGTCGGGAAGTGAGGTAACATACGCTGGTATGTTAGGCGGCAGCCTGCCTACGAAAAACCACAGGTACAGAGGTACTTAAGTTCCAACGTCTACTGTAGCCTGTGTGGGTCAATTAGTAGCGCCATGGCCTTTTATTTGAATGACAGGAGTTTCATCCCGATGTGTGTCAGAAATTTACCTCCGTTAAACAAGTGTTCATGTGTATATATATATATATATATATATATATATATATATATATATATATATATATATATATATATATATATATATATATATATATATATATATATATATATGCATATATATATGTATATAATGAATGATATATTTTGTAGAAAAATTTAAAAATTTCTTATTGATAAGCATATGTGTATGTACAGTATATATACATAAATACATGCATACATATACATCACACACACACACACATATATATACAATATAGTGTGCGTGATTGTGAATTTAAGGTTCCACCATTACATTTAATAAATTTTTTTTTAAAGAAATTTTAGAAAAAGCTTACACGAATATTAGAATACGCTAAGTTTTGTCAGCAAGAGGATTTTACATAGCTTTAGGTGAATAACTATGACTGAAAATGAACACTCACAATTAACAAATATCCTAGCAATCGAAATTTCTGTACACGTGCGTGTAAGTATAAAATTTATATTAGGAGATATTCCATTTATCACGAAATTTTTTGGCAAATTTTTCGTCAACGGTTCTGAACGCGTCCCTTCTACTGTTCTCCTTACTATTTTCATGTAAGTGCTTTTCATTTCAGAGGTATTTCCGCTTTAGCCTGCAATAAGTACTCACAGCGATCTGTGGCTGCATCTGCCTTGAAACTGAAAACTCCATCATGAAATATGTATGGATACTACACAGCCATTGCCCTACCCTGTTGCCATGCTGGTTGGTTACTAGGTCTGATCTGCCAAATCAGCTGAATGACAGTGACGTTCAAAAGAAGTACTATTACAATGTTGCATAAAAACCAGCGACTAAATACTTTAACGCTTTTATTCATTCTTTTCATACTACTGAGAGAGAGAGAGAGAGAGAGAGAGAGAGAGAGAGAGAGAGAGAGAGAGAGAGAGAGAGAGAGAGAGAGAGAGAGAGATTCAATCGAAGTGACAACAGGATCGGCATTCACAATTCCAGGAGCAACATCAGCTGTAAGTTATGACAACAAAACGTTCAATTCCAACTGCTACTAGTAAGATAGTTTAATCAGACCACTGAGCTGACTATTAGCTCTTATAGGGCTGGCCGAAGGATTAGGATGAAATACCAGGTCTAGGAAAAAAAAATTATATAGTGAACTGTAAAGACTAGACAAACCTTTACTAGATTCCTCTTGAATGTAGCTGGGATGCACTATTAGGTCGATGCCAAGCGAGACCGAAAATTACCATGAAATACACAAACTCATACCGTAAACCTCGGTATAAAGAAATTCACCTGTCACTCCAGAAATGTCTAAATCGTAATAGGAGTCTGATGTAATTTTTTATGTATGATAGCAACCACCTTATTTTAGATTACGATTCCATCAGGTTTTTCGAGTTCATGAGCACCCGGATTTCAAGAAAGTTTAAATAACGCTTTTTACCAACCCCCTCCCCCGCTACCCAACCAGGCGAAAATCAAGCCACTCCACCCCATCACCCCCCCTTCCCCTAAACAAAAGATAAGTAAAGGCATGCGTGTGTATACGCAATTTGGCCCTGATATCAGAGACGAAATGAAATAGTTTAAACTGTAATTTATGCTCTAGACAAAGAATCATAATCTCGGTAACATGTCCTACCGATATTTCAGAATCTCTCAGAGAGGAATATATTTTGAAATTTATATATTTTTTATCACATATCTCAACATAATATGAAGTGAACTTCCTAAGAAAGATATCTGATATTCATTTGATATTAATCAAAGCTAGATGAATTCCTAAAAATGTAGACGCTAGGTCAATAAAGGTAGAAGTTAGGTCGACATACCTTATACCTTGACGTCATAATGCCTATCGGATTACATCCATGATAAGGAAATCGCTTATTCTATATTAAAATAAGCACGACCATTCTCAGGAATACCGAAAAAATCTCCAGGAACGGGAAAAAGCGCCGAATATCCAATTCATTTCTGTTACGAAAAGATAAAACCTCAGAAAAAAAAACCATACGAGAACACAAAATGTACCTCACTTTTTATATTTGCTTCATGGTATTGTGAAAAAAAAGTATCTTTGATTCAAGTTAAACATTAATGGAAAGAGAATGAGACATAAAAGCTGTCGATTAAGAGTTTTACTTTTCCTGCATTTGAGCCAAGTGTTCTTTAATGGAACTAGCCTTTGTCTTGAAGGTCTCATCAGGGTTAACGACTTTCACGCAGTAAAAATGCCTTTATTCCGGGTGATTCGAGAACATTTTCGATTAAACTTTATGAAGATAAAGTCCAACATTCATTACTGCTGATCATGAAGGCAAGCATCGCCGTGTGTCTGCATTTGCAACAAAATATATAACGTAAGTGCATCAATAACTTTTACCGTAAATACTCCCTGATACATATTAAATTAATACAGAGGAAAAATTTGGAGTAATGATATTACTGAAAACGAAAGCCCGACATTCGTGAGAACAAAAGTTCAGTAATATAAAATTGCCAATAAATTATCAATAAAGCCTAGAGGGAAAGGCCAAGACCTAATTATAAACTTTGGGAATATACGGTGGATATTCGTTGATGTCTTGCAACGGCTACATAATAGCAACCAGGAGATTTATGTAATTAAAACACAAAGGTAAAGCAAAGGGAAAAACAATGAAAAACGATAAGTAAATCATAATATTATATTGTTATGATTATTAATCAGAATTTCTCCAGGAAGACTACTGACATGTAGCAATCTTCCTATGAATAAAACATCAGTATAACAAAATTAATAAATACAGAAAAAATAACAGATAATTGTATTCATACATAAAAATCACTTAAAAAATCTATTAAGGAAGAATAAGTAAATCAATGAAAAACAGCGCTTTCAGCTAGTTATGTATCATCTCCCAACGTTGATATTGCTTGAAAATACATTCCAAAGTGACCACCAAAAAACAAATTTGTAATAAAAGTACGCCCCCCTCCCGTCTCATTCTAGATTATTATCCTCCTTTGTTGACAAAAAAATATTTTAATTGCTATTTTACATCTACACAGCTATACTACTAATTGGCATTTATTCTGAAATTTGTTCTTCAACCTCTCTTCTTTCACTGTGTGAAAGACATTGATGACGTTTTGATGACACGACGCCACTTGCTCCTTTCAATAAATCGATCAATCAGTCTCAGTACGAACCTTAGGTGAATCCAGTTCTGTTACGGGTCAGTTACCAGTCCAGTTTAAATATATTACCATGTGTACCCTGTCAATGACAAGAGCTGCACCAATAAATTACTGTTCCCATTTCAATAAGAAAACTGTTCAGATCTTTTTTCGAGTCCTACTCTTATTTAAAAAAAAAAAGGACATTCCTCATATTACAAATCTTTGTCTGTTTTGAGAACAGGCAGAACAACATCATGTTGTAAGATAATGTGAGTGTACATAAGTATATAGCGAGTATATAAAAGTTTTAGCTATTACAGGAAATTCTTCACGAAACTCAAAACACCAATCAGCATCGTTATTTATTCTCCTGCTATAGATATCTGCCGAATGGTGAACATTACAGTTTCTTATGGACTTATTGACAGTTGGACTTACTACAGTTGGTCGAGTGCTTGCTTGCTCTCTCTCTCTCTCTCTCTCTCTCTCTCTCTCTCTCTCTCTCTCTCTCTGTCTCTCTCTCTCTCTCTCTCTCTCTCTCTCTCTCTCTCTCTCTCTCTCTCTCTCTGCCTTATCGAACTGATTGACAGTTTGGAAATCATTGACAACATAAGTGATGCTATTCTGTTCTAAAGAATATATCACCGTTTTAAAGAAAATCATCCGGTAAAGCGTTTGTTTAGCTTTCTTTTTTCCTTGGTTTCTTAATGCAGAGGATAATGGTTCAAGTGATAACGCGTGTCATGAACCTAATTCATGGGTTAGTGAATTTACTGGAGCCTGAAGATTATGATATCGATCAAGGAGAATATTGTGGCTGAAAATGATAATGCAAAAAAAAAAAAAAAGAAATGTTTATCGCCTTCGCAAGAAACTTCAAAATAGTCAATACTTCAATAATTGATTACAACAACTCTCTATATCGATCATAATTTTTTCTGTCTAGCGCATTCATGTCAATTACCCGTCCTTAACCTAGACAATTCACTGTTTATTATCCTTCCTCCTCAAAGAAATCAAAAGATAAAAAAGAAACAGCGCTGCATAAAAAAACTCTTGAAAAAATGTTGACTTCATAAAGACCAACAACTGCTAATAACAAGCGTTAGTATATATCAAACATCGTTGTTTAAATAATAACTCTGGACACGGTGACCTTGATAATAGCTTTGTTTTCAACGAGATCATTAAAACGTAAAATATTTTTTTATAGTCCCCTCAATTCCGCACTGTCCATTGGTCATCATCACACACACACACACACACACACACACACACACACAACACACACACATATATATATATATATATATATATATATATATATATATATATATGGCGCGGGTTCAAATCCGCAGCCGACTGATCAGAGAGGCAGACACTTTGCTATCCGTGTAGACATCCCGGGATTATATATGTAATCAACGGATAGGTTTGCTTAAAAGCAAATGGGTTTTAAATTACAACACCTTCTAAAAACATAACAAACAAACGTCTCGAACTCTCACCATACCCGCGCAACAACTTCTCGCTGCTGGGAAGAAAGGGCGTTGGGTCGGGTATGATACATGAAACATACGGGGGAACGATGTCAGGCAGGGCAGCCGATCGAGACCACAGGTCTACCCCAAAGCCAAATCAAAAGTCCTTCAAATGCATCTTAAATAGAAAAATGGGAAAAAGCACGTTAAAAAAGAAATTCTAACAGTTATATATATATATAATATATATAAAACCAAAACTTTTTTTATTAAAAATAAACAAAAAAAAATACAGAACGGTATTCCAAATGTCTTAAAATTGAAAAGAAATTCTAACAGTTGAGTAACATAAAACAAAACAAAAAAAAATGGGCTGGAAAGATAATATTTAAGCTTCTTCCTTGTTTATCATGTTTATGATGCCTGGATGCTCTACATAAATTTAGAGATGTGAGATCGCTGCATTTTCCCAGAAATTACTGTTCTCTGGGAACTGATTAAACTGGGCAATTTCGTACGCAAGCTGTTTCACGTAGCACCGCTATACGATCATAAGTACGCACATAAATACTTTGTTAAGCGCCTCTGTAACACCCAATCAAGGCGCATGAATATTTACATGATGGAAGGCATAATGGCTGTTGGTTAGCATGTTTTAACGCAAAAAAGTTTTACTCCTAAATTCTCCTTGATAATACTGCCTTGAACACTGAATTAGCCTTTACAGATGAATCACTAATGTAAGGCATCGGAAAGAACGTTTTCTTATCGTGCTGAGTTTGTGGCTAGCATCACGTATCTATGAATGCAAAACGTTATTTATTATGGTTCGTTGGCTGAGTCGGTTGTGCTTCAGACTGTCACTCGATGGGCGGAGTTCAATTCCCCGGCACTGAAAAGTTAGAGGAATTTATTTCTGGTGATGAAATTCATTTCCCGCTATAATGTGGTTTTCAAAAATAAAGGTCCCGTTGCTAGGTAACCAATTGGTTCTTACCCAGATAAAATAAGAATTATTCATTTCGTCCGAGGAGCTGTTAATCAGCTCAGTTCCAAAAACTGTATTTAATGTAATTAAAAAGTTATTTATGGTTCGTCAAGAAACTCTTATAGTTTCTTACCAAAAAAGAATAGTGCCAAGTACTGAAAATAAAACTCTGAAGGAATGAATGACAATGTAACTTTTTTTTGCAAAAATACAAACGTGTTACAGATGAAAGAATTATTCATTTCATCGAGGATGTAGATATTTCAAAAATGCTTTCATGTCATTAAAGAAGAAATTGTTGTTGCACTCTGTTAAGGGAGGTTTTATAACTAAATGAAGACGGAAAACGATCTCCATGATGATTATAAATGCAAAGAGAAGGGTAGGGTAAGGTAAAATTCTACTTTCAAATTCCATGCTCTGTTGCCTTAATTTTTCTGGCTTTTATTGTCTTTTTTTTTATGAAAACGTATGTTTTCTTGTTAAGTGATTTTTGTTTTCCCTTTTATTTTTCTTGCTTTCTCTTCTCATTTCAAGTGTACAGACTTTTGAAATAAATAAACAAATATATATAATATACAGTATATATATAAATTACTGGCGTAACTTAATCTTTTATTTTCTCCAAAAGTGTCTTTGTGTTTCACTACAGATTTATACACTGTCATGAACATGAACATAATATTTTGGCCTACAGACTTTACGTAAAGTATGCATCATATTTCTCTTACTTCTGATTAAAGAACATTTGTAATATATTCTTTAACCGCATTTTTTTAAATTAAGACTTTAATATTTTCATGTATTATCAATAATCAAATATCTGTGTTTTTATTTATCTACTGCATTTCTGTCAAGAAAAACCGATTCTTAAAAACATTTACAATGTACAAAATTACAAAAATAGTTAATTACATACAAGTCTTCAAAATTAATATCAAAGGCTAAATTAGAACATATAGAAATGTTTCATTAAACTAATATTGAAGGCTAAATTATAACTTATAGAAATGTTTCACTGAACATGTAGATGTATTGCTAAAATACGGAGCAGGTTTGACGTAAATCGTTCAGTCAGGAATACCGGGCCCTGAATAAGAAACCCCTGTTGCTTTCCTTGGATTTCATTCTAGTTTATCACCTCTCCCGCGTACAGCCTAATTTTCCAAGACAACATTTTACATCTCTGGTACCATGGGAGGATGGTGCCTAATCTCAGGAAATATGATGTAATGGGATGACTAACCAGCAGGAATGAGGCTGCTATGTGATGGAAGTGCCTCCCCAGGACTGAGATAATTGCAGTCAGTGATTAAGTTACTTTAACAACGGCAATTTCGCAGGCTCTGTAATGAGAAATTGACAAGCAAAACATTTTATCCTATCTGTTATTCTTGTCCTTTGTTTTCCGAACATATTTCATGAATTTCAATTGACAGATGTACGTAATTAGTTACACTGTTGATGTGCTAAAGCTTCATTGCATGATGATGAATCTGAATAATCGCCAACATCTGTAAAGACATGTCAGAAACTTATCACAAATAAATCACAAACAAACTGAAAACCAGTCAACGACTGTAGGTGGAGAACGAATAGTTGGCAAATGCAGGATAATTATATGAAGCCCTGGTTAGGACTACCAATATGTCGTTGACTTGTACTTAAACTGTTTGCGGTGAGTGTGCGATAAGTTGCCAACGTGTTTATGACATGTTTTACTACAGTTTGGAAGAACCCTAAGAACTGGTTCTTGTCACATTCCCAAGGTTTCCTAAGTCTCCTTGGAATCTACCAACAGACTTTTTTTTTATAATGGGTAAAACGTTATAGGACTGTTGGGAAAAGTATATTACTCAAAGGCAAAAAAATTCGCCGGTACACTTGGGTTCTGATGCCAGCTTTATTTTTCATTTATCGCATGTGAGTCATCTGTGAAAGCCTCATGACCTAAATGGATATAAAAGTTGATTTTAATACATATGCAGAGCTCAGCATGCTCCTTGATATGTTGACATAAACAGGGTCAATTTTAAGTGAATTATATAACCTAGCATATAATCAAGAAAATGTTTGTTTTTGTTGCTTGCAAACTTAAGATCTCCGGCGTATAAATGCATATAAACAGGAGAAAATTTCAAAAAATTTTTATTTAAAACTGACATTATAAACCATGAATAAAGATACTGATGAATACATAAAATTATACATGAAGATTCCCTAGGACATGTTCTATTCTCTCCTTTACTAAAAGAAAGATTGTTCCAGCATACATTAACAACAAGAATATGAGTTATACTGTGTATATATATAAAAAAAAATATGTATTTATTTATTTATTTGCTTATTTAGTTATTTGTTTACTTATTTATCTTCTAGCCACAGAATAGCCGGATGTTACAAAAATGTTACCTTCGCAAAGGAACCAAGTTAAGATCTCATCGTTTCGCCACCATTAGGTCAGGAAGAACTGAGGTATATGAAAAACAATAAAAAATTCTTTATAATGATTTGAGAATTTAAGGATTAAGTTCCGCAAATTTCCTGTGGCTGTCGACGCTAATGGTTTTTCCCTGAGAGAATATTGGGCAGGATTCTCCTAAAGGTGTCCTTTCCAGGCTAAACAACAGAGATTTGAGGGAAAATTTACCGTTTCGCCGACGCTCGCAGTGATTGGCGATAGGAGAAAAATGACAACTGAATTGATAAATTTTACAAATTTTTTGTTCTTGACCATCTGTATGAGTGAATGCGCGTATATAAGACAGGGGAGACTAGCAGCGCCCAATAGAACATGCAACTGTCAATCTACTTAATATAACGATAGAAAATTTGTAAGCGATAATAGAGCATATGGTGGTGGTGATGATGATGATACTGATGGTTACATGTATAATGTTTACCTTTGCTTTTTGATATTTCGGTACATCTAAAAAAGAAAATACACAATTATCTTTACTGGATTAGAATGCAAACCATCGTTACAACGAAGTCCAACACACAATTACACGTTATAGCAATAATAGATGATGTTATTACGAAATCAATACCATTTATATGTATCTTTTAACAAAGCAATGAATACCTCAGAAATACCTTTACGTTATAAAGGACAAGATGGTTCCTATGGCCATATATCATAAAATTTTCATCGCCATTGGCAATGACCATCTGAAGGGGGCCACCATATAAGGTGTTCACCAGCTTTTATTAAAGTCCTGTCATCTATTACAAGTTCCTTTGTTAACACAAGCCTGCAGCCAGACAGACAGGTGAGATAAATGCCACCTTTCGGCTTCGTTGGCAGGGGTAATGATACAGAACATTACAGCGATTTCATATTCTCTTTTTGGTTCTGAATATTAGCATAAAAAAATCAAGACAACTAGAAATGATCGATTCCAAACCGTGCAAAGTACACAGGCAATGATTTTTTCAAAGGCATTTATATCGCAATACACACACACACACACACACACATATATAATATATAATATATATATATATATATATATATATATATATATATATATATATATATATATATATATATATATATATATATATATATATATATATATATATATATATATATATATATATATGTAATTTATTTATTTGTCATATACGCGGTAATCTCTTGACTTCTCGATTTCTTCACACGCATGCATATCACTGGTTACTTTCAAATATATTCATATGTATTTTTCAGTAATCTCTTGACACTTTTATTAATTATTTTACTTCTCTAATAATTCAATGATTTTCCCCCATCATCATTATTAACTTCACCACCATCAACTCCATAACTATTATTTGCCCTGTTATAACTGTTTAAAAATTTCCCATTAATAATCAATAGTTTGGATTGTCTATAATTACCTCCATTCGTTCTAAAAATAGAGAATTATTTCTTTTAGAACCTAAACAACGAATTCGGTGTTTCACGTTTCATTTTAGAAGTCAAAAGTTTTAATGTGAGAACGCGGTGGCAAAGTTGAAATTCATTGTTCATATACCGTTGAAATTTCCTGGCAGAAGAGAAATTAATGGTGTATATATAGAGTTCCCGTGTTGGATATTAAAACCCAAGTTTGGGTTTTACATGCTCTTTTTAAATAATTCTGGTACTATTGTTGATTATCCATCTCTAATAAAACTTTCTTTTATTTGAGAAAGGGGACACTAGCATTTCTGTGTTATGGGAAGCTATGTTTTCAATAATTTCCTTAAAGATACCGAACTATATTTTCATTTCTTTTTCATGCTTTGGTATTTTCACAGTAATTACAACGGCAAAGCTGACCATCTGATAGTGTTATCTAAAGAATAACTTAATCTGTGAGGTCATTCTAATGATATTTTTGTTATAAATTCTTTCACTTTTTCTACCGTCAAATTTAAAAGATATAACCAAGATTTCAATACGGATTAAAAGTATTACAAATTATACTAATTAAACTGGTATGGCCGACAGCAACGATGTAAGCACACTTCATTTACTGACAAATGTATGAGAATTATATAAGTCTCATACAATTTTCCTGTCTGGTAATTATCCGTCTGGCTCAGTACTTCTACATTTGAGATGCAGATGGAAGATAAAGGGGAGTTATTTTTAGAAAGTGGCGTTTGCGTATGGGGATGGCAAGTGATAGTGGAAGTTTGTGTGCTGACAATAGAGAGAAGTCTTGCAAGAATTTTGAAAGTGTCGAATTTTGTTCTTACTAATGCGCATGTGCTAACAATCACATTCGTATCCACACACAAACACATATAAAATATATAATATATATATATATATATATATATATATATATATATATATATATATATATCATAGGTCTATAGGGTTCAATCCCGCAGCCGACCGGTCAGAGAGGGTGGACACTTTGCTATCCGTGTAGACACCCCGGGATTACGTATATAATATATAGGTTTGCTGAAAGCAAATGGGTGTTACAGATTATACACACATAAACAAAGCCACTCCAACACCTTCAAAAACATAAAAGACACCTCACATGTCTCGAACTGTCAACCTACTCGCCCAGTTCTCCTCGCTGCTGGGAGAAAGGGAGCCGATCGAGGCTATATACCGCCAAATCAAAGTCCTTCAAAAGAAGGCATATGCTTATATATAATAATGGGAAAAATGCACGTTGATAGAAGAAGAATATATATATATATATATATATATATATATATATATATATAAACATATATATATATGTGTGTATGTATACATATATGTGTTTGTTAGAATGTGTTTGTTAGCACACGCGCATTAGTATGAACAAAATTCGAAGCTTTCAAAATTCTTGCAAAATTTCTCTGTTGTCAGCACACAAACTTCCACTATCACTTGCCATCCCCATACGCAAACGCCACTTTCTAAAAATAGCTTCTCTTTATCTTTCATCTGCATCTCAAATGTAGAAGTACTGAGCCAGACGGATGGTTACCAGACAGGAAAAAAAATCCGTCGAATTGCCTCCGACAGAGGAACCCCGAAATAGGAGTACGGAGCTTCATGCATGATCGGGCGTGGGGATAATCGTTCCCTCCACTCTCGGGAATGTTACTATCATGCGCGAACGGGAGCTTTGATTAATGTTTAGGATGCTAAAGTGAAATAAAACAAGAAGTGTAAGAAGCAGGGAGAAATTGGAGTGGGGCCGGGGAGATCTTTTCTGAAATGTTATGTGGAGTGGGATGGTTTGTAATGACAGTGTTGTGTTGGAAAAATTGTGGTGTGTATATGTATATATATATATATATATATATATATATATATATATATATATATATATATATATATATATATATATATATATATATATATATATATATATATATGATTATATTTGTGTATGTATACATACCATACAGATTGTTAGAGATAGATTGATACATGATTATTCAATATTCAAACTAGTACGGCAACGATAGATAAAGAAAGACACAAATATTTTACCCTGGCATAGTTTCGGTACTTGAGTGCAGTCTTTTTCATTCGAAATGAATAATTATCGGATGGCTTTCACTCTCTGATTTTGTGTTTTAAAACGAGTTTTTGACAATCACGTTTCCTGAACCCAACTTCAGAAACTACGGATCCATGAAATACAATTTTAATAAAACACTATGCATTAATCAGTTTATTCATTCAATACTGGAGATTTTGGGTTATATTTTGAGAAAAATTATTCTTTATTGTTTGTAAAGGTAAGCAAAATGGTCCGATATCAATCCTTAATTTTATTTGAAATATATGAGTTTCATATTTATTTACTATGTTAATTAATCAATGAACTACTGATACTGAGACGAAAGGATTGAAGAATGTCGGGCAAAGAATTTTTTTTTTTTTTTTGCATTAGCTAGAGTCCAATATCATAAACCGAAGGCAACAAGAGGATACACGAATACAGTAATTACTAAAGAGTACCATAAAGTCGCAGTCAGCATACCGTTTTCTTTAAATGTCTATTTTATGAACCATTTTCTTTTGATAACAGTTTCTTGAGGATAAATTTAAACACTTTTTAATAGAGGCTCTGATTCTATTCTGAAGCTTTTCTTTGTTTTTCCAAGCATGCCCATGTTCAAAGAAAAATTACTTTGCGATGATGTGTGTCATTTGTATCTCATGAAGACAAATATCGCTAGATAGAATTTTACCATGCTATTTGGGAAGTCACGTGGGAGAGGATCAGATGAACTATTTAAAATTTTTCGAGAATGGACTAATTTTCTGTAAACTTACACAGTTAATCAGCGTAATAATTAGAGCACTGTATAAATAATATGAAAAAAGTTGCAAGTTTACGCAACTAGGAAACATATTACTAAAGGATGCCATTATGGTTAAATTGAGTACTGTCAAAAAGTTCATATTTAATTAAAATGTAAAATTTCGATACATTTATACGAATTAAAGATTAAATGAAAACTCCTGACGAAAATACAATACAAAATGTGATGTTTGCTGAATGGTATGCCTACGCCAACAAACATTACCAGGAGAGTTTTCTATTAACAATATTCGAAAGAACACGTTCAAGTGATTTTATTTACTAATAATATATATTCAATTTTCATGTTACTTGGTCTATTTTTTATATTCATTCACATATAATCATAGCTTAACAGGTAATGTAAAATTGGAACTGTAGTAATCAATGCATAAATCAATTTAATACTGCTGATACTGTAAGACTAGCCAGGAGTAAATGGACAAGTTCAGAATCTCGAAATACGTCGTGGACGCTTCTCTCAACTCTTTCTAATGAAATATCCAAGTGAATTTATCATGTCTCTGGAAAATATAACTTTTTGTGTTAAAAGAAAATTAATTTTGAAGGATTTTAGGAATTTATTTTTGTTATGATATAATGCTTCATTAGGTTAGCTCTGCAATGTAACCCAAAATATTTCTTATTCATACCTAGTTTGTGAATTATCACAGTATATATGGAATACAATGTTTTTCTTAAAAATTCTTTTTTTGTTTGTGTTTAAATAAGAAATCATAAAGAACACTGATATATATATATATATATATATATATATATATATATATATATATATATATATATACACATATATATAAGCATTAAGCTACAAACGTCCTTTAATATGCAATCCGCTCTACCTCGGAAATAATATAATTTCATATATGTTACTGGAAGGAATTTTTTAGTTGATGATAAGTTCGTCGTCTCGTGGGCTCGAACCACAGAAGACAAGAACTCAGGACTACAGTGACGCGATTTTAACCACACGGTCAACGAGTGAAGTACTATAGTCCTGAGTTCTTGTTTTCCGTGGTTCCAGCCCACGAGACGACGAACTTATTATCAACTAAAAAAAATTCCCCTTCGCGTAACACATATGAAAATATATTATTTCCGAGGTAGAGCAGATTGGATATTAAAGGACGTTTGTCGCTTAATGCTTGTATCTGAATCACGTGATGTGATAAAAAATTCATTCATATATTATATATATGTATACAATTAATTACATACATATATATATAATATATATATATATATAATATATATATATATATATATATATATATATATATATATATATATATATATATATATATATATATATATGTATATATATATATATATAGTCTGCTCACACCATTACCAAATATGTGCGCTATGATGGTTGCTTATAGCCATGACAGGAGATTAATTATTCCTTTTTCAACAATGTTAAGCAACAATGGTCATATTTACCATTTATCAAGAATGAGAGTATTTCCACAAAAAATAAATGGTCTCATTTTTACTTCACTTAAAAATGATAAAACGCTCTCCTGCCAGTCAATTTACATAATATGTCTTAAACATTCTGAGGATATTTTTGCTTGCTTGAGGGGCATAAAGACAGCAGGAAAACGCGAAGAAAACAATATCTGTTTCTGGTTTGGTGTTAATGCTCAATTCAGTGTTGACAGACCTTTCATTTGGATGCAATTTCAGTCATGTTTTCTGTACTTTGTGTGATAACGTTTACTATACGGCCTAGTTAGTAATATACCATGTGTGTGTGTTGTGTGTGTGTGTGTGTGTGTATATATATATATATATATATATATATATATATATATATATATATATATATATATATATATATATATATATAAATATAAATACCTTTCCCAAGAGCTTGGGAGGTTGGGGGCAGAAGAGGAGAGAAATTTTTACTTGTTCCTCTTATCGGTGCTCAAGGAAAATGGCTTTCTGCAACTTTCATTTTATGCTTAAATAATTCAAATAAAGTTCTCCTTTATGTTTTATTGTTTTATTATAAGATTTCTTAAGTTTATATATACATAATCTGTTTTTTTACGATTGGATTATGAATAATTTGTTTTGGGAAAATATAAAGCTATAATTGTTTGCTCATTTACAACAGTATTAAATGATTTGACGAAATCTGTACCACTCTGATTTCCAAATACTGATGGTGAACTCAGTATATTTAATAATGCACCAGAATTTTGTGTAAATGACATACAGCTTCCCCCCCTCCCAACAAAAAAACCACATGATTAGTAAGTATTTTTAAAAAGGATTATTTCCTACAAATACTTTTTAATATATTTCGTCGATTATTTCTGACAATACTATAAAACAATTTTTAAAGTGAGTGCAAACCATTGAATTTTCCGCCCTGGCTCATGTAGCAGTTGCCAAATAAACCCCAAACTGTTGTCTCTACAAAACCAGCATTACTTGTCAAAGTCCTCAATTCTGAAAATGGTTTCTAAAACAGCAACAGATACGGACAACAGACCTAGACAACATGAACTGGCACTTATTTTTTTTTTTTTTTGACCGCTGTTATCGTGTAAATAAGCTTATTTTTAAGCTAAGTTAATAAGTCTACAATCATAGTGCATTCCATTTCATGGATTCATAATCTCGCCAAATCACAGTTTTCAGCCGTAAAAGAATTATTATTTTTTTTTTTTATTGAGCAGGCTCTTGTATTCTTTATTTTTCAGTTTTCTCTTGTACTAGACAGCTTTGTCAACTGGAGACCATGGACATCCAGCCTTTTCCAACAATGGTTGCAGTTTGTTTTGTAATATATATATATATATATATATATATATATATATATATATATATATATATATATATATATATATATATATATATATATCAGAGAGAAAATGAAGCACTGGGAGCAAATCCTGACCGGTTTCTTCTTTATATCTACGACGGTAGTAAGAATGTTCAATATAATTACTTGAGCGGCCGTACAAAAAACATAAAGTTGGTTTGAACCCAAATATTCACTGTTGACAGGTGGCACTAACACCGTTTGTCCCTCTCATATTAGCAACCTTTCTGAAAACTATACATTTAAAATATTTCTTTTGAGATTAGTTGATAGAATTTATACGTGCATTCTCTAATATTCATGGCCTTATAAAAGCTTTATTTAGAAAAAAAAAACTTGACGCTATAATGTTTTTTCCTGTTTATTTTTGGAATAAACCATCCTTTCATGTCCCCCCCGCGCGATTGATGTGTTTTCTCTAACAAACGAAATCCCCTCTGTTCACCTGTTCATGCTCATACATTTCATATGCTCTATATTCTCTTTCCCAATGCTTTTCCAGTGCGACCTATTTAAAAGTTGCCACAGGACTTGCATAGGACATTTTGACAAACAGAATTTGATACACACACCTTTCATATTGACGGGAGAGTTCTTTCGAAGTGCTTGTGTTACTGTATTGTTAAATCCTATGTTAACTCAAATGTTCTTAGGTAAATGGGAAACAATTTTTATAGTATTACTGCATTGTAGTAGTTGCAGTTTTTTATGTTGTAATAAAATGTCTTTTTGGCTGTTCAAAATGTACTGTCTAATATAAAATAAAGATATTATCTTGCTTGTATTTATTTTCGTGTACGTTAGTGATAATAGTCATACAGCTGAATGGGCAGGGGCAAACAATATAGTTTATTCCAATGATCCCTCCAGCAAGGTAGCTGATATAGGATGTGATACCACCTGCAATGATACGCAGATTTGTAAAACGAGCACTGACCTCAGACATTAACTACTTTGTTCCTCTCCTCCCTTTTCCTTGCCATCTGTCAGGGGTGAATATCTGGTTTCTACAGTCTACAGTCTAAACATGTTCCTAAAGCATATATATATATATATATATATATATATATATATATATATATATATATATATATATATATAAATAAATTTCTGACTATCAGGATATATAGGTAGGGCGTTATCCACTAGGCCGACGTGAGTCAGAAATTTATTTCACACACGTGATTGTGTGTTGATGATTTCTATCTATATATATATATATATATATATATATATATATATATATATATATATATATATATATATATATATATATATATATATATAATATATATATATATATATATATATATATATATATATATATATATATATATATATATATACTATATATATGTAAATACGAAATCCACAAAGGAAAGAAAAAATGGAGCGCTGCGAGGCCTTTCGTCTTGTCGTCCTTTACTTAGCGGTGTATTCATCACGTTCCATATTTTCGTGATTCATTTATATACATACATATACATATATATATATATATATATATATATATATATATATATATATATATATATATATATATATATATATATATATATATACACACACACACATATATATTATAAATATTGTAAATTTCTACCACTAGGTATCAGTCCTTTGAAAATGTCCAAGATACAAACACAAAACTGGTCACGATTCAAAAGCAGTGTGTGTGTGTGTGTGTGTGTGTGTGTGTGTCTGTAAAACCATGACACTGTGCAACATGGCTCAACGAATCCGTGAATATCAAAGAACCAATTAAGTACAAAGAAGGTAAAAAAAAGGCATTACTAACGAGGAATAATAAATGTAAAACTCACCCTTACAGCAACTTGCAGTCCATTCTCTTATTCTTCTTTCTTTTCAGTAACCTTACCTGAAAAAGGAAAATTGGGGTTTTAATATGTACTAAAAGTACGGATAAAATTTAGTTGATGCAACGTATATATAAATATAATATATATATATATTATATATATATATATATATATATATATATATATATATATATATATATATATATATATATATATATATATATATATATATATATATATATATATATATATATTGTATATACAGCATAGATATATATTATACATATATTATGTATATATATATATATATATGTATATATATGCTGTATATATATTAAATGTTGCATCACAATGTGTGTGTACATGTGTGATTGCGTGCATGTGTAGATAATATCATGTGCTCGTGTGCATGCGCATATAATTATATTACATATATATATAAATATATGTATATATAAACATACATATATATATATATATAAATATATATATATATATATATATATATATATATATATATATATATATATATATAAATATATATATATAATCATATATAGAGCGCTTCTGCATGGTGTGAAAATCATTCAACAGCACCAAAGCCTTTACTGTTATTGCCAAAAAATCAAACACACACAGGCAGAGAGAGAGAGAGAGAGAGAGAGAGAGAGAGAGAGAGAGAGAGAGAGAATAAAATAGACGAGTAACTCTGTATATGATATAGAAGAAAATGACAAACAAGACCAAACCAGTCCGAAACATGCCCCTACATTTTCATCTTTGCTGAGGGTTTCTTATTCTATTTATTCTACACATAAACCTCATAAACTAAAAGAAATGACTAAATAATCCTTTCGTATGGTCCACCTTCTGCTTTCACAGAAACTAAGCTTTGTGGGTGAGTGAAAGCTCACACTTGCTATCGTTGCATTGTTGGAATACCACCATGGAAGAAAGATGGTGCTAAGTGTACTTAGAAATTGTGAGGAAATTCGTGAAGTTGATAAGAAATTTTGATAACATCCAGGAAATTTAATCCGATAGTCATTATCTGTATTTCTTTTCATCTACATCACATCCACTTATACATATACTCTCAAGAATAAATATCTGATCCTTTCTATTTATTTTCACCACAATAACATTATGGCCTGTAGGTGAAATTCCTAAGAATATGGCTTTTAAAACTTTTGTAACAGCATGGAGGGTGAATTTATAATTCTGTTTTTGTATCTCATCCCTTTTAACTGATGAATCTGCGTAGAGAATCAAAATGCTCGTCCATTCGTGACAAGGACCTACAATGCATTTTACGCACCATGTTTTGGGATTAGGAAAAAGTTGTTTGCATAAAATAGTGGATTCTGGTTCAATTTTATATTGCGTTTTACTTTATTGTTTGTTCCAAACATATACTTTTAGTAAAACGGAAAACATTTAAATCCCACAAAAATTGGATAACTAAATCACATTGTTACCATAAGTGAAAAGTTGCTTCACTGATTGGGTCTTCCATGTTCCCACTGTGTAGTGCACGTTTATATATATATATATTTTATATATATATATATATATATATATATATATGTATATATATATATATATATATATATATATATATATATATATATATATATATATATATATATATATATATATATATATATATATGAAAAAAGGTAAATATATATATGTATATACATATATATATAGAGAGAGAGAGAGAGAGAGAGAGAGAGAGAGGGGATTATTTTCTCTAACGATAAAATAAACATTCACTAAGTTGTCAAAAAGTCACAGATCATAATAAGACTTTGAAAAAGAGATATCTTTATCCTCCCGGGAAAAAGTTTGAAAAACAACATTTGAAAACCAAAGTCTGGTATCCCATCTTTGGCCATAAAAACAAGCCCTTCCGCAAAATGTTGGATGATAAAGAAAGTTTCACAACAACATCGATTTCCGGAGGCATTTCCGGCGATCAATAAACGGAAACGGGAAACAGTCGAGCATAAGATATGAATTTATCTCTACAAAGAACCTGGCCGCTGAGGACAACACTAACTTTGGGATTGATGTCAGTTATTAATTTCCATCTTTTTCCCCATAAAACCGATTAAAAGTTATTTCTTTATTCATCCGTTTCCTTAACTTGCGGAGTTACGTTCGTTATTGAACACACGGTCTCCCTAAATCTGATAGAGGATCTATAGAGCCACCCCCCCCTCTCTCTCTCTCGCTCACGCGGAAAACGTCTAATTCTTTATCTGCTATGAACAGAACGTACTTAGGCTATGTTGAGAAATTCCAAGAAGGTGGACTAGATAATTAGAATCTAATTAACTTGGCCTGGAAACTTGACGCAGCGTACGGTCTGTTTCTCTCAAGTATTGCACCAGGGAGATTATCCCAAGACGAAGTTGTATCTACCTTCAGTCAATAGAGACAACTATTCAGTAACGTTTAGGTATAATCATTCAAGCTTAAGCAAACCCTTAGTTGAAGGGTTGCGTATTAGATCTTATACGCAATGTGAGGTGTACTTTATTTACAGTTACTTTTTTTATTTTTTCTTTTAAAAAATGCGCATACTATTTGAAATTCTTTGTACACTTGAGAACAATAACAATTTTGAATGATTTATTCAATCTGCAGCTTACATGTTCTTGGGTACTGGGACTAAGCAAGAAATGATAAAAATGATTATTGATTTAACATACTGTAACGATCCAATAACATTTAAATTCTCTAACCTACCTAAACATTTACAGCTAATTTCTATTAAGAATAGAGTTAACAGAGAAAAAACATAGAGTCAATTGTGTATAAATAGAAAAATCTGTATGATACATGTCATTAAAGTTAAATATATGACGACTTCGGAACCCCACAGTTTTTCTGGAAGTTTGATTCCAGATGTGGCTAAATAATGGAGAAACCTTTCTAGCCATGTGATTGTACTGTTTGAAATAGAAGTTCAAAGCAGGTGTAAATGCATCTTTATTGAGCAGGCTAACGGTATTCTCATTTCAGAGTCTATTTTTTCTATCTCTTGTTTTCTTTATTTTTTTTTTATTCTTATTTATTTCTTTATTCATTATTCCGTACTGTGCTGCTCTTACTGAAGCCCTTGCGCTTGAAGCATTCAGCCTCTCTGTCTAAGTTTACAACTTTTCCAATAATAATAGTAATTTATACGAAGTACCTAAGAAATGATTAAAGGATCTTGTCTTTATTGCCCCTCTCTTAAATATAGGATAATCTTATAACGATCATATGAAGTCCTATGAAAAAAAGTTGCACTGTTGAGATTATTCTTTCTTGTGTGATTTTTTCGACTAGTCTTATGAAAATTAAAATCTAACATAATGTAAAAACTATTTTCATAAGTTCTGTGACTAACTGTAATATTTCTCCTAAAAGACAACTACTGTAATAAAATATTAATACCTTAACCTCATCACCATGAATAAATTATTTTACACATGGGAGTTTATTCGGAAACATCTAAGATAAGAACAAATACATTATTGTTTAAACACTTATAATGTAAATTATGGAAGGGGAAGACTTCTTGGCCAAGGACTTCCACTTCCGGTTGGCTCGCGTCACTGAACGAGTGGATTATTAAAATTAAGTCTCCTTAGCCAGTTCTGAAGCAATCGTCTTGTTTCATTTCAAACAGAAGTTTCCATTTGTTTATTTTGAGATAAAACGAGGCGCAAAGTCTTTGATATATTATTTTCTTTTTCCCCTGTTAATATATTAGTTTTATGAACTGGGTAGGAAAATCGCCCTTCGTTGAAATTAAATTCATACTCTTTATGACACTGATGTATTGCAGTCTAAGGGTCAGCTGCGCCCAGTTACACAGAAAACACTTGGCTGAGAGAATGCTTGGATACTCAAGTAGCTAGCCGCTGCTCGAGAGCCTTACCTTGCTCTTTACTTTCTTATAAATATAGTCTTGTTTTAAAAAAAGAGATAAACCTCAAAAAGTTACTATCAAAGAATAGTTAAATATTAGTCTAATAAAATGGAAGTTAGTTAAAGAAAAAAGGCAAAAATGATATTACTGAAACAAGTCTCCAAAGCCGACGTTAAGTTGGATTGTTCTTGATAATTGACTTTATTATTATCACTATAACAGATACTATCTTTGCTCTATACTTTTTTGAAATAGGGGTAGACCTTTTCATGACAATTAAGTTTCCTAGCAGGACTACATTCTAGGTTCTTCAAGGTCTTCCTTATTTCACTGTCCCCTTTAATAAGAGTGAAACCAGTCTAGTTTTTCTTCAGATTCCAAGGACAAATATAACCTTTCTTCTATTAGTATATCACAATCACGGCTTTCATCAACTGATTTAGCCTACTTTTTGGTTCCTGTTAGAGCACCAGTAATGTTATTCCAAAGTTATACTGGTTAGTATTATGCCATAAGGGCAAAAAGTGATTTCATGGTCGAGTATTGTGGTATAAGAAAAGTCAAGCCACTGATACAAGACTCACGTAATATAGTCATTTTGTAGGACCATACGTGCTCACAGACATTACCTGGAGCCAAAAATGGAGTAATAATGGTGATGGGAAAAATAATCAAAGTAATAAAAAGGGGATGATCTTGATAATCATAATAATTAGCGCTATTATTTTACCTTAATTAAAAAAGAGCATATGATTTCTACCACAGAGGCATTTGTAATAATGAAGAATCGTTCAGGGTATTGCATGTACAGTTTACTTGACGGAAAACTGATTAAATAACAGTGAGTTTTTGCGTCGCTTAATTCTGCATCTGCTAAATGGTTCAGCCTGAAAGTTAAATGAACAACAGTTTTAAGGATAAATAAAACGACTTTAATTGCAGACCTGAAGAGCGCCTAATGGTTCCATTAACTCTGAGATTCATGGTCCTAATCTCTGGAGTCTAATCTTTTGAGCCTAATTTCATGGTCCTCGTTATCCTCCTCTCGTATGCAGGGTACTGTGGGACTATGCACGGGCTTCTGGACTGAAGCCAGAGGCAGAGAAGTGAATTGGAGGCTCAGGTCGCACAACCCGGCTCTCTTCTCTCTCTCTGTTTTCTTAAGTTTGGGTATGAAACATCTGATTATCTGTAATAAACTTTGTGCTCATGGCAGCGTCATGAGTTTATACCCTAAGGCATTTTGAAGGGATCAGCTAGTCGGAATACATATTCTTCGTATAAGAGAATAGCTTTCCATATTTCTCACTAGCAGAACACTTGAAATAAAAAGAATTAGACCACTCCTCGATTAGCTTTTAAAAGGTGACAATTTTTCAAGGGACTTAGCTTCAAATGTAGGTATCAGTTATGATGCATTGTAATCTACACCGATTTAGAGCAGCTTTTCATATTAGTGAAACAACGCCGTCTCTATGATTGACATTCTACGTGTAATATCCTACTGTTGCATCTTGCGCATTTTTTTTTCCGAATTCCCAGTTAAAATAGTTTGAGCCTGTCCTTTTACACGGGTCACCTATTACTTCTCTGACTAACATCTCATCTCTACTTATCGTCACATTCTCAAGCAAAACATATACAAAGAATCAACGGAAGACTTACATGCCGATATTTTCGTAAATAACTCAGACAGTGGTGGAAAAAATGTTTTATTTATTACTGAACCGAATATGACATGCATCCTGTGAAAATTACCTAATGACACTCATTACTGATGTATTGGCAAATCAGTGTTGCAGTTGATTTAAGAGGAATTTAAGACTTGCAAGTCTGATAAAATCGCTGAAGAATTGTACACGTGCTGCGTGAAAATGAAAACTTCTGTATGGAATAAAATCTTTTAGTGATGTAAACGGTGCATTTGTGTTTATGTTGCTACATATGTGGTGCTACCCTATTTTTGAGATGGCACTTGTTTCAGAAAGCCCACCAGGACAAGCGGTAAAGATCGTAAGGGGAAAAAAACTATTTTGAGGTGAAATCTCCAATGAATAGAACGTAATTATTTTAGCATGTAAAAATAATAATAATAATAATAATACTAACTACAATATCAGTATGAATTGTAATAGAAAGAAAACTAAAAAAAAAAAACTGGACTGCTCACTAAATTCAAACGCTAGCTATGCATATTAAACGTTCTTAATCTGAAGTTTAGAGTATATCAAGTATTTGCTGTGCCATAGCCATAGGTATAAAATTAGTCTGTCTTTTGCACAGTGAAGGATAAATAAATTAGGCTCTTTATTAAAGAAAAGACAGGACCGTAGAAAATTGAATGTCATGCTACGTATGCCATTAGATCCCATTATCACCTGTAAAATTTTTTCTAAATCTAAAAAGAAATTTTTGTGAGACTCGAAGAATCTTACAAACTTAGTAGGCAAATAGAAGAAAGGAAGAATCATCAGTTGAAAATGGGAGTTCACGTATTGTACAGGTTAGTCTGAGAGGTGATGTGCCTGCCATTCTTTCGCAAATGAATGACCAAACTATCATATCCTGAAATTTCCACTGGATGACTTTTCTAGAGCTGTAAATTTTCACGATAACAATAATTGTTAAAGATTCATTGTATTTCTGCAATCGTGAGCATTCAGCAGAAATTTGTTAATCTGTGGTTATACTTGTTATTCTATTCAGATCAAATGTAGATTTAGGTTAATTTCTAAATTACATCTTTTTGCAGAACGTATCGTATTAAAGGATTAATTTACATTCTTTAGAGCAAGTACTGTACATGGTCAGGAGGCTATCAGGTACGGTACTTATTTCGAAGTTTGTTATCTTAGATCACTCCTCGGATATATGACAATTTTATTTGTGCATAATGTTCTTAAGTTCACGAAAATGGCTCAGAATGCAATTAAAACGACGTAGCCAGACACCGCTATTAAACTACACAAGTTCAGACTATTCAAATGTTTGCGAAATGGATACGAACTGGTATAGAGAAATACATTTTTTGTACTCGTAATAAAGAAATGTGTACAACAAAAACAAACAAATGAAAATGAAGGTTTCATTGAATTACTTAGCATCCCATGCTAAAATGTGGCTGCTAAGCAATTTACATTAGTATTACATAAATTCATACTAGTTTATGAATGAAACAAATATATGTTAACCTTTAACGTGCAGCTCGTAAACAGTAGTCCACTACTTGAACAAGACTTGAGGTTATTGGAAATAAGTTGTTGTGAAGCGAATTCTGCTGAAACCTTAAAAATCCTTTATAACCATTTCTTAGATTTTGTCTTCGAACTAACATAACATTTTGAAATGGAACTTCCTTAAACTTTTAGATTCCCGGAGAAAATAAAATAAATCCAATAAGGATTCCCGAGATCCATCTGAAAATATTACTAGCAAAATGAATAAAACGGATACGTTCCTTAGACACAGGATACACAAGAAAAACGCTTAAACTTTGTTCTTCGCTCAGTGAGTGAATAATCTTCGTTTCGGGGCTACAAGACGAAGGCGTGGGACAAGAACAAACAGGCAAAAGGAGACGGCTCAAGGATTTTCCAGGGGTTCAGATCCTATTAACTCAAGCCAGTCAGTCCCTGGTGTGCCCTGGTTGGAAGGGATTTTCGAGGTGTAAGCTAGGTGAATTGAAAGGTGGATTTCAGCATTATTGCAAAGTTTTAAACTTTTATCAACACATTTTGTCCTGCAAAGCCTTACATTTCCTTCAACGCATTTTCAAAGCTAACACGTGTAGTGCTAAAGCGTAACAAATACTGCAATGCTTATGTTATCTACTGTTGCTGTTAATGTTATAGCACTTGGCAAAATAAAAGCAAATTTTCTCTGATGAGAAATTTTCTCTTTAACTTATTATTTCCAGTACAACGAAAACAAGACAGGAGAAATCGGCTCTCAGGGACAAAATGATTTTATTGTGAAGCAAAATGTTTGGGTTTTGAGCAATATATCAAATCTCTCTAATTACACACCCTTTTCTCTATAGTGGAAGGCACAAGAAATGGAGAAAATTTTCAGGCAAATAATAGCGATTCATAACGACAAAATTATTAAGGAGGGAATTACAATAACTTGAATGTAAACACCTGTCTCATTAGCATGTCAAAAAATCTCAGCATGTTACTAAGTGTGATATTTATTAGAGAGAGAGAGAGAGAGAGAGAGAGAGAGAGAGAGAGAGAGAGAGAGAGAGAGAGAGAGAGAGAGAGAGAGAGAGAAACTTGCATTATATATAGGTCTATACATTCTGAGACTATATAGGCCTATATAACCTGAGATAATTCATAGGCACATTTATGGATACACAATACACTTCATAACCCAAAGATAGCCTCATACTATCGTCATACAACTTCAGTCAATACTACAGCAATGGAGAGATAGTAATTAATGATATATTTTAATAGACTTGGCAGTGCGTAAATAGTAATTATTTCATCCCAATGACTATGTAATTATCATTTCCATAATATGATAATGCCTGTGTTTTGTAAGATATACCCCCATTAATTCAAATGTGCCAAACCCACCAACAATGCTCAGAAATAAACATCGAGTCCGAGGGAACATTAATATTAACCCCCAATGCACTACACCAACACCGTTATTATTTTTTACAATTCATGTGTCGAATTTGCGTACCACTACAGGCATTTCACTCAGTTGCTAACTGGGGAGACTACACTTCTATAAAAAAAAAAAAAATAGCAGTAAAACTATGATGATGCATTAAAACATGATGCTCCTATTTCTTTATTTACGCGATTATTGTTGCTTGTTCGTTGAAACTGCAAATGTTTTATGTCCTTGCCTTTGCTATTTTTCCACGTCTATGAATTTAATGTGAGTTTCCTAGTTTCCTAGTATGTTAAGGCTGATTTGGCTAGTCTCATACCTATTAAGCTTTTCTCATGATTTGACCGCCTTACTATGGTCACTTTGCACCAAACAAGCTACATCATCAACGACAAACAGATATTACGGTCTCCTATCTTCAATTCTGACTGTTTCGCGTGTTACCAGCACTAACTTAAAAAAAAACAGAGTTTCATTACCACATAAGTCTAGTTTATTAGCAAAATTAATTTTATTTCAGATGTCACGGCTGGACTAAAAACAAACTTAAATTCATCTTTGGTATTTTGAAATGTTGACACTAAATGTTACAGAGGTTTTTAGAGTGCAATTAGTTCACAATCTGTATGAAAACTAACATTAATTAGGTCCTTGTACTCTGGGATGAGCTGATTTTCTAGTCTTGATTCCCACAGACTTTTCACCTGTTGAAATATTTCCGTATTCCAACTTTATAACATTATCAATGCTTCATTCCTCTTAATAGTTAATACAAATCCCTTTCCCTTCTCTTATATTTGCAAAGGTTCTTTCCAAATTTTTTATACCATCAGTAACAATTCCGGAATTTAACTTTCCATTTATGAAATTTACTCTTATATTTATCGAAATGTTATAAGTAACATTTATCCATTTAATAGCATCCCCGTCCCTCTATTACCAGTATTTCTCAACAGTTGTAAACCTGTAGGTAAACCACATCAATCACTCCTTTTGTACATGCTTTTTCATGCAGCGTCACTGTCATAACAAATGGGTACTCTCCCTAATGGCTGAGACTGCCATTCCTGCAACGTGTCCTAGCTACCCTTTTCATATTTCACTTTTCGCTTTTTTTTTTTTTTTTTTTTTTTACCATTACCTCTGGCATCTACAAATCCCTGACAAAGATATGATAACAAGATAACAAGTAATATTATCTTAGAATATGACCATCAATTCTGTGTATTAAAAAAGTGTATCTTACGGAACAGATTGACTTTACTAGCAAGACCAGGCTTTTGATTATGAAACAACCATAAAATCTGACGAAAAAAAAGAACTATACAAGTAAACTTTTAAAAAATAAGCAGGGTGTTCTAATGCAAAGAGAAGCTCAGTTCCTTGTTGCTATTTAAGTACATTGTAGAAACACAAAAACAAGGTGAACATTATCAGCCTGGAGACCACCAACGAAACAACGAGATATTTATGAGACATGTACATAACAAATAAAAAAAAAAAAAAACAAGCGTTTTCTTCAGACCTATGAAGAACAAATCTTGCAGGAGTTTTGGAACATGTTATATTAAAAAAAATTAAAACCACGTTTTTACTGGATGATGTATAAATATGAGCAACAGATAAAAAAAAAACAGAAGCTATTGGATTCTGGAGCCTTAAAAACGTTGACCGAAGAATATCATGTCTTTCAATAAGCCGGGAAACTCGTTCATATATTCTTTCAGAATTTGGATAAACCTGTCAATTTATTCTACCTGTCTAGTTTAAAACATGCAGTTTTTCCGCCTTCTTTCTAGTACTGCAAACCAATCTGTTAAATAAAAAAAAAGACAATAAAAAACTATTAATTAAAGAGCTCCAATATTTTTTGTAATTTGTTTTTCTGTTAAAATATAAAAGTAATTAATTTTCGAATGTCCTATTGTGATCTGCATTTTCAAACGTAATAAATTTGATCCAGTCTATGAAATGAATATTGAAAATGAAATCCGAAAAAAAATATATTACAAATAAAATCAAGAAAGTCCCCCAAATATCTTCGTGCATATCCACGGATAATTTTTGAATACATTCAGATACTTTTTTATTTTATTTAGTAGAATTCCACCATAGCATAAAATCGCATGGCCTCAAAGACCAATTCTAATAAACTACTGAAAGCATAGTGCCTTCTCACGTTTTTTTTTTTTCAAATTAACTTTCGAATTCCTATGTCGGAGAGAAATCGCTCGCTTGTTTTCACAAGTACTGCAACCATTATTGATTAATCTACCTGTGGATATCTATGAACGATGGAAAAAGGGAATAACTGATGTATTGATCTTACGAGGGGGAAGGAGTAGAGTACGCAAAGGAGGAACTGATGGGTTGATTCTATAAATTTTCACCTATTATATTACATATAATATGGAAAGCTTAATACCTAAATCACTTTCACAGGCTATACGTTATGAATTTCTAACGTTTTTTTTTATTATAACTGACTAGGAAAACATCTATACAGTAAGCAGTATTCTTTAGTGGAAGCGCTTTACACTTGTACTAATAATATTGAGTAGGAAATAAATGTTTATCATTTCACTGTAATATTGTGAAAATCTTAAAAAGCTTACATGGCCGTCTAGTGAGATGGATTGACCTACCAGTTATAGACATAGAACATAATACAGTCTCCTAATTTCATAATTTCATTTCGTTTGAGACGTAAAAAATTATCTACAAGGTTACTAAGCATCATTATTTTCTTAACTGTTCGTGAGAAATTGCAACATATTTTTTACTGAACAGGAAGATAAGTATTCAACATATTAACATTCAACATTTGTGAGTATATGTTTTCTCTACATAGAAGAATTTGCGTACAATTTATGTACATAAAAAAATTCCTGGGAGTAGATCGCACTTTTTTTTAAGTCAGCAACTCATACGTTTTACTCTGTACAGCTTCAGTTAACAAAAAACATTGTAACACTTCGATTTTCTCTTGCTGGTGACACATGGAAAGGAAGGAGGCAGCTGTCAGTGTCAAGTCTTCTCTAAACAAGCCTGACAACAGCTATGGTCGTCGCGGCCAAAGTACAAAGCGATAGACTTTCCTTCCCTGATGCACATAACGATTGAAAAACTTGCAAGCGGCGCAGAAGTTCGCTCTCGCATGCAACGTATTGCGAGTGCTCGTTCAAGCGGTCGCTCGACAACTTACAACGCTCATAGCCTTAATGAACCGGCACATGAAACGCTTCTGCACATGCACCAAACAGACTGTATAGCCTAATTGCCGGGGGGTACGGACGGTTAATCAAGCTGTTAAGTGGGTCATTTGGAATTACGCTTATTCCTCGGGATTAAACAAGCTACACGTAATGTTAAGTCAGTTTGCGTTGGCCCTAACGTTAACAGGTGCATTAGTACAAGTCAGTGCCGGTGTTCGAAGAGTTTTGTTTGAACGTGCTTTGCTGGTATTGTTACTTTTTGTCATTACTTCTGTATTCTTAACCAAGGTCATGAATTATATAAAAAAAATATAATTGTGATACAACAGTAACAACAAGTTGGCAATCAATTTCTCCTTCTCACAGAAGTGAATTTTTCGGTCGAGTCTCTTTGCTGCGAGCCTTATGGTAACTCTAAGGACATTGCACTCCTATTTTAATTCAGTTCTTTATTTCTACTTAAATCGTTACAAAAAACTACTTCATTCTTCTTCTCATTTAATTAATCTCAGTATGTCTCTGGCTGCATGACGTCTCTCCGTTTGTCATTCGTTAACAAGATATTGTCCATCCACGTTTCACTGTGTCATATATTATATCTATACTGGGAATGATTCTCCAGGCCTCTGTATCAGTAGGCGTTCATAACTGTTCTTATTTTAACTGGAGGAAATCAGTTACATAATGTCCTACAATCATAACTCTAAATAGCTGATTAACAGCAGGTAGTAACTTTTTATATGAGGTAATTAAGGTAATTCTGTTTAAATCGTGTGCAGGTTGATAGTTCCTGTGATGATAATCAGGTAATTTCATGGGTTAAGAGGTTTGTATTTTTATTCCATAATGATTTTGATTCGAGGGATATTCACACGAGATAGCAAGGGCAGTGTGTTTTCAGGAATGGAGTTGCAAGGCTGTTCATATTTCATTCCCCAAAAATTAGTCAGAGGTCATTATCAACTTTGTCTTGTCATGTCAAGCACTTTTACTTGTTAATGCAACCTGAAATTTCAACAATGCAACCTAAAATTTCAAGGATAAAATGCTAATGGTCATAAGATCTAACTTTTTTGGCATAAAAATTGTGCTTTCATATATTCAGAGTGTGTAAATAGAACACAAGCTTTTGTAATAGTCTGGTCTCAAATCAGTTTTAAATGCCACTTATTCAGCTACAATACGGCATATAATCCAATAAATAGTTTTATGCAACTGCACTTATGCCAAAAAAAAAACTGTTATTCTCTTTCAAAAGTTTTATACCTTTCAAGTTATGTGTAACACGCAAGATTTTTATTCATTCGAGTTCCGTAACTGTTGGACATTGTTAAAAAGATACCGAGGGACTTTAAATCTTCACTGGGTTCCTTCATATTTAAGTAACATTAAATCTGTATATCTTCAACATGTGGATGTTTTCTGCGAATCTTTATCTCATTTCTTTTGCCCAGTTAATCAATCTATGTGTTAAAATACTAAGGAAAGACATGATCCTTTATCGTTTTACTTCTCAATGTATATCGTCTCTAACACATATAGCGAATCGCTTTTCTATCCACAGGAAATGTTTTCGAAGATATATGTTACCATACTAGAAAATAAAATAACGTTTTTAATAGCGGCAATATACAGAAAAGTTTAGAAAGCACGTGAACAGGCTTATAATATCAAAGCATTATTCTCAGGAAGATAACGATGTATCCTCAAAATCCATGGTCCACCGAGATCTTTAGAAAACTGAATTGACTTAATTAAGTACTACTCGGACCTGAGATGATAATGTGTTTATGGTGTTAAAATTTTTTGCTCAAAGGAATTCCAAACCAGAATAAAAATTAGCATTTTTGTAAACAAGATGTAAAATCATTACTTCCTGATGAAAATAACTCAGTGGGAAGGCGACCAAAATTGAAGCCAACCACTGCACTTTAACAAGCCACTCAAAAAAAAAAAAAAAAAAAAAATTTACAGTCCTAATTTCGTCGACTGAAAAAAATTATGAAACACCCATTTCCATTTTGGAAACTTCCTGACTTATATGAGGTGCAAGTATCTCTTACATAAGCAAAGAACTTACGAGAAAAAAGAATGAAATTCACGCGATGTTACAGTAAAACAAGCTTTGTGTGAATGAACTTCTTCTACAAAGTAAATTCACCGATGATTGGTGTACTTTTGCATCTACAAATTTCTATCTGTATCTTTCTTCTAGTAAATACAACGTTAATGATTGACCAGTGTTATAACCAACAGGAGAAACAGTCACGATGCATGTTAGCAAAAAGCTGGCAAATTTACTGTTCTCATTATGTATTGAAGGAACGTAGCCAAACAATAAGCAATGACATGGCAACAAATCAAAACAATCAATCACGACGCGTAAAATATGCCTGTCGGATATTAGAAGCTAGACTGAAACATCATCGCAATGAAATAACATAGAGTGGATGAAGACTCTACACAGATGATAAGCAATGAAAAAGTTCGATGAAGGATATTCTCATCTCCCAAAAGGAACTAAACAGAAATCCAATGAACAGTGTAAGACATCCGCCGTGACCACACACCTTTAAAAATGATCGAGAGACATACTAAACATCCGTCTTATATAAAATCTTTCCTCAATGCTAAAAGGAAAAGAAACCACCCATTGTACAACTTGTAACAGTAGACTATACAGTAAATGCGGTCCACTTGCAAGAGTACTTGAGACTAGAAGCTCTCTGAAGAGGGAACAGCCAAGCTTTCTCTTGAGTGCCTTCTCACCTGAGTAAACGGAATCTCGGGTTTTGTGTGATGTAATGTATCTTAAAAGTAGGAATCCTCCCACACTATTTTTTTTAAGGCAAACATGGCAGACAGTCTTTCGCTATAACACAGGGGCATCGATAACGCCGTTGAATTTTGATCTCGGTGATTTCTAAAACAAATATAGCTCCAGAATCATGTCTGTTAGATGAATATAACTCAGGGCTTAAGATAACTTCGATATACATCACATTCAGAATCAGCACTCCTTTTGCGTGCACGTATCCAGATTTACAACTTTGAGACATTTAAAATAATCACTCACTTTGATTTTCGGTGGAATTTACATCAATATCTCATGCCCGTAAATAACTGTAATAAATATTTATTGGTGATTAGTGTTTCCTAGTTTATCTTGGCATCTGGTTGACATGAGATAAAATTTTACTCAGAAATATATACTTTCATATCTGTAATTGAGGAACACACACATATACATATATATATGTGTGTGTGTGTGCTGTGTGTATTTATGCGTTTATTCACACACACACACACACACACACACACACACACACACACACACACACACACATATATATATATATATATATATATATATATATATATATATATATATATATATATATAGAGAGAGCTCAAGAGAGAGAGAGAGAAAAAAGAGAGGCTCAATTGGTAGAAAAAAAATCGTAAGATAAGCGTCTTGCTAGAAGTTAACAAATGAGCATGGGATAGCAACCTCATCATATATATATATATATATATATATATATATATATATATATATATATATATATATATATTTATTTATTTATATATACACATAGTACAGTACATCTTGTCTTTCTTTCTTGAATTCTTCCCGTCAGTCATCCACATCTGCTCCTGAGTTATAAGTGACATTGCTTTTACTTTGCACGGTTAAGGAAGAGAAGATATTTTAAGGAAAATGCGCTGGCGGAACACGAGAATAATATTAGAAAATCAGATTATAACGAGAGAAATAATATGCGTAAATCAATAGTTCAACGACGAAAGATGTTATCTGTAGGCTATAATATGAATGCTAAGTTGCAAGTTTACTTGCTTTATACAGTATAATTGATTTATAAAGCACATATTATTATTATTATTATTATTATTATTATTATTATTATTATTATTATTCAGAAGCATATAACCTTTCGGTACAGGTGAATAGACACAAGGCTTGCATAGCAAACTTTTACAGGAAACAATCTCCAAAGATAAGATGTAAAAGCATACATTATTGCTTTGTTGATACTTAAATAATAAAAAAAAATGATGGCTAGGTGAACATATGATAACATTACAGTAAATAATAAATACGAATATAAAGTTTTTTCAGTGCACTCTCACGCCAGAAAATTCAAACCTACTACGGAGAAACACTACAGTACACTGACTATAGTACAAACCTTAGATAACTCATCAGTCATAAAAAGCAGTGCAGGTACTCCAATTAATTCAAAACGAAAATAATTGAAAGGTCTCAAAATAAAGATTCTTTTTACCAAAGAAAACTTGCATAATAAAATATTACACTGCGCTTGTATATTGAGTTTACAAACAGCATTTTGTATGTCAAATTCAAATATAACATATCCTACTCTTATAAAACGTCACAAAATTCTTTTATTCTTCGAGAGCTTTTATTAGTGATCATAGAAATCACTGGCCAAGCGATGATCATTTATTCTGAATCGTGTATTATCAGACAACACTCACTTTAACTTTTACTTTTTATTTTCCAGCTGATAGTCCAGGGTACTATCAGCGTCGTCGGACCCTCCTATATTCGGGTTCGCCAGTATCAGTAATCGTTCAGAATATTCGGATGGCAACTGGTTTTCGCCTCCCCCAACTTGCTCTCTTCACTCAAGTGTCTGTCTGGGAGCAATGTGGAAAAAGAAATATTGGGTGGGTATTGACGCCAGAGAAATAAGAGAAAAGTGAGGGAGTCGGTATGAAGACATTAATGGGCAAAGGATATGTACGCGAGAGAGAGAGAGAGAGAGAGAGAGAGAGAGAGAGAGAGAGAGAGAGAGTCCTAGGTTCGATCCCGATGTGAGGTAGAAATTTATATCCACAGTAAACATAGTAATGGGTATTAGAACACAATTCAATATCAGCATTAACCAGGCAGGGATAATAAAAAAAAATTAAAAAAAGGTTACGTGATAATCAACCAGGTTAAAAAAAATATAGGCATTAAAACAATTTCATCGATCAGAAAACTGACCTGGAAAAACTGACACCAATGATTATTATAGACACTGTAAGATAAACCAAAGGATATTCGACAGAAGAAAATAATTTATGCATTTGTGATTCACGCTTACAGTGGCCTTCCTCCTCTCTGTAACTCTTTGTCTTTGCTACAAATCGCTCAAAATACCAGAACAAAGCGAATGTCCAGGATATTGATACTGGGTAGCTGAAAAATGTCCTAATGGAGATATGCCACATGACAGATTAGTAAAGATATAGTTTTAGGAAATACTACCGATAAATGCAAACGTGTGCACTCCATGAGATAATTTAAATGACTAAAGAAATAACATCAAGAAAAAAGAAAACAAAAAACACACTGATGAATGTACTCCATGTCTTTCAGAAAATATCTAATGTGTTCTTAAGCCAGTGTCAGTCCCAACTATTTCAGACTTTTACGAATCCAAAAGAATGCTGAGTTTTGAAAAACTGGTTACATAGTTCGCAAAAAAACATCAAGATATCTATTAAAAAAAGAAGCGTGGTTATCCATGAAGTATTAGGCATTATAGGACCATTTTTATACATTTTTGAACGAAATAGAAAATACTACACGGACAACGGTACCGATAGGGTTTAAGCATTTTCATCAAGTTCAAAGCAATATTTTGTACAATTTCTCTTTTATGAATGACTAGAGTTGTACTAGAAAGGGAAGAAAGTGTCTTACAAGTAAACATTTAAACGAACATACATATGCATATTCATAAAAAGGAACAATAAATATTATAACGTAAAGTATACTAAATGTGAGTGCTGACCAACAAACAATGATTATATGAAGCTCCCTTCCAGCCATTATCGCTTCACTGGTCCTTTGTGAGCTTTCGCGGAAAGAAACTGTCGAGGACGAACACTTTCTTAAAGTTTTCGTTTGCAACCTCTCAGGAGAGCATAATTGTGGACAAGGCCTTTAGCCACTGGGTGGTTATTGCGAAAACAACTACGCAAGGCGAAACTGAGGAAAGTGCCTCTGTGCTTCAGGCACTCAATGAAACTTACCTCTGAGAGAGATTTTACACATAATTTTAGGAGTTACAAGGGTTCAGTATGCTTTACTGAATTTGAAACTTCCCAAGGGCATGCTTTGATAAAGTTACATTCAAACTTTCCAGGAGAGTTTCATTTCCAGGAATTACTTTACTTCGGAGACTGAAAACTGTTATTTGTGATTACTGAAGGATATCTTCACACACACACACACACACACACACACACACACACACACACACACACACACACACACACACACACACTCTCTCTCTCACTGCTCAGGGCACTCTTCAGAAATATCTACACCGCCCTGATGTACACTCCTTTCATTAATTTCGGGGGAGTCTTAAACTCGTTTCTGTTTACCAAAAAGAATAAAAAATTTTAGTTCAATGACCGGAAAAGCCAGATCATCAGAAGAAAAGAAGCACCACTCTTGTCACTATCAAAAGCTTTCAAAAGACGAAATCCTAACATACTGTGCTTTCATAAAACGAAATCCTAACATACTGTGCTTTCAAAAGACGATCTTCCTAATGTAGTATGCTTTTAAGCTAACATACTGTGCTAAAAAAAAAACGAAATCCTAACATGGTGTACTTTCAAAAGACGAAATCCTGACATTCGTGTGCTTTCAAAAAACGAAATCCTAACATACTGTGCTTTCATAAGACTAAATCCTAATATAGTCAGCTTTCAAAAGACGAAATCCTAACATAGTGTGCTTTCAAAAAACGAAACCCTAACATAGTGTGCTTTCAAAAGACTAAATCCTAACATAGTGTGCTTTCAAAAGACGAAATCCTAACATAGTCTGCTTTCAAAAGACGAAACCCTAACATAGTGTGCTTTCAAAAGACGAAAGCCTAACATAGTGTGCTTTCAAAAGACGAAATCCTAACAGTGTGCTTTCAAAAGACTAAATCCTAACATAGTGTGCTTTCAAAAGACGAAATCCTAACATAGTCTGCTTTCAAAAGACGAAATCCTAACATAGTGTGCTTTCAAAAGACTATATCCTAACATAGTGTGGGCAGGTAGCAAACTCAAATAGGAGTAGTCTGTAGACAGTATTTAGGCAATGTGTATCCAAACGATTCTTGCCCTGTCTAGTCTACTCCATCCCAATTTCTCCAGCATCGCCAGACCTTCGGTGGCCATAAGGGGTTTCTCTCCTTAAGGGGATGAATGTTATGTAAACTCTAAGACAAAATAAAATTAATATAATGATATTCAGCTTTGCCGTTATCCCTCGTGTATCAACACAAAGAACTTGTAAATGGATCTAGTATCTGGGACATATCATAAAGTGATCTGAGGCTACTACCAGGCGAGACGAGATAAGCTTTGTTTAATCGGTGGAATAACTATAAGACAGGCTGCCTCCTTGTATTGGTAGGCCAAACTCAAACCATTTCTCTGGCATTATTATAACGATCGTTACTGTTCCCTATGAACGAACTTTAGTAGAGAGACCATGAAAAGTTGTCTTGTCCTGAGTCACAATTTAAGAAGGCTAGCAAATACTCCTCGCTACCACTCCGTCGCGGCAATGCTCTCTGGAAACCATTTGAATATGAGATTTTTCATAAAAAGATCCAAGTCCAGCCTGCTTATGAGACTGAGAAACGGCGGCAACCGGCTAAACCAAAACGCTCTAGTTAGTGGAGCTTGGCGAATGTCCAAAATATGAGAGAGAGAGAGAGAGAGAGAGAGAGAGAGAGATTAGAGTGGCCTTTAGATCATAATGCGGAGTTTCTCATCCCTTGCTTCCGGTTCCTTTCAGTAACTGTTACTGTTAATGACGGCAATCTTTTCTAATGTACTTATACGTTTTTTAATACCATATATTTCATGTTCATCAATAGTAGTAACAGTTTTCCAAAGTTTACAGAGATCTGTAAGTGTTACTAGGGTCAACAGTGTTCCCAACCACGTAGTTCTGCTACTCTTTGTTAGTACTGTGATTTGTGTTCCTCTTTTTTTTCTCATAATTTTACTATGTGTTTTATCATTCCTCTTTCCTTGTGACTGATGCCATATGAATGCTACTTATAATTATGATCATGATCATCATCCTTATGGTTATTAATAGTAGACAGAATCACTGAGATCTATACCTTCTTGTATATTCTTGCGAAGGTGTTTTTCTCGGCTACTGCTTTTGTGTGGGTTATGAACAGGAAAAAAACTATTACGATAATTATGACTAATATAAGCATCTAGTCGACAATATAACATATTTCAAACTGGAGCCAAAAGTCACTGGACTGAAAACTCATAAGAAAAAAGACTGCAGTATAAAAGGTGTTCTATAAGTGCATATAATTGCATTTATTAGGTATGCATCATAGGAACTGAACAATAAGACTGCTATAAGATCATCAAATCCTCAGTAAACCTGGAAATTTTCGTTCGCACATCTTTATCGAATGCATTTTATTTCTTTTATTTTATATATATATATATATATATATATATATACATACATATATATATATATATATATATATATATATATATATATATATATATATATATATATATATATATATATATATATATATATATATATATATATATATATATATACTAGACTTTGCAAAAAATCGGCTAAGACGTGTTTTACCCATGTGTGTGTTTGTCTCTTCTTCAGTGTTAAGACGCATTTCTAACTTGTTCGTTATCTCATTCACCAATCTCTTCAGAACACTTTCAAAATGACCCATTAACTAAATGCATTAATAGAAATGTATTATAGTTTCCATTTGCTAAATAATAAAACTGGAAGAACTTATATGCACATCAACACGCTTAATAATCATCACCTTTCACCAAGTAAAATTTAGGTATAAAAAGTTTGATCCTTATGACAGGAAAATGATTAAATTAGGAACCCTAAAATCAAACGTGCCATTTCTGCTACTTGTATGAATATTTCCATAACTCAAGATGAGAGGAGGAACTAATAATACACTAGTTGTATATAAACAACGACGAATGATAAGTGAATCTAACGCCATATAGTTACAAGATATTGTTCATCAGCGAATGAAATACGATATGAATGTCTAATGAATAAGGGAAAGACGCGCTAGACTCGGAGATGGTGACACTCTAAGGGCTTATCTTATAATTATGGCTTCCGGAATATATTAAGATCCGACTCGGATTCCCTCCCCAAGGAACGCGCGTAAGTCAAGTGGAAAGCCTGCGGCACAAGGAGATGTAATACTAATGCTAATAAAATTTGGTGATGGAGTACTGTGATCATAAACTTCTTACATAGGGATCAATGACTTCTCTTGGCCAATGCGGACGTAATGAAGTCCAGGGGAAAGGGGTTCAGCGTGACTTGAAATTTTGACATAATGATGTTTAGAACAGAAATAATGAGAAAAACTTGAATACTGGGAATACGAAGCAAGGTGACTCACTTACAGCGACATACTCAAAACGTACTTTGCGGGTTGAACATACTTGAACAATATCTGCCATGTCAACGAGAACAGGGTTTCAAATCACAGCAGTGAGTTACCTATAAAAAAGTAAAATCACCTAAATAATGAACAAAGCATAATTCAGACCCAGCCTCATATAATTCTGAGCCAGTCAAGAATTCTTTATGATACTTTGGGAAATCAGCTGTTAGTACCTGACGTAACAACTGATGCAATTTCACTCCCAAATATAGAATTTTAGTTTGTGGATCTTTCTCTTTAAGATCCAGTTTACTTTGGGAAAATGTTATGGTTTGAAAATCGAGTAAATATTTAAATGGGTGAAGTGAAACTGAGAAGAATTCAAACTTCACTGGAAACACACGTCATGCCTGACATCGACTTTCAAGTTGGCTTAGATGACCAAAAATGAAACGACAATGATATTCTCGATATATTCTAACATGATAGGTATAATTGATTAATCTCCTCAGTCAACAGATATCGAATTATGTATCTGTGTTTTGTTTTTCCAATAAAATAGGATATTTTTGCTCACCATTAAATCAAAAATACGAGTTCACTTTCTTTCATTACTGAGGAAAAGAACTTAAAGTTACTGCACAAGTATTATCTGAAATTCTGTGAGATTTATCGAAGAAGGTAGTTGATTTTTTCTATAAAGAATCTGTTTGTGTTTCTAAACACACATCATTATATATATGTATATATATATATATATATATATATATATATATATATATATATATATTATATATATATAAAAAATATATATATATATATATATATATATATATATATATATATATATATATATATATATATATATATATTATATATATATATAGAGAGAGAGAGAGAGAGAGAGAGAGAGAGAGAGAGAGAGAGAGAGAGAGAGACCATGGTGTAAATGACAGATGGTGGTTTATCGGATACCTATAATGACGAAAAATATCTTAGGCGGGTCCTATGAAACGTTAACGTGATGACGTAGATGAAGGAAATCAATGAAGAGTTATGAACGTTTACTTGGACGATATTAGATTCAAGTAGGTATGAGAAAAGAAAGAGAAATATATCATGATATAATTATGCATATACTGGAGAACTCATAAAACGAAGATAATGCAAGAATTTTGTTAATAAGTCCCTCAATGAATCAGGAGAGATTATCTCATGCTATTTTCTCCAGATAAAGGAGCTTCCGAGCCAATTTGCAGCCTACCCGAGATCGCAACAGAATGAAAGGCAAGACTGATGGTCAATACCCAAACTAATTTCAAGCTTCATCTCTCCTAGAGTCGGTCTCTGTTACAAAGAGGAATCAAACTATGGTATCAGAAACAATAGTGACCTTCTGATTAGATATTAACACATCCGTGAATTACGGGCTAGCAGTCGATAGTCATAAACCCGTTTTTGAAAGAAACAACTTATCCTGTATACCATAACTCCCGAACTCAATCAATTCTATTAAAGGGTTTTTCTAAGCAACTTACTAGTAACTTCCAAATTTTACTAAATGTTCCATAGGAAAAAATAATCAGTATATTCTTCCTTTTAGAAAAGACACTATTTTTCATAATCAGATCTACCTGTACTACTTTCTCAATTGAAACCCTAAAGTAAACCTTCCCTGATACATCATCATTTTAAATCTATAGTTATAACAGTTGCCGTTATTACCTTCACTTCAAAATATGTGCACAATTATTCCTCTCATCCCTCTCTAATGGAATTTTTCCCTCACCCACGCATGCCTTACATACCCTGGTGACCTATGCACACCTGAACCTCCGCACCTCTGCATCTCACTTGTGATTTCATTATTTTCCTTTGTATTTCAACTCTTAACTGCCATCCTTATTCCTAATATTCGCTTTCTAAACATTCTTCAACTGACAGAACATCGAATTAATTTCGCCTCATTCAGCTCTGCGACTTTTCTGTTTTCCACATTAATTTCTAAAGACCCAGTCCATAGACCTGAGTCTGTATTCTATTTAGACTGTACCAATTAATTTGCATGTTTTATCATAATGTCTACGTTCAACCTTACCCCATTTTTTTTATTACGTGGCATTTTTATTCCTCATCATTATATGTGAATCTATTCCATGCAGTGTCTATTTAACCTTGGAATAATACATGCAATGCCCTTTTGCCCTGCTGAATACCCCTTCTGTTTGCAAACGACTTTAAACTTAGGTTACAGCCAGATTTATTTTACGATGTATTCAGATTTACGAGCAAAATTCCCAACACAACTGACCTCCTCATGATGGATTCCCCATAATCCATAAATGTGAGCCATCCCTCAACAGTAAAAGTGTTGTGAACCTTTTTACAAAATAAGCGGCATCATTCAGGGCGAACCATAAATACTCTCCATTGTGGTGCGTCGCAATATATCAAAGCGTGTGCAGTATTGGCTGTCCTCTACTCATTTTGCCTTTTTTTTGTTTTGGAACGGTCATCAGATGTACCACTGCATAATCAATATCTTACGGAGACATCACATTTTTGCTCGAATTCATCAGCGAAAACTTACAGTTTACATGAGGTTTCAGAGGATCAATGTCACACTGTGCTTTTGGAACACGTGCACTCTACCTTCCTGATGGCACTTTAATTTTTACATTAGAATATATTTATATTCACATATATATATATATATATATATATATATATATATATATATATATATATATATATATGAGCATATGTATATATATATATATATATATATATATATATATATATATATATATATATATATATATAATATTACCTTCACTGAGGACCTCAGATATTCGGAAGGTTCAAAAGAAGCGATTCTTTATTTCCAAACTTCCAGAGGGTCGTGGGGGTGTGGGGGTATGTATGTACAGTCACTCAAAAATCTTTTGCAACATGTTCCAGAAGTTTTCGTTCACCTAACAGTAATTTGTTCTTTTGATATTTACAAGGAAATGTAATTTTCTTATTCGATTTTGGTTATTAATCATACGGTTGACAATATAAAAAAGAATGGTGAGTGAAAAATTCATATTACGAAAAATGACGAAACATTTTGAAAAATTTCACTTCAGATGATTGGGCAAAAGAGTCAAAGAAGAAACCATATTTCGAATCCAGATAAAAGCTTATTGACTAATAAAATGATATTGAATAACCATCAATGAAATTATATATATAAATAAAGAAAGAAAGAATTCAACCATTATCGTTGTCAAAAACAAAAAGAAAAAATCTCATAACGTCGTATGTTATCGTGTGACTCCACATTCAGGAAGGAAAAGTTTAAACTGTCTCGTCACTTGCACCGATAAGATGGGCAACAGACTAAGTCGCACCACAATCATTAGCTTGCATAAGACTAATGTTTCTATCGTAGATATTGCTCGGCAGCGTAGTGTAAATAAAACAACCATGTATAGAGGGATACAACAACAGAGAGAACGAGGAAACTTGATAAATTCATTGTAAAAACTGGACTGTGTTGGGGATCATCATCGGATGATCACTTGAGGAGCTCCGCCTAACTCCCCCCTGACAACCGATGTTGCTATAAAGAGAGAACATAACGCTCTCCCTTCAAGTTGCTGCTCAAACCATCCGTAACAGGCTACATGAGACCAAGATATTATTTCATCATACTCCTGTCAAGAAACACTTCATATCAGAGAAACACAAAGAATAGAGGCTAGGGTTTGCGTTATAATATAATCCAGTGGCCGATGATTTCTGTACGAGTAATCTTTTGCGATGAGGAGACATTCTCCACTGATGAGCATGGTAGTCTTCTTCACTGCTGGCATTTAGCATTAACTAAATTAATGTTGAACTTCTAGCTAATTTTAATTCTTTAGAAACTTAGATAATAAGAAATACAAAAATAGGCGTTATATATTCAATTAACTTTCATAATAGGCATCAAAATGATAGGCCTAAGTAGCAATGAAAGAAATGAGAAATTATATATGATAACGACGAACTCCCGATATTATATATATATATATATATATATATATATATATATATATATATATATATATATATGTGTGTGTGTGTGTGTGTGTGTGTGTGTGTGTGTGTGCGTGTGTGTGTGTGTGCGATTATATTCTATGTATTACAAAAATAGACAGTTGATATCTGTTAGTCTAGTACAGTATATTTTATATTAAGTTTCACTAGTTCACAATATACATGGGATTAGTCATTCAAAAATTTAATTAATAATAATGTGAAGCAAATCTTTACAAAAGTCGTATTTGTTGATGTTAATAAGAATAATAGTTCAACCTATAACAGTCGTAGGCCTATGTCTACAAAGTTCACACATATGAAGGAGATAAAACAACGATAGTGATGGCAGTTAGAGATGAAAATATTAAAACAAGAACAGCGATGACCTCTAAAGTATTATAGTAACATCCTTTAATTAAGTAGAATATGACAACAGTAAGCAGTATAAAAAAAAGCCCTGTTTAAGGGAAACTGCAGGTAATTTCTCGGACCCACCACTACAGTAGTGTTCAGTTGTTTCACGCGCTTACAACTGAGTTGCCAAATAGCGCCAGATGTCGCTATTATAAGCTTTGTCCGAAAAGTTTTGAAGTATGTTGCAAAACTTTTTTTGAGTGATTGTACATATGTATATATATATATATGTGTGTATATAATATATATAATATATATATATATATATATATATATATATATATATATATGTGTGTGTGTGTGTGTGTGTGTGTGTGTGTGTGTGTGTGTGTGTGTGTGTGTGTGTATTCACAGACTTACAATTGTGGTGTTGAAATCCATTAGTATATGAATAATGTTTTTAATTATTCGCATCTTATCGAACATTAAATTTTAGATATATGCCATCTAATATTGAAAAATAATTTTTCCTTAAAAGAATTAATTTAACACATCTAAAAGACCCATGAATCAGTCCGCGCTGAAATTCTTTTCAGGAATAGGAAGAAAACTCACTAACATTTTATGGTGTTAACCAAGGAAACTGATAGTGCTGAAGATATTTTAGTAATGAAAGCTAAAAGCTAGACCAAAAAAATGAAGGGATGAAGATATCAAGAGTAGCAAGAGTAGTTTAAGCAGTTCTAAAGTCTCATTACTTCGTGCTAAAATTACTTCATCATAATGTCATAGCTGATTATTTATAAGCTCTGTTTAAAGATGGGAAAACAAGAAAAGGTTTAATAAAATTTCGGATACATTGGCTGAAACCGCATGCGTATTTTCAGATCCAATTATACATATCCCATGTAACACAGATGTCTGGATACAAGTCACAGTACCTTTCTTTGTTATCTACTGATACTCTGAATCTAGAATTCAACCTATTCATAATGAAAATTCCCATGAAATATTTATTAAAGATATATGATAAAATTTGTTAACAGGAAAATATTAAAAAATATGTTGGATGCATTTTTTGGTGTTCTGGCCTGAACTCCATCTCTCAATTCATTCATTGATTATGTTATTAATGATTTCTTAGGATTTGATGTCAGCTGAAATCTGAGAGAGAGAGAGAGAGAGAGAGAGAGAGAGAGAGAGAGAGAGAGAGAGAATTAAACCTCTTTCCTATTCACAATAAACTGGAAGAAACTGTGTTGGGGAGCATCGATGTTAAGAATTTGAGTAATGGTTCACTGCATATTGTATAGACTCCCTTCTTATGGTTTAATAAAAATTTGGAGACATTTACACAGATACCCACCCACTCACCACACATACAGACATATATATATATATATATATATATTATATATATATATATATATATATATATATATATATATATATATATATATATATATATATATATATATATATACATATATACACACGTTTGTATATATGTGTGTGTACAAAACAGTAGTCAGCAGTATAGTCATTGCTATAAAGTTGACCAGTGGAAGAATGTTATCATATTACCGGAATGTTGAACCTGGAATAGTATTTTAATTAGCAAACTGAATGGCATCAACTGGAAGTAAACTTTAATTAAATATAGTATAATCAAGATCTGAAAAGTAACGAAATTGTCGATCAAACCTTAAACCCCTACGTTCTGATTCATAGCTTAGGAAATGACGTATAATGACGTAAGAGAACAAAGACTTGAATACCCCTTTGTCCGCCTTGTGCACAGGAAGTAAATTTCCAGCAATGAATACGGCAAAAAATTAAGTAAAATAATCATATGAAAATATGTGAACTTACTATCATTCACGCCCTAAAGGAACTTAGCTATGAGAGATTCATGTCGTTAACTTTAATATTCAAGTTGGAGACGGTAAGTTACCTTTGAAGTTTGTGTTGTGATAGTTTTCTTCATTTATATTACGAAGAATTAACTATTTTTTCTGTTTATTACTTAAGAAACATTACAATCACTCATATAAGCTTCAATGATCTGTTTTCCTCACTGTGCCAATCTTTTTATTCAAAGAATGAATTTTAGAACATAAAAATATCATAACAAATTCCATCAAATAATTGTTTCGATATTTTTAGACATAAAAGTACGTTTTTGTAACCCCTTCTGTAATAGTGTTGAATTACAGTTTCTGCGCGCACTTAAATAACTGCTAATTTTTCCGGTAATTTTCTCAGGATTATGTAAAGAAATATGAAATTTGGTTGATTACGCGTTGATTATATCTTCATCAAGTAATGTGCGCCCATCGTCACTTGAAAAGCAATAGTAGGATTGTCTCGATGGGATTCCTTTTATAACTATTGTATCATGAAACTGGCTGAATACAAGCCATACTTTTCCTCCCTTTGCAAACTAAATTAACTGAAATGTGGAGACACTCTCCTGTTAAAAACTTGGACTGTTAGCTGACAGATTCCAAGTTGATTAGCAGTGTCAAGTTTCATCTAAATTAAAATATTAGTAAAACATATTTTTCATCCCATTTTCTAGCTTCAGCAGCTGGTATTTATGTGATTCACGACTAGAAGGTCCTCACTCTTATCACTCAAAAGTGAGCACTTCGGTCACTCGTCACCTTTACTTACCAATTGATGTTTTCTAGATAATAAGAACGAGTGAGGCAGTTTTGATCGGTCGGGAACAGTATAAAAACGTGTTCTTTAATTTTCTTAGAACGAGGCAATGTTATTGAACAGTATTCATTAGAAAATATGCCCAATGCTTTCATTTCTCATTCTGAAATTAATTTCCTCATTAGAATAATAATTTACCTCTGCCTTATTCATCCAGAATGAATAATGAATAATAATGTTGACTTCGTCTTCAAAAAGAATCGCTAATGCTTTAGATTTTCAAAGTATGCATTCATCCACAACTTATATAACTTCACACTGATTAAAAATACTTCATTTAATAATATATAAGACGTGAAACGTTAATAACTCGTACAGACGGCTAAATACAGATTTAAAGCCCAATATCAAATCAAAACATAAAGTATTGTTATGTAATGAAATAAAAAATGAACAGGTTCATTGGGAATGATGAAATGGTAGGACTGCAGAAAATTTTACCAAGAGTTAGTAAACACTATGTTACTTTTTTTAAGCCGTTACGGAAAAAAATCTCAAAATATTTAAAAAATTTATGCCGTTGCTTACCTAACAACAGATATGCTACTATCCACACAAAAGATTATTTCAGGTACAAATGAATCTTGGGCGTCAACGATACCCTGTAGAACCCTGATATTGGTTGAACATTACATAACTGGCCTCCTTAATAGCGTTGGTGCCCTGTGAGCCTCTCTTAATAGATCAAATGAAATTGACTGGGCCAATGAAGGTCGAACAACCAATGCAAGCAATATTGGTCTGCCGTTTCATGAATAATTCCCCCTATCTATCAACCAGAACATCACGTAAGTTAGGTGGAAACTTGGTTGCTTGAGGCTTCAAAACGAACTGTTTGTTACGTGCTTTGGATTTTGTAAAGAAATCAAGTTGTTCTTCCCGGTTTGCACGTCACATTAAAGCATCGAAAAGACACATTGATAGTATTTCTTTCGAACCATACGATAGTTTAGTGATTACTTTGTGTTCATAATATGTGGAAGTAGAATCATATTAGTCTCTCAGAATGCAACATATAATCATGCCCTCATCAGAAAACACCTCTTCCTGTGCATATATTGACGATTATACTACATTTTGGTAAGACATGACTCTCGTGTAAAAAAAAGTTTTAGCTCTCAGAATACGTCAGCTGAATCTGGTCAGCTTCAAACAACATGATTTAGCAGATTATGATAAATGGAAATATGTACTTTTTCTGAAAATTACTCAAAATGCACGCTGTCTAAAAATACAAAATCTTGTCATACATTATTTTTTTCGGTCAACTGATCCTCTCATGTCACAAAACCTTCACTGCAAACATGACATTCGCACTTTATGTCTGTTTGGGATCGTCAGAAAAAGGGCGTTTTTATGTACTCCGGGCACCATATCAAGAGAATTTTCAAGGAATTGGTTGGAAATTACGAATTCCGATGAATTTTAACATTTCATGACTACTGGAGGAGCGTCAAATACTGAGGCCTACTATATATGATTAAGATCGTCCAATGAACGTCGTTGGTACTCAGTGTTCGGCAGTTGGATCCTGTCTGGTGACGAATCTCTTATCAGTTAAAATTCCCCTTCGGTATTATTTCCCAGGTAGAGCGAATTGGATATTAAATGACTTTTCTAGCTTAATGTTTGTGTATATAAATATCACGGTGATGAGATAAAAATTCATATATACATATATATATATATACATATATATATATATATATATATATATATATATATATATATATATATATATATATATATAAGGAACTCACGCGTGTATTAGGGACAAACTATCTGTTATCCTCTATAAATTAATAACTGATAATTATGTGTCCTAATACGATTTTATCAATCACTATTGGCTAAACACCTTCTAAAGGCGTGAAATTCAAGATCAATAATGAAATTTCTGCCTACAGCCATTAGTTTACAAGGGTACTGAAACTGTGTTGGTATATCATATAGGTACCTTCTATTTTTACTGCCACAGAACTAAATTTTCAGTCTTTAGTGTAAATAAGCTAAAGGAAATCTAGATATCTCTATCAAAACCACACCTGACTACCTATAAAATCTGCCCTGACTCTTATTATAGTATGAAATCTTAGCATATGTTTCTTGCGAGCTTGGAGTTAAAGCAAACTTGCTACATACTCTGGCTGCCTGCAAATATTTATCACGATTTGGGCTTGACAAATATTACTTATTGCTCTTTGACAAGTCACTGACCACGG
>NC_089754.1:18737802-18755302 GCF_040412425.1 Macrobrachium rosenbergii
ACGCCTGATGTTTCTGTAAGAGAGAAAGAAATAATATTCCAATAGTCACATGACCCTTTAAGCATTAAAATATCGTACAAAATGCAAGTCAAATTTAGGGTAAAAGAGGTACTGGGAGCATGTGAGAGTGTGGTTAAAGTGAGAACATTTTCTGCACTAAAGTTATACTTGAATGAGCAAATTAAGCATAAGAATACTTTTCTCCATTTCCGTGCTCGGACGGGAAGCCGAATGCACTTTTGTCGAAGGACAAGAAGTCGAACCCATGATGCCGAATGGACACAAAGCCGAATGGACACAAAGCCGAATGGACACAAAGCCGAACGGACATAAAACCGAAGGGGAAAAAAAACACGCACTTTCTTATGAAGTTTAATGACCAGTTCACCAATCTGCACTTACGATTTAATGAGAAAGTTAGTTCTTGATAAACTACCAATTCACCATTTAGTTACTAAGCGATGTTACTAAGAAATATTTTCCTAGAGCCGAAAGTTTTCTCCACGTGCTGTTATATGTTCAAGTCATCACTCTCTTCACCATTTCTTACTCGCCGTACATTCGTCCAAGCGTTTCTCTCCTAGGCAGAGAACCCATAATGCTTAGAGGCAATTCATCCATGACATTGTTACTTACACTGCTTGTCACCTCTCTTCTGTATGTTCGGCTCTAGTTTTCATAAGATCCAAAGCTTTTAAAACACTAATCTGAGCACCAACCGGAGGATGTGAATGATTTGAAGCACTGCCTTGTTCGGTAACATTTATAGCTCTGATTCTTGCACTACACACTTTTCGTTTTTCACACCTACAGTATGTGGTTTCCTTTACTTTTTTTTATGAACAACGTACGTGTATCCATTAGAAAGGAGCTTTTTGCCACCACGCGCTGTGTTAATGAATTCCATGGGTAAAATGTTTTTCGCATATATTTCAAAATTTTTAGTTGGAGAATCATCTCATAGTAACTAAATGGTGAATTGGTAGTTTATCAAAGACTTAGCTATCTCATTAGATCTTAAGTGGCAGATTGGTGAATTGGTCACTAAACTTCGTGTTTTTTTTTCTTTTGCTTTAATTTTTGTTCCTTCGGTTTTATGTCCATTCGGCTTTGTGTCCATCCGGCTTTATGTCCTTTCGGCGGCATCATGGTTCGACTTCTCCTTCGGCAAAAGTGCATTCGGCTTCCCGTCAGTGAACCTCCATTTCATCCGACAAATTGCTTAGAGTAACTCTAGTGGGTGTTAACCTTTCGGTTCTCACCAAGTCTCTGGATTGAAATTGCTAGCAAAAAACCATGCTCCGCCATGGCTGCTAACCACACACACACACACACACACACACATATATATATATATATAGTGTGTGTGTGCGTGTGTGTATTGATATACGTGTATATTTATATATGTATAGGTATATATGTACAGTATGTATATTTGTGCATATATATATATATATATATATATATATATATATATATATATATATATATATATATATATATATATATATATATTTTCTACTTATCAATTTGAATGTCAAAAATTACATTTCAAGCTAGGGCGGAGAGTAACAGGCATTTTCGGTTGGTCCTTTTCTTTCTCTTTCTTCTGGTAATTTTTCCTTCATTTCATATTCACATAAACTAATACTCTGCGTTCCTCCTAGCATTTTTAAACTGGTCATGTATTGACCACAGACTAACTTTAAATGAATTTTTCTCTTTTTGCGTAGTTGTGGTATGAATTTTCATTTAATATGTAAACTATTCTTTCCACCTTGAACAAGTTCCTCAGTTTTTTTCCAACACTGGTAAGGCATTAAGAGATGACATTAACAGTATTCAGCATCTTAAACGGGTAGAATACGTTATTTTGTTGAATTTTAGCCTCTAACATTTTATTTTTAGTACCGAGCATATATTCATTCTCGTCACCCTTTCTCCCGCTGAGGCTCGCTCCAATTAACTGAGACCTGTAGCGGTCAATTAGTGCTTCTAAACTTTGTTTTTCTGTAGTCATGGCTAAATGGCCAAACATTCAATTTCAACAGTGGCTTAAGTTATTTTCCCGAGCTTCTGTCTCCGGCTACTTTCATCATCTTATGATTAATTTTCTGTTTTCCTTACATCTGTTACATTTACTGTGCATCTGGCTTTTCGCCAAGTTCCATAATATTTAGTTTCTCATACTTTCTCTATGTTGTCCTTTCTAAAAGAAATTTAGTAACATAACTGACTATCTTCAGGCTAGCTTACCTCTGAATATTTGCAAAATGTTTACATTATCCGTAACAGTAAATGTAGGCAATAAGTAAATCGTAAAGAACACCCTCTTTTGAAAACAATAAGTCTGGTACAATATATTTCTTGAATAATACTGTATGTATTCATAACCGAATTAACTTTTGTAATGAATTTATGATGATGTCATTCCATGTAACACTGCAATTATCATACGCTAAAAGAGTTTACGAAAAAACACAAGAGTGGCACTTTCCCCAAAAGATTTAGGATTTCTAATTTAATCAGATAAAGAAAAAAACCTATGACGCTTGAAATAATGACCATGATAATACAGTTCTGCAGTTACTGAGTAAGCGGCAATATTCAGTGGTATCAATAGAGATAGAAAACTTTATCATGAAGATGAATTATATCACAACCAGAATATCCTTAGTATCGGCGTTGGTGACTACCTTAACATGTTATCATAGTCACATGACGAACAATATATCAACAATACTAAGGATAAAAGGTTACATAGGCAGAAGAGATACAAAAATGGAACGTCACAGTTTATCATCCATCGAACAAGATGCAATAATCAACATCGTTTGTTGATGAGCGTTAGAGGGGTTTGCCTATAATAATTAAAAATCTAAGGAAGGTAATTTCATATTATGCTCTTCATTCGCCATTAACAAATAATTTTTCTTCCAAAAGTGGTAAAAGAAAAATAAAGTAACTAGAGGGGCTACAAAATATTAGGAAAAAACACGGAAATCATTTCAGCATTCAGCACGTTCCTCAAATTAAGAATAATTACCAAAAGGCCCTGAAGTGTGTGAAGAAAAATAAGCATTAACTTGGCCTTTTTGATTGGAGGATTAAAACCGAACTCCTACAGTTCTGACGTGAGTTATGGCATTCCCTGGCGAAATTCATTTCAGCGTTTATATACAGTTACGATGTTGGGCGAAAATATTTTGATGCTTTCCCTCATCGCTTATGACGAATCATATATGGTTATAAACAACGACTAATTACCTGAAAAACAGTAAAATATGTTATCCCCACAAATCCCTAGGACGGGGGGCACTTACTTTGGAAAACTGCAAGTGTTTTTGGTAGCGCTGGTCTTGCGTTCTTCCTCCCCCGGAAGAAGTCTCTCTCTCTCTCTCTCTCTCTCTCTCTCTCTCTCTCTCTCTCTCTCTCTCTCTCTCTCAGACCTATTCCTATATCTAAGGTGTAAATCAAGACCTAACTTACAATATTAAAGTTAATTATACAAACCTAACAACAAGTCATGTAAAATGAAATGATGTATGCTAGATAATAAATCCCATTCAGCTACACCCCCAACAAACAAACTAAGCAATTGTAAGAAAACGTAATGTGTGGGAATTAATTCCCGTCTCCCACCAAGTCTCCAAATCAGTCCACATTATTTCTAAGTCTGTTATCCGTAACTTTCAAAGTTAGTTCTGTTACCAGTTCCATTTTCCATATAGGTGGCTATATGCCATGACTGATTATGGTTTCTGCCCTCTTCAAAACATCTGCAAGGAATGGAACCACCTCCATTAAAAAAAACAGAATTCACCCAATTCATAACACACAATAAACATGACACAAATGTTCAAGAATAACTAAGAAATAATCACTCTAAAGATAATCATTGTCTGTGTTAAGCACTTAGAAAGGTTAGTAATTTCCAAGGTTCAAGACTCATCCTTCCAGCAAGAAACAAGAATCCTGATTCCCGAGCGTTCCAGCACGTCTAACTGCTCTGACTTTTCACCAAAGAGTGAATAACTCTTCACAAGAGCCCTTCGCACTTAGCAATTTTCACAGCACACATGAATACACACTATCGTAACTTCCATGCTGACGCTAACCCCCGCCCCACGTGTCACTGTGTCCTAGGCACTCCAGATCAGGTTCAAGTCACAGGTGGTCAATGCTAAATCCGGAAGGTGACTGTAAAATAGGTGCCTAATTATCAAGCAACCAAGACACATCTTCCACCTGCGAAACGGCTGAATATTGCAAAAGTTCGTATATAGCGGCACCCTCCCAAATACCTCTGCACCCATTTAATAAATGCATTCTCATTATGAAAAAAGTATGCAAAAAGACCTATTTAGAAAACGCACATTAATATCCAATGCATGAATAACATTAAAAGACTGAAAAATCACCTTGAAGAGCTATTTAGGATATCTCTACAAATGATTAGTATTCATTCGCAAAATTAAATTTGCATTACGAATCTTCGTTATCCGTATATGCGAGTGGAAGCGTTTCAGCAAAATAATCATTCTGCACCCAATAACCTTCATGAATGTATGATTAATTGCAACCTAAATAGACCTCAGATGGAAGTTTTGCAAGAAAGTGTAAGTTCTGTACCAAGTAACCTCAGACCAGTAACTTGTGGTCTGCAGTTTGGCCAGATCTTCAACGGCTTCCTGCGGCCGTTAAGAGGGGTTTGCCTCCATAACCTTTGTTCTCTCCTTCCCTTTATGCGGGTAAAGAAGAATATGTTTGACCTTTGGTTTGCTGAGCTTATCTAAACTAAGGTTAACATGAAGTAAATATGAAAACATACCCTCCAGCATTTTGTTTGCTTTCGTTCATATACGAACAACAACATTAAGGGACACTAGAAATATGACGTTAGAAAGTAATTCAGAAGCGAATCTTAAAACTATTCATTTACAGTAAAAGAATAACATTGTTTCATATCCTGCGTAAGCATTAAAATACGGATGAAACAAAATAAAGTTGAAATCAATATTTAAAAAATACCGGTCAACTCTACAAATGTTTTAACTAACATTAGTCATAAAAACGACATTTTTATATTTTCAGAACAGAATTCAAATAATAGATTGTAGTGGGGCAAAATAAATAAACGGCATTAATTGGATATCCATAAACTCTGGTGATATTCGGTTAAATTGTTGAAACCCAATTGATAGCCAGAAACGTGACTTGCTTTCTAAAATGAGGAAATATTCAAAAATAAATCGTTAATTGTTAATGGATGGTTTATGATGGGAATAGTTTTTAAAAATCATTGGTACTACACAAAAGCGGAAAAAATAGATTAGTTATGGAATAAACTACGTTAGTTACAATAAAAGATGAGATTTAGTATCATGTTTTCATTTGTTTTTTTGGGTATATTATTTAAAGGGTGAATCTGATACTGTTTTATTTACTAAGAAAATGAACGAAATCTTGGATATAATTTGTCCATTTTTCTGTAAAAGAAAAACAAAATGGACAAATGTGTTTTCTTCAGTATTTATTTTCTTATCTACTTTTTTCAATTAACTAAAAAGCTGCAGAGTTATTATGAGTGAAGTTACCCGTAATTTTATTATTTAGGACTTTAAAACAGCAAACCTTGTTTGATTCATGCATGTCACGGCACTATAATCTTTCAGTCTTCTGAAATGGTTTGCCACAACGCGATACGGTTCTGTCCTTTAGCTGACTACACTTAAATGTCTGCCTCTGACTGATGTGTACTGCAAACTGGAAATGAAGTAGCGCTCTTATTTTCAAAAGATAGACAAATAGAATATAGAATTTAGACCGAAGGACAAGAGCAGGGACCTATGAAGTGATTCAGCGCTGGAATGGAAATTGACAGTAAAAAAGGTTTGAAAAGTGTAACAAGACGAAAAAATCGCAGTTATACTGTGAAACAATTGTTAGGAGAGGGTGGAAAGTAAGAATATAAATAGAAGTGCCGTAAAAGGAATGGAAGGGGTTACAACTAGGGGTAGAAGAGGCGCTGCAAAAAACCTCAAGTAATACCTACAGTGCACCGCATGAGGTGCACAGACGGCACCACCATCCCTACGGGGCTCTCATTTTCGGTACTGACACTTCAACTGAAAGTGACGTACCTCCTACAGCGTACTTGCTGATAAATCCTTTGAAGATTACAATCAAAGCTCTTATATTGTCTATCCGTCTCTAATTCACAGACTTATTCAAATAACACCCATTTGTATAATTCATTTTGCGTTGTTGCTCTTACGCTGTCTATTTACAATACATCGCAGACACATTTTTTGATGGATGGAATTTAAATACACCGAAAGTATAATTCTAAACCAATGAAAAAGTTCCAAGTAGATGAAAGCTACAGGTCGACATGAAGCGTCAGAGATAAGAGGAAGGAACGTACAGAAGTATCTTCTTTATCAACAGCCCTATCCTTTGACTTAATTTCTCCGTAACATCTTGTTTTACAGTGATATATGTGACCATCTGTCTATGAAAGAATCCTTTTCATTATTATTTATATCCTTAAACTTTTGCGGCTTATTAAGAATGACTGTCATTTGTGGAAGTTTCTTTAATGAAATATTCTTCATAGACAGCCCCTGCCATCCGTCACTCCACCCGTGATAAAGTTCAAGATTATGCACGGAAAACTTTGACTTTTTTGTTTATGCATTTTAACTCACGTGTCGATCTCTGTTGTCCTTTGTTCTCGTTCTTTCCTCTTGATTTACTGTACATAAGTATTGTAAATATTAAGAAAATTCATGAGGTTTTCAATGCTCATTCTTCTAGTGAATCATTCTTGCTGTTATTTCCATTATATGTCCAATTCAAAAAATATCTTTTTATAAAGTGCCGTTCGCTTTTTTCTTTAGTAAATTTTTTCTGGAATTGGTGCAGCTATTTTTTTCTTATACCAGACAGGATTTTAGGGTTTTTAAATCTATCTTTTATTTTCATTTTTGCTGAGGAATGCCCTTTATTTCAGTGTTTTATCTCTCTTGAGATCGGAAATAGAGGCAATATTTCAATAACCACCGATAAAATACTATCAAGGAAGCAGACTGCACTGCCATGTTCTTGATTAACGTACACTATAGTTTTATCTGCATAGATTTCTTAGTTGCCAATGGGGAAAAGTATTATTCCATACCACACGGTGTCCCAGATATGTCATCGTCCGTTCCATAAAAACGGAGGAGGGATAACGAGCATCTTAAAAGGAGCAGCAGCTCACTAACTTTCTTCTGACGGAGTTCTTTGACAATGCTGCTCAAGTTGTCTCCGTCTCCTGGCTCCCCCTCGAGGTCCCCTTTGTCTTTGGGAAGCCTTTGTAGTTAAGACTTTTGTTTGCTACGATTATGGCCTGTACAGTAGATATTCTGAGCTATCAAGCCCAATTATTTAGTTAGGCTTTCGCAGACTCGGATGGCCTTTCACCCTACTTTAGTGAGGGAGGACTTAATGCTTGTAACAACAGTATAGTTCTTTTTACATTATTATTCAAGGTGTCTGCAGTTTCCTGATGTCACACTCATTTTGACTTTAACAATTACATTCGGAAATTGGCAATGATTCTAAGCCAAGCAACTGGTTCTTGGTTTTTCAGTAACTGAAACCAGTTAAGATGAATCTACATATTTATGTATATATAACACACACACACACACACACACACACATAACATATATATATATATATATATATATATATATATATATATATATATATATATATATATATATATATATATATATATATATATATATATTACCCTACTAATCTACAAGCATGGTGGCTAAAGAGACAACAAGAGAATGGTCACTGTATCATTCACACTTTAAGTAGTGATTCCCGTCCAGAAAATGTCCATACTTTTAGACGCCTCGCACCCTTGCACAGAAAACACATATTCGGCTCGATTTACATGCCTACACGCGCACTGGGAATTCACCTACATCCTGCATGCACATTTGCATTTCCTGGATGTTACGGTCCCCCCTTTCCAATACGTTTTCCAGTCAATCTATCTAACACTTTGTATATCTTCCTCACCTTTTTCCTTTCAGCGCCTCCAGTTTATACACCCTTTCACAAACCTGTCATCCTCCATTCTTTCCATATGACCGAGCCATCTCAAAACACTGATCTTTTCCTTCACCTTTGTTAACCTTATTACCAAGCTTCTATTGTGTTCACATTTCTCACCATTTCTGTTCTTCTTAAACCATATTTATTAACAAACATTGTTTCAAAATAATAAATTTTTTTCTTTCATTCACACTGCACATTCACTCTCCCCTTTCTTTTATACATCCCAGACTTGGCTCCCATAGTCTCTTTATTGCTACCGTTCACCAAGCTTTGGAATAACTTTTTCTCTTATCACACCATTATCTTTTGTATGTGCCCCAAATACTTATAAGAATAAACACTATTCATTCTTCCACCATCCATGTTAACATTCATTTTTCCGTCTTCTGTTGTTTACATTTTTTTCTTCTGACCTTATTCTTGGTCACTTTAACGCGCAATTTTCTCCACTTGGAAAAACTTAGTTGCTTTCAGTATTTTCGGCAGTTTCTTTCCACTGCCCGTGAGCAGTGGTCCATTGCACAGTAGAAAGCACACTTAGCTCACAATCTGAGTGACCAGTGAATGACTCCTGAACAGGACAAGGAGGGACAATGACTAATTTCCGTAAAATCCAGCATGTCTGCGACCTTAGCAGTGAATCATATACTGGTACATATATTTAGACCAAGCCTATCCGCCTTCCTAGTGTAATGTTCTAACAGACTTCTCTTCAATTCTAAAACTTTTACTTATTTTTAGCTTATTTTCTATACAGTAGTGCAGTGTATCCTCAATACTTCTTGGTGTCCGACACTCGAAAGTACAAGGAGGGGCCAATGGGCGTGTTTCCTAAATCCAGGATGTGTTTATGACCTATGTAGTGAATTAGGTACCAACTTTTAGATCAAGACAATCTCTCCCAATTGCATGTTCAAACACATGCTTCACTTCCATCACAAACACTTTTAATCCCTCTTAGCCCATTTTCTATATATTCTAAACACGTCCTAGTGTCATCAATTTTTAGATAAGTTCTCAAATTTAAGAAGCTAATGAATTTTATTAAAGGCGATAAATAAAGAAAATTTTCATCGTAACGCCTGGTAACGAACTTGAGTCTATGAGAAACTAATCTAACACTGTTCATCACAGCTTATGCTTATTTATACGCATTGAGATCAGTTACTGAACTAAAGATAACATTCTAACTCCGGTGACACAGTGGAAAGGTTTTTTCTAATGACTGAATAGAGTGATCTGTACGATCTGCTTTACAGATACAGTAGTACTGCTTCCATTATTTTTCCTCTCTCTCCCTAATCCAGGGGCCACTTAATGTAAGTTAAGTTAAGTATACCTTAGTTTAACCAGACCACTGAGCTGATTAACAGCTCTCTTAGGGCTAAGAGGAAACTTATTTTACGTGGCTAAGAACCAATTGGTTACCTAGCAACGGGACCTACAGCTTACTGTGGAATCCGAACCATATTATACCGAGAAATGAATTTCTATCACCAGAAATAAATTCCTCTAATTCTTCATTGGCCAGCCGGAGAATCGAACGCGGGCCCAGCACAGTGCTAGCCGAGAACGACATCGACCGGTCCAAAGAGGAACTACTTAATGTAAGAAAAACCATCATCTTTTCTTCATTTATTAAAAAGGGTCATCAACACTGATAACTGTGCCCTTCCAAGCAATATAATTTTATAAGCTTTAACAAAATTGAATTTTCACATAAAAACAGGGGGAAAACCGAGGGAAACGAAGTAAGTAAATTGAAATAAACACGACTATAAGTCAAGTATACCTTAGTTTTACCAGACCACTGAGTTGATTAACAAGGGCTGGCCCGAAGGATTAGACTTATTTTACGTGGCTAAGAACCAATTGGTTATAGCAACGGGACCTACAATTGTGGAACCGAACCACATTATAGCGAGAAATGAATTTCTATCACCAGAAATAAATTCCTCTAACTCTTCATCAGCCGGCCGCGGGAATTGAACTCCGGCCCATCGAATGACAGTCTGAAGCTCAACCGGTTCGGCCAACAAAGAGTGATAACACGACTATAAGAAATCCAGAAATATAAGAAAAGCCGAAGCAAAGAGCATAGCGTTTCATAACAGAGTGCATCTGTTAAACTTGAGATCATAACAACTATACTAGACCCAGAAAGACTTGTACGGTTGTAAAAGGAGTGAAAGACCTATGGTAGCTCACAGAGTGACATCATACCTCAACAAAATATCGATCTGGACACCAAGAAAAACATACCTCTCATAAGTCTAGCGTATAAGAACAAAGAAGGTATTATCAATTCACACTACCCGTGCATCTGATATCTAACCCCGTCTCCTAAGACGCTTCTGATTGGCCATTAATCAGCCAGTCACATGGCTGGAAGCTGGTCAGTCAGTTCCAGCCGTCAGCGAGTGAACATCTATGCTGCGACCTCTCCTCATGAAATATCTTTCAAAAGTTATAACTTCATTACACCTCAGGTTTACCAGAAGAAAAGTAGTGTTTCTCAATTTCATCACTAAACATCGTCAAGCCAATGATTTAAGGATTATAATGATATATGAATTATGTACTTCAGTAAACTTAATGCTAAAATATGTATAGTGATATAAACACGAGGCTGTTGTCTGCGCGCATCCCCACTCATTTTAATATTCTTAACCTTTTGCTTGTTATTTTCATATTGATAGCCCTACCTATAATTTTTTGGTAGCATTGTCATCCATGACATTTAAGCTACGATATTGTATGAAACACAAGACGATAAATGATAAATGCACTACGATGTCATGTAAGGAATGAAAGAATATATTTTATATTAAAAATTTCATGCTTATTTCACTATACATATTTTATCATTAAGTTTACTGAAGTACATAATTCATATACCATTATAATCCTTAAATCATTGGCTCGATGATGTTTAGTGATGAAATTGAGAAACACTACTTTTCTTCGGGCAACACTGAGGTGTAATGAAAGTTATAACTGAAATACATATTTCATGAGGAGAGGTCGGAGCGTAGATGTTCACTCGGTGACGCTGGAATAGACTGACCAGTTTCCAGCCATGTGACTGGCTGATCAATGGCCAATCAGAAGCGTCGTAGGAGACGCGGTAAGATGTCAGATGCACGGGTGGTGTGAATTGATAATAGTGTGAGTTCTCGATCTAAACAAAATGGATAACAAAGCGGGAAATCTTCCATCGATGTTTTAAATCACAGTCGAGCATTTTTGTTATTTCAGAAAATATTGGTTCCGAGTTGCTGTTGACATCCAGACAGGAAACTGATATTCGAACATCTGTAGAACAAGAAATCATCAGGGCATTGAAAGCGTTGCAAAATGCAAATAGGGTTTATTTTTTATTATTTTATTAACTTTAGACAATGGGTCTCTCAGAATGAACTTATAGTAGTGGAAAGTCGGATGCAGTATTGAGTTAATTTCTGATATTCAACAGTTTTAACTGCAGTACCAGAAAACTCCAATTATTTACTACATCTTTAAGAAGGACGTTGACAATAAATGGTGAATAACCATGGCGCAGCAGTAGGATAAGAGATCGGCTAATAGTACTGTAGCCTTAATAAACCACAGAAATCTGTTAAGCTCAGCAAAAAATTAGTGTCTATAAAGCAGTGAGGAGTAAATAGCGCATGAATTTAAATTACATATATATATATATATATATATATATATATATATATATATATATATATATATATATATATATATATATATATATATATATAGATAGATAGATAGATAGATAGATAGATAGATATAAGCGAATCCCACAGGAAAAGACAGGCAGAAGTTCAGTAGTACCAAGCGCTTTCACGTTTATTGACGCATCGTCGGGGCACAAATGAGACACAAATATGAAGAAGGTTACAAAGTAAACAAATAGAACAAGAAATACCAGATGGTCAATTGTCAAAGGGTAATAAACAGAAAGTTAATCCAGGATAATCCAGGATCGAGCTGTCACAAACTGAATGGTGATTGGAATAATAATGAACAAAAGAGGCAATGTTAGTTGATTTTCGAAAGACTGAAAAGGTGAAATTTCTATCATGTCTATGGACAGTTACATCAAGAAAATTCAAATTACAATTTCTTTCTTCCTCTACAGTAAATTTTATGGAAGGGACTAAATTATTTAGCTTAACGAGAAATTCCTGGAGATTTTACAAATTCTTAGAATTTTAAAGCTTTTCAACATAAATGTTGTTTTCAGTAATTTTAATGTTAAGAGTTTAGTGATAAAAAATTCTCCTAAAGATGTTTCTGGCTGCATCTATGAAATTCCTTGTAAAAAATGTGATGAAATATATTATGGACAAACTGGAAAACCACTTTCACAAAGAATCAAACAACACCAATATTCTGTGAGAACTGACCAAATATCGAATGCATTATTCGTACATATGAGAGATTTAGACCATCCTATTAACTGGAGCAAAGCAAGACCTTTAGTCCCGTGCAATGACACAGTCAAAAGGAATATCATCGAATCTTGTTTTATTAAGTCAAATAATGAAAGTGTTCTAAATTTAAGTCTTGGTTTATTTAAACTTGATGCTTTACTAACTAAAAAAGTTGTTGATAAATATAAGCAAAAAATTAATATTAATTTTATACGTTACTGCAATTTGAATGGGTAATATTCCGTTTTCCTTATGGTTAAGTATATATTTGGAATAGTTTGTGACCGCGTGATCCCGGATTTGCCGTGGACTAACCTTTTCTTTTTAACCCATGGCAATTAACCATCTGGTATTCAAGGTTATACATGTTTTTGGATTTTGTAAGCCTAAACTTTAGTATGTCATTTTGTTTGTTCTTAGGTTCAGTTTGTGACAGCTCGATCCTGGATTATCCTGGATTAACTTTCTGTTTATTACCCATTGACAATTGACCATCTGGTATTTCTTGTTCTATTTGTTTACTTTGTAACCTTCTTCATATTTGTGTCTCATTTGTGCCCTGACGATGCGTCAATAAACGTGAAAGCGCTTGGTACTACTGAACTTCTGCCTGTCTTTTCCTGTGGGATTCGCTTATACACTGAAGTCACGTGCATCTACTGTGATTTTTAAGCATATATATATATATATATATATATATATATATATATATATATATATATATATATATATATATATATATATATATATATATATATGTATATATATTGTCACGATGCGTATCAAGTACCTGGTTATTACACAACTAATCTCAAGATTCAAAAATATACCTCACTTCAGCCAGATACCTGAACTCTCATAACATTAATTATTACGACTGAGTACTCTAAAGGTAACAGTGATCCCTTAAGAAAAAACTTATTTATCAATCACTTGAAAAATCAAACTAAGTCTATCAGAATATGTGTGAGGTATCAAAAATTAAACTAGAAATATTCTAGAGTAGAAGGGCATCACTCCATCAAAAAACTCTAACTGTTTCCCTGGTCTTAATTCACTTTAGCAAAACTAAAGAACAAAACATGTTTATCACTTTGCCTTATGCACACACAATCAATCCTATTCACTGGTGATCAATAAATGAAACACTGTTTTTCTAAAAATGTTAAATACAAAAATTTATTTTCAAATTCAAAGTTTATAATTAGAATTCACAATTAATTAGAATTCACAATCTGAAAAATTTATTATTACTCGAAAATAACACAACGCTCAATTAATTCTTGAATTAAATTATGAATCAAAACTAATTCACAAAAACTTTATCAGGAATTTAAATTAATCAAGCAAAATTTAAACTATCAAGAATTACTCAAGATTTAAAAAGAAAATCTTAACACATGAGATATCAAAATCAAATATGCAGTGTTAAATTACGTATGCAATGTTAAATTACCAAGAAATATTTAAAATGCTACGTAAATAAATGTTACATCACCAACACAAAAAATGTGAAAATATAAAGAGATTGTAAATAGAAAAACATACAAAAATACACGTAAGATTTATCTATAATGATTTCACTTGTTCAAAATTTCCTAACTTATCATACCATGGTATCAATAAGTAAAATTTCACGTTACCTTACACAACTTGTGAAAACCTCTGTAAATCACTTGCTGCAGCTGCGTTACACAAAACACACTTTTTACCAGGCGCCGTTACGAACTAAATAACTTTGCTAAATTCAGATCTCAAAAGTTAATGTTAATATGTGACCACAAAACACTAGTTAAAATAATCTCTTTCTAAGAACGAGAGAGAGAGAGAGAGAGAGAACCAACTCGACTGGTCTCAGAAATCAGAATGAAATAGATTTTAGGATTCCAGTAATATGTGAAACAATTACATGATGTCATTAAAGCATTTTGGGTACGAGATACAAAAGTTCTAGAAGCAGGGAAGTGACGTCATTAAAGCGTTTTGGGTGCGAGATACAATGGAGAGAAGCTTCAGAAGGAAAGTTACGTCATCCCAGCAAAACGTTTTGAACGCATCTTACAAAACATGGCGTAATTGATCAAGACACGTATTCTTTCTCTCAGAGTGGCATACGTGACTTGAACATGCAACAACGTGAAATCACTCGTCTCGAGCCCGTATGGGACGAATCGGCGTTTGTTTTCAAAAGCTGTCATCATTAACCCAAAAACAAAGCGCTCGCTCTTATCTGAACTGATGACAATTGAAATGAAACAAGCCCTGGTGGACACACACACGCGTTCACATACTACGCTTTTACCAAGAAAGATATTCGTTCTAAATTACGTTACTATTAAAATTGTATTAACAATTCTAAACTACGCTATCAAGTAATCATTAGCTCTTTTGAGATCTGATGCCAAACTAAATATGACACTTTAATAATCATTATCATTACACATGACACATGAAAAAAGTAAATATGTCAAAATTATAGGAGGATATACATATTACAAGGCAACATCATGAAAATATATATATATATAATATACATATAAGTATATATTGCTACAAGATTACGCAAATGGCACGATTGCAATTATATATCTCATACAAACCCAGCCTACTCGCCTCAGATTTGTTTGTCAGGTCAACTAGACCCTCCAGATTTGGAGTTTCCCTATTCCTCGTCTAATATCATCCCCCCCCCCCCCTCCCGCTTCGGATCTCAATCCTCTTTTCTTGGAAACCATTATTCTTGCTCTCTCCTCCTCTCTCACAGGACCCTGGTGTTGGGATCAGCGGATTAACGGCCACCAGCATAGCCAGAGGACACCATTAGCGAGGAGAAAGTTGATGTGAGAACTGGCTGGACCTTTCAGGGCTTGGCGCCTGAAATTAAGGTGCGACACCACTTGGGCGCTGCATGGCCCTAACTCCTATTGTGCATCTGTGACCTATGGGTCAGACCCCATAAAAGGGAGCCGCTGACCGAACCTGAGAGTGACCGACTAAAGATTCTGAGCGAACCAGATGAGAGGCAGACAGCCTCCCCCACATAGTTCGTCGTCAGTAGCTCACATAGACGTCCTTGAAGACAGTAATTTGAGACGTTGAGATTGCAGGTCACCTTTCCTTCTTCTATTACTAATTTTCATCATATCTTCCTTTTCCATACCTGGAGTGATATTAGTGACCTGTTTGTTGATTATTATTTTGCACAGATAGAAATGTTAATATCGTGCTTTTATTTGAGTATCTTTTGTGAATATTTATGAGAGAGGAATCACCTGCCTTCAGCAGAACCTCCTCAGTACCAAGATCCAATCATCAGGTAACCTCTTGACTGTATCATTGCAGATCAAAACTGACGCTGTGAACCGATTCTGCCTCGATTGTATGCTCTCATCAAGCCCGCTAAGATGGGCGTGTTCTTGCAGAATCTTCCTGCATCGAGTGCCAAGAAAGACCTCTCACCCATGGAAGTAATTCACGTATTCTGTCAACCCCGTTCAATATTGTAGACTCATGTTCTGCCTGTGTTTTGTCACCTTTTCAAGTAATTCTTATCAAGTGTTTTCTCAAGTATCACCCATTGCTGTAATGTATCAGGACCCTAGCAGCCCTTCACAACCTTGAATTAATTGTCAATACATTCCTGTCATTATCTTGAGATTTTCTCTTACAATTACCTGTAGAATTGATTGGTGAATGATATTGCTGCATGTGGAAGCATGGTCAGATGCGACCTTCCTCCCTCCTTGTGCCAGTGAACTCAAGAGCCTGCATTCACATGCAATATAATATATATATATATATATATATATATATATATATATATATATATATATATATATATATATATATATGTATATATATATATATATATATATATATATATATATATATATATATATATATATATATATATATGTTATAATCCCTATACCCAGGTCAGATAGTTTTTGGTACAATTGATTGGTGAATGATATTGCTGCATGTGGAAGCATGGTCAGATGCGACCTTCCTCCCTCCTTGTGCCAATGAACTCAAGAGCCTGCATTCACATGGAGCAATATATATATAATATATATATGTTATGACCCTATACCCAGGTCAGATAGGGTCATAATCTCTTACTGTATCTGTTTTAAGAACAGCATCAACCATCTTTCACCCCTAAGATTCTCTGGTAGTGGTGGCCAGCCCTGGGTCAGCAAATTCCTTCTCCCTCGTTGACTCCTCTCACTGAATCTACCCTCAAACAAAGGCCTACTGGAGTTAAACACTCAGATGCAAAACTTCATTTTATTTACAAATTTAACGAAAGTAATTCAGCAAAGCTATGGTCATGAAATGGAGTGATTCACAACCCCTATAAATGGAAATCATTACTAGAGGAAATTATGATTCACAAACCATCAGATTAATGATTCTAGACCAACCAATACTAGTGATTAACACCCTGGTCATCAAATTAAATAAACAGGTCATAGTTATTGTAGACCAAAATAAATGTCATATAGTATGTACCTTGCACAGTTCAAAAATAGGTCAAAGTACATTCTCGACCTCTTAGTCAGCAAAACATCTGAAGAAGACAAGCAAAAATCTTCTTTAGTTTCCAAAGAACAAAAAAACAGATATGGGAATTCCTCCCACGTTATTCAACCATAAATGCTTAAACAAAATACATATTATAGAAATGAAGAAAACATTCTATGGTTTGGTGAATAGATATGATTCTTACTTCGAGATTGCAATATTCAAATCAATTCTAGTATCGCACACAACACAAGTCTTATTACTTTCCGAGACTTTTCAAAAGGTTCAATGTTGGTCTTCTAATGATTCCTTTCTCCAAACCTAATCCCTCCACACCTTGGGACTCCGCCCAAAAGCCATGCACAAACACACGTTCCCCGGAACCTGGACACTTCCGGCGAACGTAC
>NC_089754.1:18757802-18775302 GCF_040412425.1 Macrobrachium rosenbergii
TTTTGAAAAACAAGAATGACTTCATATTTCATTCAACTTGGATCTGTTTTCGAGCACTTTTCCTATTAGTATAAATACCTCTGGGAAGGATGACGTAAGATCTCTCTTCACTACTTCCCGTTATATGAGAATTTTTTTAGTCTGTACTGGGGAAAGTTTTTGAACTTTGAAAGAAAAAGGGATTGTAGGGGAATCTGGACATGCCGATGGAAACTAAGAAATTCTTGAGATTTAAGGAGTCACTAGGTGGAACTTTATTGCGTCTTAAGGGACTAGAATGGAACCATGAAAAACCTTTGCAGCATACAGATATTTTGTGGCTATATACTAAATAAGTATAAAGAAAGGTAAAGAAATTCAGGAATCTTCCAAGGAAAACCCAATATGATAATCCTAACAAACATTACTAGATATCAATGAAAGGCATACAATGCAAAGATCAATGATCAAAAGGGAATGTAGTCGGTACCAAAAATTACCGATGAATAGAAATGCAGGGATTTCATCACGATTTAATAACAGCCTAGATTCACAACTAGTTCCCACATCAGATATCTTCCAATGAGTACATTTACTTGGTAGTTTGTGTCATTTACCATATTCGACTCTTCAGCTAAGTCTTCCCTCGTTTTACTAATCCTACATCATGTCTTTCCGTACTACACCAAATGAAAGACAAATTATACAGTCTTGCTACTGAAGATGTAAGCCACATTATCAAGGATGATTTTGCTTTGGATCAAAGTACTTGACTGAAGAAAGGCCAAAGAAGGGGGAGTGGAGCCGTTTTTATGAAACAAAATTAAGCAAGCAGGAAGACTAGGTTCAGCAGAGGCCCGATAAGGAAGGCAAGATTATTCATGCAACGTACGAGAGAGAGAGAGAGAGAGAGAGAGAGAGAGAGAGAGAGAGAGAGAGAGAGAGAGAGAGAGAGAGAGAGAAGGATGCCAATGAGTTAGAGTAGAAAGGAAAAGGGAAGAGAAAGGATCCCTTTGAGATATTACCAGAGAGAGGCAAAGGACCACGAGGCACCATAAACCATACTAGAAACAAAAGAATCAGATAAGAAACTCGAAGCGGGTTTTACTGAGCTAGAGCGACCCCGTGTGCACAGCGCTTGGTTTTCAAAGATTTCGTCCGACTTTGCTAAAGACTTTGAAGATATCATCATTGACAATATAAGGTTCCACAGAGTTTAAAAGGAGTTCTGAACCACTGCTATGTTTATATGAAGTGAAATCACCATTTGATTTAATTGTTAAAATTCATATGCGATCAAATATATCAGAGGCAAGTAATTAGAAAAGAAACTATAGCTATGACAAGAAACTATAGCTATGACAAGAGTTAGAACAGTAGGATGTCACTTTGCTTGTTAATAGCTTACTGGCGCATGCGTTGAGGATGACAGACTTAAAACCAGCGCTTTGGTATCAAGCAATGAAATGAATGATGTCTTGAACAGAGACCCTGAAGAATATGTTATCATAATTTAAGATACCCGATAGTGTATATATAATTTAATAAAGAAAGAGCAGTCATCTGAATTAAAAATATATTCATTCATCCTCTTGTCAGAAAATAAGTGGTAGATGAGAAACTATACATGAATCGAAGTCTATATTTCATATAACTATTATTATCATGGTAGCTTCTAGAGGGGAAATATACGATATAGAAGTCTAAAATTTACCTAAAACTACTACTACTATTCATTATTATTATGAATCTGTAACCACAACCGCCACAGACTCCACCATTTGTATCTGCATTTTTATCTGAGAAACATATGATATGATATTTTTCATTTCAAATCATATAAGTCAGGTCCACCCTGGGTGCCCTACCATTTACGTTTTGTTAGCCTGACAACATAATTCGCAGCCCTACGTAAGGATTGTGGTATATAGTCCGAAGGTATGCGAGTATTAAGCTCTCATCCAAAATTTGACTTCAGAATTTTTTGCTTAATTAACTTAATTAACAAAGGGAGGTGCGACTGAACACTCAAGGAAGCTAAAGGACTCTTCACTTGAGGATGGGATGTTGTAAAAAACAAATAAAAAAACCAAAAACAAGAAAAAACACGAGAAAGAAAATTCCAGGGTTTGGTAGCAGAAAAAAAAAAACAGTCGAAGAATGATGTTAACGTCGTCTTACCCAAGTGCCATATACGGAGTATATGATGGAAATGCGAACTCTATTTTCTGTGTTACTAATGAAGGCATTGTTGAATTCCCTTACAGACAAAAAGAAAATTAATAAAAAAAACAATCCATTACTTTTCTCAATCTGAGATGAATGTAGTAATAGGCTGTACCGCCACAAGTTACATGCCGTACCTCTCCCAATTGTCTTCGTAAGGTTTTTTTTTATGGTGTGATCCTTTTGATTTTTAGTTTCTTCAGCTCATGTTTTTATAATTATAATTCTTCAATTTGTTTTTAATTGCCCTTGTTAGAAATTTACTGGATCAGACTACGATGAAACGTGTTGTACTATATCTTATATTGGGTTAATAAAAGTTTCAGAAACATAAGAAATTATGTAAGGTACAATATGCAGACTTGGTGTAAAAACAAAAACAAAAAATTTGTCTTGTGCCAATTATAAATTGGTCCATAGCTTTAAACATAAAATTACAAGAACAAACTATAAAAGAATGTGACGTAAGTTGTTTTAATCTAGATATCCATGGGCAAGAGAAGAAGAAGAAGAAGAGAAGAAAGAAGAAGAAGAAGAGAAGAGAAGAGAGAGAGAGAGAGAGAGAGAGAGAGAGAGAGAGAGAGAGAGAGAGAGAGAGAGTTGGGAAACTTTAACTGCCAAACTAGTCAAATTTTCCCGGTAGGGTTCATTGCAATTGACCTTTTTCGAGGTTATCCAAGCGCATGGAAGAAAGTCTTGGCCGTAAATGTGTTGTGATTTCATATCAAAGACTCTTGAGTGATACAGACCAACCTGTCGAGTTTTTCGCTTTAGTGATGCTTCTTTCCCTCTTCAGCCATACTATGGAACTCCTTGCACTCGTTAGGCCTGAGTTCGACCTTCCGGCCGGCTAATGAAGACTTAGAGGAATTTATTTCTGGTGACAGAAATTCATTTCTCGCTATAATGTGGTTCGAATTCCACAATAAGCTGTACGTCCCGTTGCTACGTAACCAATTGGTTCTTAGCCATGTTAAATAAGTCTAATCCTTCGGGCCAGCCCTAGGAGAGCTGTTAATCAGCTCAGTGGTCTGGTAAAACTAAGGTATACTTACCTTTTTCTCTTACTGGTCTACCTCTTCCCTTTGAATTATGCCCATTCCATTTTTTTCCTCCTTTCCTGGTTTCCCATTGACTAGTCATCTTTGCTTGGTTCGTTTATGAATAACCTTTAACTAGCATTCCGCATTAGTAAACAGTAAAACACTACACCGCTGTCAGCTTTGATTTACCTAAATCAATTATGTTTAACAAAGGTAAATTTTCTAGCATTGTGAAATGAAGTTAGTTTAAATCATGCAGCAATGCATGATAATCATCCACATTTTAATTACATTCGTAAATAACTTCCCGTAGTCTGCGTTTGCACGATAATTGCAAATTAAAAGTGAAGCGCTTGGACTGTACATGTGGAGGCAGTACTCTTACTCGAAATTCTTTGTTAATAAAACAACTTTAACAACATTCCTTGTTCCTCCGATTACAGCCGTCCACCACTCCGCTGCTCTCTTAAAGGAAAAAAAAAAAAACGTTAAAAACCTCAAAAAAAAAAATTTAAAAGATGCATCAGAAGTTGCAGTCTCTCATTTGGCTTTTTCGTGAACCTTGCTCCGAGAGAATTCAGTTCAAATATACACAATAAGGGAAGCTGTGATTATTTTGGGTTATCAGTAAATCATTTATAAGAATTTACGCGGTTAATTTGCTTATGTGTATTGAATTGGCCTTACAGCCTATCGTGAAGATGGGGCCTCAGCATTAATAACATCATTTAGGAAATGTGTGACTGCATTTTGCATTTCGACGGAATATTATGTTCAACAAAAATGGCAATCAGAGACGTCAAGAATCATGCGTCAAAACTCTTAATATAGTATATGATTCCCTAACGCCAAAGCTCCTGAATATTGTGTAGATCACAAAAACAAACTGTTGTTTGGACAAAATTAGCCGTCACTGACCAAATTTGTCAACAACAGTAAAGTCATAGTAGGATGATGACTTCACTATAGAACTATATACCATCAATGTTATCTGAATAAAATCCTTATTCTGAAACATTTAAATCACCATCTGTGTCGTCTAAGGAAGTGTTGTGGTTATCAGTAATACAATTTAACTTTCATGTAGTATGAAAAAATATACCCGAGGCCTACTATTATTAATATGATGTAGGATATGTGTTATTTACTGCAAAAAATAATCAACTAGGGCAAATACGTCGTTGCTATTTCACTTAGTGGACATGAACCACATACCAAACAGATCATGACATAGAATAGTCTGTTCTTGATCTATGTTAAGATTCGAAGATTTTCTTTCGTTAATTTGTCTATTAACCTATTTTCTAGTTCCCAAATAGTCAGACAGTGTTTTTTGTACTGAGTCATTGTTATAAACAGAGGTATTAGTAAATAAATTGGCACTGGCTTCACCTACTACGGTGTAACAAATTTTCTTTCGGAGTACTACAATACGTTTATCTATGCATCTGTAAATAAAGAGAGTAGACCGACTAAAAGAAACTCACAATATAGCTATAAGCCAGATGCAATCACAGGGCATCAATTTTGCTTTTATGGTACCCTTCTAAACTTTACAGGAACCCAGCTACAGGTTGGAACACCATTACAGGTTTTACGTTTCACCGTCACATTAATTATCCTTATTGTTCATTAGCCTCAAAGACTGATTTATGGTCTTATAACTACTACTGCTACTACTATAAAAAAAAATAGTATTACCAATAGTAAAAATTCAGAATATCCTCAGAATATCCACATTCATAAGGGAGCCGCAAAGGTTTTTAATCCATATAAAGATCAACAGTGAAAAAAAAGAAGAGCAAGGAACAAGATTAATATCTTGCGTAATCTTCAACTCTCTTGAACCTCGTGAGAAAAAAGTAAGCGCCATACGGAAAACGGCCAGACAGAGCTTAAGGTTTTACTGTAAAGCCAGAAATTCAGAACATAATGGCAGAAGAGTTCATCCATCACCCGGGAAGATTTTGAAAGGCTCGCATTTAAGCTACATTTTTTGTCTTTAACATTAGGTTTCTTTTAGTTTTTGTTCAGTTTAGTTCATTATGATATTTAGTAAAACCATCTGTTACACTTTCCGTTATTTCAATGCACATATCTTATTTGTGGAGCGGCTAACTGACGAAGAATCGAAATGAATTTATATCTTACCACTGATCTCTTTTACGTAATCTCCCATTTTATAATATCTATTGCTAGGCAGGTGTGATTCCTCCCCATTGTTTGTTGCAATGCTATAAGAGTTCATCGGGGAATAATAATTTTTCGATAATATTCAGTCAGACACTACGAGTACACGAGTTACAATGCAAAATACGAGGGTCGGTGGAATAGAAAAAAAAACAGCCTTTAGAAGAAGGAATCTAAGGAAATCGCAATGGATCAAAGGGAATGATACTACATGTTTTAGAAAAAGTCATTGAGGCAACGGAAACATTCCGAAACGTAATGTTTCAGTTCCCATAAAATATCAGGTATAACAAAATTTTAAAAGTTCTCAGTTCTGTGAGTGGTTCTTTAAAAATTCTTGTAGTATCCTTTTATATAATCAACTAAATGTTCATGTGAACCCACTTACAGAATTTGACACCTGAAGTACACAGAAGAAGGATATGGTGTTAACAAACTTATTCAGGAAATTATTCACAAACTTAGTGATGTTATCAAGGCAATCAACAAAGTGCAGGAAGCACAGAAGTTCATGGGATTCTTGTTGGACTTTGTGAACTATTAGTGAATGTTATTAAGATAACGGTTAGATGATCATACAGCAGAGGTATCTCAGTCCTATCTTTTAAAATCAACATTCATAAACAATACAAAAAAAACTGCCAAACAACTCCATAAACAGTTTCAAACACGTTTATCTTGTAAATAAAAATTGACAAGTACTGCTACCTTCTTTACTTTTTGCGCTTTGAATTTGTCGCCTTGGCTGAAACTACAGACTACTTTCAGAGTGGTTATTCTTAAGGCCAATTTTGATCTTGGTTTTGAACCATGATTTAAAAAAAAAAAAAAAAATAACCACGTTTCCAGTTTTTAACTCTATCATACTCTTATTAATTTTATATATATATATATATATATATATATATATATATATATATATATATATATATATATATATATATATATATATATATATATTGTTACGTGGGTCTTTTGGCTAATGAGTTTAATAATTAAGAATTTAGATTTATATTGCCTTGCTTTACCTAATAGCCACGTAATTCTGTCAATTAGGGCTAAAATTGACTCTAAAGGACAGATAATGAATAGATCAGGTCGCCAGTCAACACTAGTTAGCAAAGTATAAGGTTTATTCACAGCCACATGAATGAGTTCAGCAAACTTACTGGAACACTAGTTTCAACAAATCAAGTAAAATAAAATAAAATGGATTATTTACAGGAGCTAAGAGCAGCTCAGAATATTAGTCCGACTTAGGACAAACCTCAATGCTTCTTCGCGTGCTAACAACCTACATTGTCTCCCCTCTTACTTTAACAAAAGACAAATTTTTATTATTCGATTAAGAATCTTGCATTAAGGAAGAGACTTGTCATTAACAGGGAATAATTTTAATGTTAGGAATATATGTATATATAAGTTATGTATACATATAATTATATATATAGATGATATAAATATATGTTTTATATATATATAGTGACTGTATATATAAATAAATAGTTTATATATATATATATTTACCGCTGGTTATATATGATATATATATAACAATTTTATATCGTTATATATATATATATATATACAGACAACACGTCCTTGTATAGCTCCGTCTAAATCACGATGGGGCATATTTCGCTATATATATATATATATATAATATATAGTATACAGAATATATATTGGGTTTTAGAACAGAATATATATATATATATATATATATATATATATAAAGTCTCGGCTATATATATATATATATATATATATCTAACCTAACCGTACTGTTTTTGTCTTCAGATTTTTGCTACCTTACACCAAATTTGATTTACGAAAGAAACCAAAAAATGATCTGAGTTTCATTATCTGAGGGGTTTATGGGTTACAGGATTACAAAAGCTTTCCGACTATTGGCTAATTACCCAGAGGAATGAACAAGGATAGAAATCTTAGATTACGCTACTGTTGTGGGTACTCACTTCTTTTGTGTAACTGTGCCTAAAAGACAGAAGTTTTATAGTAAAAGTATCGAAGTTTACGGGAAATCTGAATAGACTGGTATATATACACGTCAATCTGCTTACATGAAATCTTTCCCTTTAAACATTTCTTAATGCGAAGGACTAGCTAGAACAATTCTCAGACGGTAGATGTCGTGCAGATCACTTTTACGATTGTTCACTTTATCATTAATTGATCTCTCTATTCAGAAAGGCAACGATGGTTTACAGGCTACGACACACAATAGAAACAAGCACAATGAAAATTGGAAACGAGAATAAGATATAAGAGGAGGCAGTGGAAGCAAAGTGAAGACTTGAGATTCAACGTATCATGTTATGAATATCTAAAGACGTTTAAGGGCGCCATTTTTCAATTTTCCTTATGGTTGCTGACTACTGAAGCCATTTTCTTAAACGGATAAAAAAAACTGACGATTTGGAAACTTCAATATCTGAGGAGACTCTGCTTATGGGATACTGCAAACCCTCGCCGGCTAACACTTTATAAAATTCCTTAGGTGGGTGATATTTTAAACTGACCATAATATCTGAAAATGGAGGAAAATTGCATACTAGTATTATGTATAAAGACCAGTACTATGTATGAAACTTCTTTCAAGGTCAATCGGGCACTACCAGTATCATGTATAAAGAACACTTTTATGATTTCCACCACAATGAACCAGTGAAATAACAAAAATTATCTTTATCTTCCTTCTTAGTGGCCAAACCCCTCCTGATTGTCGAGTAGGACTAAGGGCTACTAATATTCAAAGGGGAGAGAGGGTTTTTAAGTCAAACTTGAGAATATCTAAGCTACTGTTCTAAAAGAAACTGCTCAAGCATAAACTCTATCGACAGGTTGATATTGCAGCTCTACGTTCAAATCTCACCTTGTTTCTCGTTATTTTCTGCATAAGAATAAGGACAGGAAATCTTCAGAGAATATCGAAAAAATAAAATCCAGTATATTTCCCATACTGAGGTGATATGCTATAGGGTGAAAGAATACTAATTTTTTTTTTTTTATGGAAATGAAAGGATGGATTAGACTTTCAAATGATACAAATAAAGACTATATTCTTGTGTCATGGAAGTCCTCAGGGGAGAGTTATGTAAGCATACACACACACACAAACGCAGGCAAAAAATGTATCTACGCAGGCACTCACATACAAACAAACCCGTATATGTATATATATATATATATATAAATATATATATATATATATATATATATATATATATATATATATATATATATATATATATATATATATATATATATATATATACATATATATACATATATATATATATATACAATATATATATCACATTTTTAAAAATCTCCCACTCCTACGGTCAAATGGGCAGAGTTACTGATTTGGAAAGAGATTTTCGGACCTGTAAGTTTGCTCCTCGCCCACCTAAAATATAAAATGCCTAAAAATATTCTTACCTTAAGGATGAACGACTTTTTAAAACCGACAACTACCTGAAAAAAAGAAATTAATATTAATATATGTGTACACATTCTTTATAGGTCTATAGATAAATAAACAGTCATATGGGTGTGCATATACATACATACATACATACATACATACATACATTTCTATATATACATATATATATATATATATATATATATATATATATATATATATATATATATATATATATATATATATATATATATATATATTTATATGCCCCTTGTTGCATGGGCCAAGACTTTCCTATACAATGCTACTAATGGGAATAAAGTAATAATCCTAATTCCTAACTCTCACATGATTAGAAAATTGCCAAAAAGCAACCGAGTTTCAGCATTTAAGTAACCCAAACTTTGGATAAAAGCCATGGAAGGTCTGTGGGACCCTCCACAAACGATCACTGTTACCTGACCTTACTGCTCTTATGACCGAGGGATGGGGCATTGTTTTAGGGGCTGGGAGGACAAAGGTCTACCTGCTGGGACACCGGCCTTGATCTTCTTAGTTTCATTTGTAAGGAGAGGAGACTGGGATACTGTCATATGCTTGTGAATGTTCGGTTTCTAGTCCCTTGTGAGATTTTCTAGTTGAAAGTTGAACCACTGCATCAAACAATGTTAGCTAAATAATAATTAATTATGTCTGCAGATCATGGACTGATGATTATTAGTTTAGAAAACCAGACGTTTGTATAATTGTTCTGATGAATAACATTTTTTTTATGCATGTATGCCCAGAGTTATTAGAGAATCCGATTAGGAATTCCATGGTGTTGGTAGTGAATGCAATGATGATGTTGCCGGCAGCAAGGTTGACCTTATTCTTTGAACTTTGAAGACGTTGGTAACGCAATACCATCTTTATTTGAAATATGAACTTATCTCGCTCTCAGAATTGTTCAATTGCCGGCAATACATACCACCTTGTTCCCCATGCTTTGTATGTGGTGGCAACATACACCACCTTCTCTTCCAAAATATTAAGAAACCGGTAAAATACAACAACTTTCCATCTAAACTATTATACAAATGTCACTGGCCCTGCATATTATAGAGCATTAAAACTAAGCAAACACTATATAGATACTTCTCAGTTACTAATAGAAGTACTTAACATTTTCTCTAGAACCATAAAACTTTAATTTGAACTAATCAATCAACCAACTTTTAATTCTTCACGTTGCATTTCACTGTACACTAATGTGACCTGATGTAAGGATGAAAAGTTAGAGCATACGTCAAACAAATATATGCTAAGCATAATTAATGATGACAGCTGTAAAGCCTATAAGAAAACGAGAGGTAGAAGACGTGGAATCAGAAGATATCAGGAAAGTGACTATTGTTGTAACCTTTAAAATTTAATGACGTGCAATCAACACAGTAATCTCTATTTCGTCAACATTTTAAAAGAGGTATCTTCATTCGTGAAAAATCTGTAAAACATTAAAGAAAGCAAAACGAGACAATTTCTTTTCCGAATCATTTTTTCCATGGAACTTTTGTACTTAAAAACATTCTGTTACCTGCCATGCATCAAATAAAGCCTAAACCCATACATATATATTTATATATATATATATATATATATATATATATATATATATGTATATAAATATATATATATATATATATATATATATATATATATATATATATATATATATATATATATATATATATATGTATATATATATTCAATATTTGAAGGAACGTGCTTGAGAATATCACTAAATCCACGTCAGACGGTAAATGAAAAACCCGGTTTTCACTCACCAAATATATATATATATATATATATATATATATATATATATATATATATATATATATATATATATATGTATATATATATTCAATGCAGCACGAAGGAACGCGTGCTTGAGAATATCACTAAATCCACGTCAGACGGTAAATGAAAACCCGGTTTTCACTCACCTTCTGACGTGAATTTAGTGATATATATATTATATATATATATATATATATATATATATATATATATATATATATATATATATATAAAATATATATATATATATATATATATATATATATATATATATATATATATATATATATAACATACACACACACACACACACACACATATATATATATATATATATATATATATTATATATATATATATATATATATATATATATATATATATATATATATATATATGCATTACCGTTAACATAACACATGACATTTGTTTCTTGAGAAACAGCATTTGCGTTCTGCCGGGCAGTGGTTTCTGGCAAAACAAGCTAGATAACTTTTGCATGAAATACTATGTTTACTTACAACGAGTAGGAACATAGGTTTAAAAATTACTGATATAGCCTTTTTCCGTTAAACATTATAATAAGATCTGCAGCAGGGCTACATTATAGTTCAATGTGATGATATCTTTCCAAATAATTACCTTCGCCAAAGAAGCCAATTTTGTTTATTTATTTTTTAAATCTTTTTATTGAGGGGAGAACATTTAACGGCGTTGAGTATTTAGGTAACTACAGCTAATAGTTGTACCTTGTGTCTTATATCTGATTCCAACGTCTAATTTTCCCGTATTCTTCTTGCTTCCTCTTGCTCTAAGACTTACCAGTGTTTCAAGCTCTCTCTCTCTCTCTCTCTCTCTCTCTCTCTCTCTCTCTCTCTCTCTCTCTCTCTCTCTCTCTCTCCTGCCATTCACCACCTTAATCCACACTATTCTCATAAACACTTAGCCACTGCAGCCACTAAGAAATTAATGAGGAGTTACAAAGCATGAATTGTTGTATGGCGTTAATAAAGTAAAAGATCATTATAGAATTATGAACGAAATATCAGGCAGCACTGACAATTACCAAAATAATAATAATAATAATAATAATAATAATAATAATAATAATAATAATAATAATAATAATAATAATAATAACAAATTTGTGTTTGCTCTCACCTCTGTCTGCCGGTCTCTGAATGTTAATATGTGTGTGTGTGTGTCTGTGTATGTATACTTGTGTTCTTCTCTTGGTAGGCTTAAATGATTTGATTTTAACTATTCTGCTAAATTCATTCCCCCTTCATCTTGATGCACGAGACTCTTCATAAATTCTCGTTTCATTTTTTCCTCCTAATAAAGTTGTCTACCAACTTCTTTAGGTTTCATCCATTCCAGCAACATCCCTGACAATAATCCTTTCGTTGAGCTCTCTGTCAGAACATTAATCAATCATTCTACCCCGAAGACGACTTTTTTATGCTCAGCCATCTAAATTTCTGTCAGAGGTCCTATAGACCTCTGCTCACGAGTTTTTCTCTCACAGTCTGCGCACAAATACGCACACTCACATACATACATACACACACACACACATATATACATATATATATATATATATATATATATATATATATATATATATATATATATATATATATAGGATCACAAGAAATTTAAAACTAAAACATCATAAGGATACGAGAAACATATGATATGTTCTTGATAGGCTTCGTCTATCAAGACATTTTCAAAAACACCGAACCATAGCATAGGAAAACTTCTTTAAATATGCTTGAATGAAAGCAGTATATTTGAAAAACATCCAAACCATTTAAATATCGTTAAGACTTCGAGGAACAGACGGAACTCTTCTGACAGAGATGATGTATTATACATCATCATAAAACAACAGTACGGAATTATTTCTTAATGCAAAATGTCAAATGTACCATTTAGGTGTCATCTGGATAAAGCTTAACTAAATCAGTAGGCTTACTATTTTCCGTTAGGATATAAACCAATGCATGCCCTGCAAATACTAAATTAATGAATAACACACCCACTCTCTGTTGAAAAAAATGTTCATCTTCTTAGGTTTTTCCTGATAATATCGTTGGGTTTTATAGGACTCTTTCAATTACATATATATATAATATATATTGGGTATATATATATACATATACACACATGCATTTATATATATAATATACTCATATATATATATATATATATATATATATATATATATATATATATATATATATATATATATATATATATATATATATATATACATATATATACACACACACACACACACACATATATATATATATATATATATATATATATATATATATATATATATATATATATATATATATGTGTGTGTGTATATATATCATGGATGATGTTGACAATATCCGTATGTGTTTGTATTAGTCTTCAAATCTCGACTGCGTTTTGAGTTTATGTTTCTGACATTAGGGTATTTTTCTACATCTTAATTTCCGCCTCAAATCAGCTCTGCTGGGTCTACTATAATCATCATTGTTCTTGCTAACCGTACGGTAAAGATAACGAAGGCACTACTATCTACTATGCAGTCTGTATTGCCACGGGTTTCATTTTTCGAGATTCAGAATGTTTGATTATTATTAAAATAAGTGAACGAACCCTAGCCACAGATTTACAATTGTTTTACTTACTGTAGCAGCTATTTAGATAAACTATTTAGATAAACTATTTATATATTTGTATACTGTATATATATATATATATATATATATATATATAGTATATATGCAGTATATATATATATATATATATATATATATATATATATATATATATATATATATATATATATATATATATATATATCTATATATATATCTTTGTCTGGAGTGTGGGGAGGGGCGCAAATAAGAAAACTCATAATTATCAATACATGCAGTGGTAAATTATATTTAATTATGGATAAAAAAATTTCGACAACTCTAGTACCAGTGGGGAGACAGAAAGAATAAAAGAGACTGATAATATGTTTAGCGCATCCCAAAACTTCTTTTTCAGTCGCATGAATAGATCGACCTCCACCATTCTTCTGTGGTTTTTAAAGAAAAGTTTTGGCATATGTCGTGACATCAAACTGAAAACATTTACACAGAGTGTCTTGGAATACAAAGGATTCTTCTCCTTGATATCGGATTTTGTTTTTTTGCAAAGAGACATAAAAAGAAAATAAATTCAGATATGTTCATGTTGTCCTTTTCGTGACAGTCGTTTATGTTTGTTTATTAAAGCCGATAGTGGCATTAAAAGAACGACATATGATAAAACAAACAAGTGCACAAACACAGGTTTATCTTTAATCGTGAAGTAATACGGTTATATATACACAAGTAACATGGTTGCAAAGAATTAGCTTGATCCATCATTGATCAATAGAATATTAATGTTACATACTGGCTATAATAATAATAAAAAACTAACCTGATCATAAAGATAAGCAATGTAAAATGATCAATACAGAACGAATGATTACAAAGATAATGAACGTAAGATGATCAATGGAGATGAAGTTGGACAAGAAACTGATCAATGAATCATAGAACATACTAAAAGAACCAAAGTGGCATGTTACGACTTGGAAAAATCATAAGAAAAGTTGTTTTAATTTTAACAAACAATCTTGTAAAAAAAATTAAACTTTAAAAATAACAGGACTTCAATTTTAGGAAAATGTACAGATGTCAGTACAATGCATGACATGGATATCTTTGACGGAGGGAAAATAGAAAATTGGAGTGTGATGAAAACACATGGTTTAAGACTTTACCCCTCCAGTTTGGGCATCCCTTACATTAACACAGAGATGAGGTTGTAAGCCACGACATCTTTCCACCAATGGCCCCATGCAAGTAGCAAATGTAAAGTTCCAAAGGTTTCTCCTCTCATTTTAAGGGATGCATGAAGGATAGATTCTAAGACTCTCTTTATCAAGGGGTTTTCTACCTTATCCACTGTGCACTCTACTAGCAAAAGAAAAAATTGTCAAGAACCCTATTTGTTTTGTTATATTAGCTCAGTGTGGTACAGGAGTAACTAAATGTCACGATCAAAGAGCCTTTTGCAACTTTTTTTTATAGAATAATCTAGTAACTGATTGCATAGAAAACAAAGAATCTGACAAGAAAAGTGGGCAACTTTCTCGTAGTACTGGTTAAGCGATAAAAAAAATCGCAAAAACTAAAGATGAAATATGGTATAAAGACCAAAATGTCAAATTAAAGAAACTCAAAATAAGTGACCTATAGAGAATGATTTCACAACTTAAACATAAAATATCGTTATAGGTGTATACAACTACAGAATACTGAAAGCTTCATACATATCGACGCCAATTTGAATACTAATCTTTATTTTGTAACAGTAGTCTTTCGATTGTATTTTTATACAAGAGTGTCTTTAAACACTATACATGTTTTTTCCTTTGTATCTTTCTCTTTGCTTTCGCCCACAAAACCCAAAACCAACGTGGTTTTACAAGGAATGCATGTAGTGCATATGCCTTACCCACTGAAATCTATAAAACAAGCTTACTAAACAATTCGCGTAGAAGAATCACATTCAATGACATGATGGGCGTCATACTTTTAAATTTTATGGGAACGATTAATTTCCGAAGCTTTGTCTAATTTATGTAAACTATGCTATAGATAATAAAATTTTAGTGCTGTGATACTGGTTTTCATATCCTAAATTCATAATTATTATCATATGCTGCCATTAACATCGGATGATATACATAGCAAACCCATTATCATTTTGATAATTTACCATTATGCGGCTTGGGCACCTCTCTCTCTCTCTCTCTCTCTCTCTCTCTCTCTCTCTCTCTCTCTCTCTCTCTCTCTGTCTTAGTGAATGTATTTTATATTCGTTATAAAGGAAAGAATAAGATATGTAGGGACCAAAGAGCGATAGTTCCATTTCGTTGGCGTATGAAATTGCTTCGTGTAATGTTTGCCCTTTTAACATGACTGCATATATACAGTATGTATATATATATATATATATATATATATATATATATATATATATATATATATATATATATACATATATACATATATACACACACACACACACACACACACACATATATATATATATATATATATATATATATATATATATATATATATATATATATATATATATATATAAAAAGAAGGAATAAAACAATGTTGTAGGATGAGGAGATATAATGAGGGCAAGGAGATACTATTTAAGGTGCGATTACACTAGAAGAAAATAATAAAAGGAAAACAATGTTGTAGGATGAGAATATTAATGAAGAAATGGATCTCTGAACTCGAGATGCAAATGGACAGATGATGTCTGGAATTATGCAGTCCTTGGTCGATGGAGAAAACACTTTTAAGACTTACTAAATATGGAAGATAAAAGAGAGGCAGAGCTAGGTATTGGAAAAGCGAAAAAGTTAATAGGTTATATACAAGTTCCAGAATACTTGTGGATGTAGCTGCTAAGGTAATGAGGATGGTAATGAAAATGTCGGAGCAAAAGTTACCACGGTGAAAATAATGAGACTGAGTTGCCAGCCGGTGTTTGTACAGTAAGGTGTCTCTAGATTAGGATTAAGGTTTTGAAGAAATAGGGCAAAAAAAAAAAAAAATTAACTTTATATAAGAAAGAGTGAGAATTAAAGTAATGATTTTATGGGTATGAAACTACTTCTGTACAAGAAGAATTGCATGGTGGGTTTGTGATTTAGACTGTAAAAGAGATAACAGAACGATTGATAGGGTAAGAACAGTAAAGTTTTGAAAAAAAGAGAAAGTTTTCTGGACTAATTGTTTGTAATGAAAAAGTTAAGTTTTTGCAATTTGCAGAGAAAATAAAAAGATGGGTACAGAATATAAACAGGTGAAAGCAGTTTCTCTTAGAATCATATGTTTAGGTAGATGATTTTTTTTGGTTTGGTGCAATAGTTGGTATGAAAAAGGACGTGTAATGTCTCTATAGTCATTTAGTAGCTCTTTCAATGGAACGACGCGAGAAGTTTTGACTACAGCAGCAGGTTTAGGTACAAAATGGTGTACTTAATGGTTGATATTTACAGTTGATACAGCACTGCTTGAGGACACTGAAGAGAAACTGTGAAAATTAACGAAGAAAGTTGAGAATAAAAGGTGAACCAAAGCAAAGGTTACGAGGGTAAATGGAAACCAGGAACAATAGTGTTACTATGGGTGGTGGAAGAACGGATTGAAATTTTCAGAAAGTCGAAGCTATGCATTGTTTGCATTGTACATGCATAATTGAAAGGGCCCAACGCCTGGATATGCATATATTTGTAAAAAGGTTGGGTTGGGTAAAACGAAGGATCTAGGTATTCTGACTTGGATTGGTAGTGAAGAAAGAATGGACGATGACAGGTTGGTGAAAAGAATGTATCATTCGGAAGTGTTAGGGAGGAGGTGTAAAGAAGTTGTAAGAGTATCGGAAGGAAAGGTCCTTAACATCGATATAGGGCTGAATGCGCAAAGTGTTTGATTTATGTCGTCCTTTTAGCGGCTATATATATACATATATATATATATATATATATATATATATATATATATATATATATATATATATATATATATATATATATATATATATATATATATAGTATATATATATATATATACATATGTATATGTGTGTCTTTTCTTCTCCACAGAACTCAACCAAACATCTAACCTCCATT
>NC_089754.1:18777802-18840302 GCF_040412425.1 Macrobrachium rosenbergii
CTAACCGCCTTTTCCACAAAGAGGGGCGCAACTTTCATGACCTTCCATTGTATGTGTAACAAGCACGGTTTTGCAACTATCTTATCTCTTCCCCTAGCTAGGTATTAGATAGGTAAACTTCGTCGATTAAACATTTCCTTCGTCCGACCCTCGAAGACCCCTAGCAGTTAGTTGCAGTGGTAAGTACAAGACGCTCTTGGTATATGTCTGTCTTTGCATGCATGGACACTACGTATGTATGTCTGTATGTAAGCAATTGCTCCGCCTTGAAACGGTTGATTTTAGATTCGTTTTCTCAATAAGAAGGGCTGCCAGTCGCAATGATTATGTTCCTTCCTTTTACTCCCACAATACTTTTCAATTCCTTAACTGAAAGCAGGTTTCGAATGTTTGCTTTAAAGCATATGTTCGTGTGTAGGGCTCAGCATACAGAAAGAATAGTTTTTTTTTGCAGAAAGTTTCTCACAGACTGTTTCAAAGTCTCAAGCATTATTTTTATCTGTATTTATTTATTTTTTGCGTATTACAGATCATGCAGTGGTTTAGCCAATGGGAAAAGAGGCTAAACTCCAGAAAAACTACACTATTGATTATCCCATCTCGCACCACGCTTCCGCCCCATGACTGGCAGTGCATGAGGAAAAGTTTTTAACGATTCTAAATATTTGACACTTCGTGATATGACTTTCGACTCCAAGATTTCTTTTTCACTGCACTTCAGAATATAACGTCAGTCTTGCCGGAAAGCTTGGTATTTTTTATTTGTCTTCCTGTAATATCAACAGAGATGATGGAACTGCTGCAATTATTTCAATTATTTATTAAACATTAATTATCTCTTATTAATATATTTTTATATATATATATATATATATATATATATATATATATATATATATATATATATATATATATATATATATATATATATATATATATATATATATATATATATATATTACATATCTACACACACATACTGGCTGACCAACCTGGTGCTGCCCGGTAAAACTCTGAAAGACATCCGATAAACTATCTCTCTCTTTCCCGTTTTCTCCTCCCTAACACCCCCTCTTCTCTCTCTTCTTCTCCTCTCACTCTTTTTCTCACTCTCTCCCAACACCCATTTTCCATTAAATAATTCAGCAACCTAAGGCCGTGTAATCACAATGAAGTTTACCTGTCATTTCTTCTGTCAGTTTATCGAAACTGGCGTTAAAACTTATTGCAGACCACAGTTTGTGGGTGGAGACAGTCCACTCACCAGAATGGATGAACTGATCGTATTACCTAAATATCTTCTGACCAACTGACAGGTAATTACATGTGTGGATAGGTTAGCGCCAATTTCGTGGCAGTTTGCTGCTGTATTTCATCTGGGAAGCATCTCAGATGCTCTGATTAGAATGAGTAAATTATGTATGGGCATTATTAATTTCACTGTTAGATCCTTCAATGCTATTTGTAGGGTGTTATAAGTCCAAATCATACAATAAAAATCTAAAACAATATTTCCATGTGATACAGACAATTTGTTATAGGCCTAGGCCAATGATGTCTTTTTTATGATATGTGTTACTATAATGAAAGTAAACTTCACTGCACAATTCATAAACAACTGAACCAATCATTCATTAATATTGTATGAAAATAGACGTCATTTTTTAATAAGAAATATTTAGTCTATACTCTGTTATGCCTTTTTACTTCTTTCTTATTATTAAGTGAATTGCTATATGAGTTAGTCTTCCAACCCTCACCATGTTGAGGAAAAAAGTGGCAAAACACTTTCCTATACGGCTAACTTCACCTCGTGATACTTATTTTTCATATTGGTTTTAGGGACGTTTTTTAATATAACATAACAAATTACAACTCATTATCTTTACAATGACATCAAATTCCTTAATGCAGAATTGTGTATAAAGTTACACGTACAGCATCTATAAACTTGGTCAATTCGTACAATAATTTAATCATGAATCAAACAAAAACTTTCCCTTCTTGGAGGAATGTTAGGCAATTGGTTATTTATTGTTTTGAATAAGTACGAGTTGATAAAAGATAGAAACGAATGTATATCATTCTAATATATAACCATAAACAATAATTTTATTTCTAAAAAAAATTTTTTTATGACAAAATATAACCAGCCAAAACAGAACCAATTTTATTTTCTAAATGATGGTTCTAAAACGAAATACAATTGGGCTGTTACTGACAGGTGCAGGAAGCAGAACAAATAAAAAAAATTACCTTAATATTAGTTTATTACAAATTAGTTATTTGATTTGTGAGTCAAGGTTCTGGGTTTCGGAAAACATTTCCAAATAATCATTAACATAAAGTGTAGAGTTTTAAAACAGGCAAATTAATCAAAACTTTGAAATACTTCATTTAGTCATATCACACAATTTAATCGCTCAAAATTGCTAAATCATACAGTAGTAATACATGAAAAGTATTTGACAGTGGGGAGCTTAATAACAATTAATAACAAACTCTGGAATAATCAGCATAATAATAGTAAGCAATCAACAGTAAAAAACAACAGGTAGCATAATCAATTAAATTAACAGCAAGCATAACACTGATGCACAAAGCAAACAGGAACACTTCCTCAAACAAAGACCACAGTCCAATGCCGGAATGTAACCGCCTCGTTCAGTACTGACGTTCCTTCGATAACGACGACCATGAAGGTAACACGGCACCATCTCGTCCTCAAAATGCTTTCTGCCATGACTGATCCTCATTATCTGATCTACCTGGTAACTCTGCTGCCCTGGACCACCAATCGTTTCGCCCTCCAGAACCGTGACGAAGTTTGACGCCATCCAACAGACTTCAACTCGCCTAAAACAAACAAAAACAAAGGAGGCAACAATCCACTATGGGAACAATTTTTACTACAGCAAAAAGGTATGAATTGATGTGTTTTGTAAGCTGTGTGCAATACTTGCCATTTCTTAATTTAATCGCTTTTTTGCATCTAATACGTTTAATTCAAGTGCCAAAAGATTTCCAAATGTAATGATCTACAACTGCAAAGCTTCAATCTAGAATTTTCAGTCATTATTTTCCTGGTAATCAGTATGTCAACAACACCTGAAAAGAAACTTATCTTTACTGTTTTTTCTCTCGCACTATATTTAAGTCAACCATAAACCTCATAGATAGAGATAGAGTTCGATTTGCTCCAAAGTGTTTGAGAGAGAGAGAGAGAGAGAGAGAGCAAAAGAGAGAGAGAGAGAGAGAGAGAGAGAGAGAGGGTTTGGTGTAGTTTCTGCTGGCTGAAAGCGTTGCATTTAGCCACTACTACGCATATGTGGGCTCCGCTTCGCTTACTGAGGAAAGAAATTATTGATTTAGGTTTTCAATGTAGATTTTATCGAGATAATACACAATTATATTAATTATTATAAAAAATTCTGATCAAAATTCACGGAAATTCAGACAAAAATTTTATGTTATAGGGGATTTGTCGTAGGTTAATCATGCTTCTCACAGCGCCAGAAGAAGGTGAAGAGTCAGGTGAAAAATGAGAATAAACCCATAAAACTGAAGGAAAAGGTGATGTAAAAACAAAAATTTAATTTGTTTTTTCTGTGTTTGTATGTCTGTCATGGGGTACGGGTTTAATTTTGAGATATAAACCTATCTGGGGTGACACAGAGGCCATGTGAAGAATTTTGTCTGGGTGTGTCAAGCAGTTCGGATTTCTATAGTGGACAAACAAATATACAAAAATACACTTTATATATATTTATATGTATATATGTATGTATATATATATATATATATATATATATATATATATATATATATATATATATATATATATATATATATATATATATAATATTTATTTTTTCCCAAAACAGAACCCAGAGGTGGAACATACTTTGATGTAAAATATGTATATATTTTGATGTAATGGTAACTTCAATTCACACCAAAGAATATCACGCACATATCTGTACGTATATCATACACACACACACACACACACACACACACACACATATATATATATATATATATATATATATATATATATATACATTACAGTATATATATATATATATATATATATATATATATATATATATATATATATATAGTATATATATATATATATATATATATATATATATATATATATATATATATATAGTATGTATATATATATATATATATATATATATATATATATATATATATATATATATAGTATATATATATATATATTGTATATATATATATATATATATATATATATATATATATATATATATATATATATATATATATATATATATATATATATATATATATATATATATATATATATATATATATATATATATATAGATGCTACTCGTAAAGCAACAACACAGAAATTAATTTCATGGAGATTCTTTCAGTTATAAGTAAAAAATTCTCTCTCTCTCTCTCTCAGCATAAAAACTCTTGTGCAAATATTCAACAGATCATCTGTTATATACAGAAAACATTACTCAGAAACTATTTCTGGATACAATATGTCTTTAATCTTTCGAGCTGACATGACAGCCATGTCACTCATCTTCTTGGATATCAGACGCATTTTGCCTTTGTTTTATTTTCATTTCTAGAAATACAAATAATTTTCTTTGTGAAAATGGTAAACATCCGGTATATGAGTTTTTACTTTCATTAGTGATCTGAAAACGGGAAGACTCAAATCTATGACAAAAAGTCTATGGGAATGATAAATATTTATAGAACATTAAGTCTGATTTGAACATATGCTGGCTGATACATAGTAGATAGAATATAGAATTTAGGCCAAAGGCCAAACACTGGGACCTATGAGGTCATTCAGCGCATAGTAAAAAGATTTGAAAGGTGTAACGGGATGATATCCTCGTAATTGCACTTTGAATAAATTGTTAGGATTGGGGGGAAGTACGATAGAAGAAAGAGAATATGAACGGAGGTACAGTAGATAGAATAAAAGGGATTGCAGCTAGAGGCCGAAGGGACACTGCAAAGAACCTTAGGTAATGCCTACAGGGCACCGCATGAGGTGCACTAATGGCACTGTCTCCTTACGGGGTATGCTGGCTGATGACAAATTATACACTGCAAATGTACAATATCTCATATACTGGTTATGTCTTTATTAATCACTTAAGAACGTTACAATATGCAAGGTATATTACAATGTGTAAGATTGACAGAGTTTTCAATTATTAATTTGATATAACAGCAAGGTTGGAATCAATATAATCGAAGTTTTCATAAATAACTAAGCCCTTCATATTTAGAATAACATTATACAGAAAGAATCACATTAATTTCTGTTCTACTACACAGCTGCTGTTACAGCGAAGGATACAGGCTATGGTGTATAAGTAAAACATCAGAGGTAGACATGTGAACCTTTAATCATCTTGCAATGACGCCATTTGGCAAACAAATTCTTCCAAATTATAATATTATTCTCTGCTTTTGTGACTTTCGCCTTAATTTCATGAAATTAACGTCTTTCTTTACAACCTTACCCACAACCCCAAACCTTCGTTGTCTTCACAAACACATGTTGGGGTTCTGTCTATGAAGATGAATTCAACAGATCTAAGAAGGACTGACTCTGTTGGACCCAAGATGATGTGGGAGGAAATGACATAAAACATCACTCAATAAACTGCACATTACCTGATAATCAAAACCACCCACCACACCTTCTTGATCTTTTCTTTACTACAGATCTTTTTAACTACTTCAGCAATATTTCTATCCCTCTTGGACTTTTTGCTGTTGTTTCATCTTCACCTTTCCCACAACAATCATTTCAACAGAAAGCTTACTTTGGTACTTTGATATTTCACAGCTGGATTGTACACTAGCCTTTCTCACTGATTCTTTATGGGAGGATTGTTTATTTGGTAAATGAAATCCTAGACTGTGATATTAATCCTGGGGTCGTTACCTCATTAATCTCAGGCTATGGAGACATAGGTTCCTTCCTTCATCATAACTTTATCTCCCAACATATTTTGATTGCTATTGCTCTTCAGCCTTCTGGCTAAGCAAGCAAGTACATAAGTTATTTCTAGTCCTATATACTGTACTGCTTCTATTCTTAATTGTTTTAAAGTACTTCTCTGCTTTAAAGAAAGAGATTTTCTTTCCGTTACAGGAACTTTAATACCTAAGTCTTGTCTCCAGCTAAAAATAGTTCTGGTCTTCACCAGTAATGTAATCAATAACTTGCGCAGGTCCAACTTCCCTCCTCTTACGATGGATTTTTATCTGGCTTTCCAAGTAAAACTGGCAGACGCCTAGGCTTGCAATGTTTCAGCGAACTATTCATTTAGCAATTTCATTGTTCTTTTTTTTTGATACTTTACCTTCTAAGCCTCTTTAACTCTCAACATTTTCTACTTCTAAAGTCTGTAGGGATTTTGCTCTCGTGTTTTTTTTTACCTTTTCTACCTTTGGAAGCGGAATAAATTCAACACAGTAATCCTTTGCTTTAATATCCACTATCAGTAAAATATTTGAAACTATTCGTGTCATTCTTTTTAACTCTTTAAATCTAAGTTATTTTGAAATACAAGCATATTGGAAACATAAGGTTTGTTATGGAAAACTTCCTACTTCTCGTCTAATCCATCTCTTTATGAACAGCAGTGAAATTACTTCCTAGTTATTATTAAATAAAAACAAATCTTTACTTGTACCACTGTTGGAAACCTAACATCTTTTACCATCCTCTTATCTTTGGGTGTCTGCTCTGTTACCAAAACTTTTATTTTTTCTTTTCAGTCTATCAGTTCTATTATTTATGTTTTTGCTTGTAACGTAAATCTCCATCTATTTTTAATTTCTCAGTCCTACTCTGTTAGCCTCAATCTTATCATTCCCCTTTCTTTCTCTAATGAATAAGGTTTTGTAAGCTCATCTGAATGGAGTTCCATAGTTTAGTGAAATTCAATATCAAAAAAGACAATTTCTCTCTCTCTCTCTCTCTCTCTCTCTCTCTCTCTCTTTCTCTTTCTCTCTCTCTCTCTCTCCTTTTCCATCCACTTCTTGGCCATTTCTGATGAAAATTTTATTAAAACCCCCTTTTAACAGTATTTTGTGTTCTAACATTTCAAACTTGATTTTAGAGAGGTCTCTTGTTTACGGCTAATAAAGCTGCTTTTAAAGAATAAAAAGAATTGTTTAGAGAACATCACATCTCATCTTTATCCAAGTCATTAAAGCTCTATAGTGTCTTTGTTTGTCCCAAAATGGAGTGCTATTCTCATACTGTTGGTGGCTCATCATTTGTTTCTCTCCTGGATAGGACTGAATCAAAAGTAGTTTATTTAATCAATAGTTTTACCCGACTCTTTTCTCTCGCTCTTTTTTTTCTGCTATAAAGTAACGTCTCTCCCTTCTATATATACTGACTAGCTGACCATCCCAACACTGCCCGGGATAAGTTTAAATAACAACCGATAAACTCTGTCTCTCTCACTTTTTCCCGCTTTCTCCTCCCTAACACCCCTCTACTCTCTCACTCACTTCTTCTCTCTCTCTCTCTCTTTCCCTCTTTCTTCTCCCTAACAACCCCTTTACTCTCTCTCTCTCACTTCCTCTCCCTCTCACTCTCTCTCCAACCCTCCCTGTCTCTTTCCCTCTTTCTTCTGCCTAACACCCCCTCTACTCTCTGTCTTACGTCCTCTCCCCTCCCGCCCCCCTCTCTCTCTCTCTCTCACTTCCTCTCCTTCTCAGCTCTTCGTTGGGCGAGTCGGTTGAGTTGTGGGCTAGCACTCGCTAGGCCCGAGTTAGAGTCTCTGGCCGGCTAATGAAGAGTTAGAGGAATTTATTTCTGGTGATAGAAATTCATTTCTCGCTATAATGTGGTTCGGATTCCACAATAAGCTGTATGTCCCGTTGCTAAGTAACCAATTGGTTCTTAGCCACGTAAAATAAGTCTAATCCTTCGGGCCAGCCCTAGGAGAGCTGTTAATCAGCTCAGTGGTCTGGTAAAACTAAGGTATAATTGACTTTCTTTCCTCTCCTTCTCTCTCTCTCTCTCTCTCTCTCTCTCTCTCTCTCTCTCTCTCTCTCTGTCACCCCCTTCTCAACCTCCACCCCCCTTTGGTGCCATTGGTGTCTTACCACCACAATACTCTTTTCCAGATAGTAAGTCATATGTATACCGAAATTAGGTATGATAAATTCGTAAAGTTACAAGGTCTACGGGCATAACCAGCCCCGTTTCAGGGAAGCCCTTCCACCCTTACCCCCGTTGGTGCTAGTGATGTCTTACCCCACAGTGCTCTTTTCGAGATAGCAAGTCTTAATTATGTATACCAAGTTTGGTTGAAATTGCTCAATGCGTTTCAGAGTTATGCTGGAACATACATACATACATCCATATTATATATACACAGTAGATTAGAACACTGCCTTTTAAATTCAAAGGGAAAATTTCTCCCTTTATCGAGTGACCCATCTAAAAAAAAAAAAAATAAAGCCCAAAGCCGTTCAGGAAGAATAAAAAAAAAATGTGGAAAAAGCTACTGAACTGATATTTAAACATCAACAAGAAGTAGGAAAATGTACTTCAAAACACAATATATTTTTGTGGCCAGAAATACAAAGGTAAGCGATCAAAAGAGATGTGTTCGAAAAATAAAAGCATTTTTAAGAAGATTATACTGTCAGATGTCAATAAAAAGGGAGCTTTGTCTAAAGATGAAAATTGACTGACGCAGCAATAATGTATTGCCAGACGCCTCGCCAAAGTGATGAGAAATTTCGGGTACAATAACAAAATTTTCATTAACTTTACAATACACTGTGATAAATACATCTCTTGGGTGGCTAGTTACAAATAATGCTTGGCTACAAGTAATTAATAACATCAAATCCTGTGAAGTAGGCTTGTGTGCCTGAAAAATATATGTAGATTGAATTATGGGTAGTGAAAGATTTCAATACAGTCACGTTACTTAGTACACTCATAATATATATATATATATATATATATATATATATATATATATATATATATATATATATATATATATATATATATATATATATATATATATATATATATATATACTCGTATATGACTTTTTATCACATCACCGTGATTCATATACAATCAGTAAGCTACAAACGTCCTTTACCATCCAATTCGCTCTACCTCGGAAATAATATATTTTCATATATGTTACCGAAGGGGAATTTTTTTTAGTTGATATTAAGTTCGTCGTCCCGTGGGCTCGAACCAACGAAGGACAAGAACTCAGGACTACAGTGGACGCATTTAACAGACGCGGCCAGCGTGGGTTAAATGTGAAGTTCTTGTCTTTCGCTGGTTCGAGCCCACGGGACGACGAACTTATTATCAACTAAAAATTCCTTTCGGTAACATATATGAAAATATATTATTTCTGAGGTAGAGCAGAATTGATATTAAAGACGTTTATTTACTGATTATATATATATATATATATATATATATATATATATATATATATATATATATATATATATATATATATATATATATATATATATATATATATATATATATATATATATATATATATATATATATATATATATATATATATATATATATATATATATATATATATATATATATATATATATATATATATATATATATATATATGCAGCATATATATAAACATTAAGCTACAAATGTCGTTCAATTATGCAATTCGTTCTATGTCGAAAATAATGTCGAAGAGGTACAATAAGTGATAAGTGGTTCGTTACCTGGTGGATTCGATCCACCGACTGCAACAACCTCCGGGTTCAGTGACGAGTATTTGTCAATTATAATTCTTCTTTAGTATTATTTCCGAGGTACAGCGAATTGGATATTAAACGACGTTTCTAGCTAAATATTTGTGAATATAAACATTTCACGGTAATGTGTTAAACACACAAACACACACACACACACACATATATATATATATATATATATATATATATATATATATATATATATATATATATATATATATATATATATATATATATAAAGGAAGAGACAGACTGAGAGAGGAGCAGTTATAAGTATAGTAATGAACAGAATAAAAAAAAATAAGAGAATGAAACAACATTCATTAATGCCTTAAAATCAAGAGAATCATTTTAAAAGCAAAACTTCCAATTCAATGCTCCAGTTTCATGAAAACTTTGCATTTTTCTTAATTAGATCACCTTCACCTGAGTAAAAACATTCAGAAATGGAGTTTGTTTTTTGACGAGGCCTTCGTTAAAAGTTGTCCAAAGATATCCAAAGTAAAATGCATCGGATTTGAATAAGAGTTTTCGTATCAGCAGCATCAGTTTAAAGTTACTAATTAAACGAATAAATTACAACATAAACCTGAAATTAAACACCAAAATAGCAGACTAAAAGAAAAAGGCTAGTCATGCTAAACAAGTTTGCATGCGCAAAACAAAAGAAATATCTGCTATTTAACATACCCCTAAAGGTTTGGAAATTTTAAGAACGGTGCAGAAGTCTTAGTAAAATATTCCTGGATGAAAATTTGACGAAAAAGAATAAGACACATTGTGATTTCCTTTTCCTCAACGATACTTTTGTTATGATGGCGGCTGCGAACTTTAAGGCATAAAAACATATGAAAAAACTGCCTGCAATGACTTTCCTTTCAATAGCCACCGACGAAACAATAGTTCACGCCATTTTCCCGCCAGGAAAAGAAACTCTACGTCGCCCATAAAAACTGAACGAAAAATGGCATTCATCCTTTATGAAGAGAAAAGGCTCCAACAGACATTTCTCCGCGTGTAGAACCAGAGAGCCCCGCTCATTACCTTCATTATATATGCAAAAAAAGACGCAGATTTCCTGAGGAGGAGAGACCGGAGACCTCTCCTCCGGGGGTCTTTTAGTTGAAAATCACCTCTATTGGAGGCCGGAAAATATTAAATCCAACTCGTATGATATTTGCATAACATAAGGAGAGGTCGACATGAAGGGGTTAGGGGGTAATGGGACCGGTTTGAATCCTTCCATAATGGTTTTCTGCGATTTCTTTGAAAACCAGGGAATTCGGGTAACGGAACAGAGAATGTCAATTCCATCGCAAAAGGTTTAACTCGGAAGCGATGTGTCCCTGAATGCAGGCAGCCATCGTTAGGCAGTGCCGATATACCAAGCGGGGTTATTTTATACCGCTTACTCAGTCTAAAAAGAATTTTAGGGGTAGAAATTAAAGAAAAAGCGATTAAAATAATCCTGTTTTTAATATGTATTCAGAATTAGCTTTCTCTGGTTACGCACGTAAACGAGTTATAAAAAAATAATTCAAGATGGTATGTCATAAAGTGGTAAACGCGCTACTTTTCATTTACTGGTATTTACTTCAAATGAATCATTAGTAAAATATTCCTCTACTATTAAGTAACGATATTTTAGAAACAGTTGCGACTAGAAAATGCTACGACGGGACTCTCGATTTTACTGCAACGCTTGAGGGCGCTCAGTGTAAATGGACCATCATCACTTTCTAAGCATTAACCTAGTCGTTCAGCTTTCAAAGTCAGTAAAATGGAGTTCGTAACAGGCATAATGCTACAAAGGTGAATAGAACTTTACAGCATTAGCAAAAGCATTTACTTCAACGTAATTCGAGAACTCATGATGTTATTCATGACATGTATAAAAAAATCGTGAAATAGGTTCATCGTGCAGTGACATCTCTAGTATTTTAAACGATTAAAAAACATAGGTACTGTACTGGGATACATAAATTGAGTTATTTAAAGTGTATATATATATATATATATATATATATATATATATATATAAATATATATATATATATATATATATATATATATATATATATATATCTTCCTCTTATTTTTCAATATGTTTGCATTTATATTTTTATGATTGTTTGAATATTTGTTTTCTTTTTTCTTTTTTTCAATATGTTTGCATTTTCAGTGTTATATATATATATATGATTGTTTGAATATTTGTTTTATTTTTATTATTTTATTATATACACATATATATATATATATATATATATATATATATATATATATATATATATATATATATATATATATATATATATATATATATATATATATATCTCAGTGTACCCATACTGTCAAACGTTACCCTTACATTAAGAAAAGGAAGAGTAAGAGGATGAATGCAGGCCCCTGGCAGGATTACCGGTAGACCATCACCCTGACTATAAGGGATGCTGAGCTCTATCTAGAGGCTTGGACCAGTTGATCCCTAACTTTACAGGTACTGCGTAATGGCAAGTGGAAAAGGGGGTTAGAACCAGGACGGGAACACCAGCAGACTTTTGTCCCGAAGCTGAGCTGGTGTTGGCGGTTGAAGTCACTCAGAAAATATTAACACTGTATATGAAATGAGCACTAAAGGTTCTAGTTTATTTAACAAGTACTATTTAATTTCGTTTAAAACCTTTTCTATATTAAATATTTTTTTTCTAGACAACATTCATGATGAAATTATTGCATGCTTTATCCCAGAAAAAAAAATGAAAAAGTGGCTTCTAAAAGGTGTTTACTACGTTACACTGGTAATTACGAAAAAAAAATGGTAATTACGAAAAAAAAAAAAAATTATTCTCAATTGTGGATGGTCGTTGAGGGCTGAGGGTTAACGTACGAAGACCTTCAACCTGTGGTATGTTCCTGATGATCATATCTGTATAATATAAATAAATATTATGAGAATCTATATATGTTTTAAAATATCGGTCCAGACTTCTGATGACTTGTTAACATCTCCAATGTATTTAGAACTGCCACGTAAATAAGAAATTGCATTTTATGATTCTCGAATAATATTTTTAGTATATATCCTTTAATCACTTGGTACATGTAATACTATATATATATATATATATATATATATATATATATATATATATATATATATATATATATATATATATATATATAATATATATATATATACACAAACAGGTCCTCATTCAAACTGGATGGTATCTAGTGGAGATATTTATTAAAAAAAGTTACAAGCTATCTAGGACAAACAGTCATCATTGTTTAGTATCCGTAAAATGACCGGACACATAGTCCAGCTGTATTTATATTAGTGTGCTTGCTTCTTTAATCCATTAATTACCCTGCTCCTCCTATGTGACCCCGCCCTCGTGACCTTGGCCTTTCTCTGTCCGCAGCTTCTTCCAGCTGTGTATTTTCCATACAGTAGTGTCTTATGTTTTTGCGTTTCTTTTCTATTGTGGAGTTTGCGATTTTTCTGGATATGCTGTCGTCAAAACCGTTACCAATATTCCCTGCAATGACATTGTTAACGCATGTTATAAAGGCATCCTTTACAATCAGTCTGGCCGTTTTGTTAGTGTTCCTGTAGAAAAATTCATATTTCCCCAGTCTATTGTGTGGTCTTTTTCCCAAAAGTCTTTGGCAACTGCCGACGTCTGATTGTAGTGTCTTATGTTTTGTATGCGTTGCTTGCTTCGCTCTTTGCATGATTTGCCAATTTTGCCATAGTACCGATGTTCACAGTCTACACACGCTGCCATATATAAACCGCCCCCCCTTATCTCTTACCCCTTTAATGACTTTTTGTTTCTAACTATTTTATTCCTAATGGCATTTTTGTAACTGCCTATCAACTTGAAATGATATAGCTTCTTGTTGATGGGTGTAACAGTGTTGTTGCCTAGGACTAATTATTTTCTTCCTTAAATAGTTTTTTCTTGCCTTAATGTGTGCCCGCTCCCACCAGTATCTAGGGTATCCTAATCTCCTAAAACTCTCCCTCAGGTGTTCCAGCTCTTCATCTAAGAATTTGGGACTGCAAATCCTATAATTCTTAATGGCCAGCCCTGTCATTACTCCCATTTTTATTTCTTTCTATGACTGCAGAACATAATATGTATGTATGAATTGGTGTGTGTCTTCTTCCTGTGTACCTTGAGTTTTAAGTTTTCCACTTCCCTCTTTGCCAGTACATCCAAGAAAGGAATTTCTCCCTCCTTCTCTTCTTCTATTGTGAACTTGATTTCTTCATTTAGTTTATTTATGTTTTCTAGGAACTTGTGTATTCTTCCCTTTCTCCCTTATAAATAATCAAGATGCCATCCACGTATCTTAACCATTTCAAACCATTCCATAGAGATTTTAGCTACGATCGGCGAAAGACTCGAACCCATAGACACGCCATTTTTTTGTATGTGATGGTTTTCGTCCCAGTTAAACACATTAAAGCTGAGGGCCGCTGACAACAATTTTATCAAAACGTCATGATCTAAGTCACATGTATAAACCCCTTCCTCCATATTCTTTTTTCTTACCTTCATCTTTTTCTTTTCTTAACTGGGACGTTGGTAAACAGGGAAGTTACATCCAAACTCACAAATTTACAGTCTTTTACAATTTTAGATAATTCATCTATAAGGTTCATGTTAAGTTTTTGATGCCCTTCAGATATTAAACCCACCCATCTTGGCTAGCACTCTGCTAGGCCCGAGTTCGAGTCCCCGACCGGCCAATGAAGAATTAGAGGAATTTATTTCTGGTGATAGAAATTCATTTCTCGCTATAATGTGGTTCGGATTCCACAGTAAGCTGTAGGTCCCGTTGCTAGGTAACGAATTGGTTCTTAGCAACGTAAAATAAGTCTACTTCGTGCCAGCCTCAGGAGACCTGTTAATCAGGTCAGTGGTCTGGTTAAACTAAGGTATACTTAACTTTCCCATAATGTTGGAAAGATATTTCTCCAGCCTCCTCTGCAGTCATCTCGTCGATGCCACGATCGGTCTTAGCAGGCACCCTTCCATATGGATCTTTGGACTACCATAAAAGCAACAAATCATACAAAGAGCGAAGCGAGCAACACATGCAGAACATAAGACACTACGATCAGACGTCGGCAGTTGCCAAACACTGTTGGGAAAAAGACCACAAAATAAACTAGGAAAATATGAATTTTTTCTGCAGGAACACTAACAAAACGGCCAGACTGATTGTAGAGAATGCCTTTAAAACATGCGCTAACAATGCAATGGTATGGAATACTGGTAACAATTTTGAAGACAGCATATGAAGAAAAATCGTATACTCCACAATAGAAAAGAAATGCAAAAACACAAGACACCTTATGGAACATGCACAGCTGGTAGAAGCCGCATACTACACAACAGAAAAGAAACGCAAAAACACAGGACACTGTATGGAAAATACACAGCTGGAAGAAGCTGCGGACAGACAAAAGTCAAGATCACGAGGGCAGGGCCACACAGGGGAGCAGGGTAATTAATGGATTAAAGAAGCCAGCGCACTCATATAAATGCAGCTGAACTACATGTCCGGTCATCTTGCGGATACTTGACAATGAAGAATGTTTGTCCTAGAAAGCTTGTAACTTTTATTTAATAAATATCTCCACTAGATACCATCCACTTAGAATGAGGTCCCGTTAGTAATTGTATTAATGCACAGAGCAATTGTGTATGTGATAAAATTAATACATACATACATACACACACACACACATATATATATATATATATATATATATATATATATATATATATATATATATATATATATATATATATATATATATATATATATATATATATATATATATATATATATATATATATATATATATATATATATATTATATATATATATATATATATATATACAGTATATATATATGCAGTATATTATATAGATAAATAATTAAGAGCAACTGTCGTCAACAGTCAAATGTCGTCAACACCTCAATTTTGTTTATTTCCTGTCAAGCGATAGTATGATGAAAATATATCTCCTCTGGGTGTTAAGTAAATGTTAATCACAAAAACTGTCTGTTTACAATACCAAACTTCAAACAATGCAACACCTAACAGTATTACAAAGAAACCGACATACCTTTCACCCTAACGATGAAAGCGTTTAATATTGTCCGTTGCATAATAAGCGTCAGATGTAGCGGAAAGCATAAACCTCTGACAAAGACTATCACCCTAATTCCCAAAATGCACCGTAGTGTTCATAGAGCCTGTTCCTTCTCGTACCATAATGAGCTCTTCCAGCCGCGCGGTTATTAAAAGTAAATAAAAAAATTTTCTTAAGAAAATATATTTTTATAGTGTTGTCAAGAGTTAACGTAAGCCCAAAAATGAAAATATAAATTATTTATAAACATTATTTTTCTTTTCACACGGATCTCTTTAGAATAAAATGTACATTTAAAAGAAAAACATGTAAATGCACTCACCTCTGAACCTTATATAATGAGACAATCCACAATAACATCAAATTGTTATATTAAACATAGATACATTTGTTATTAAAAAATGAACATTATGAAACATCTAACAATAATACAAAAAATCTACATATTACGAAGTGTATCAGTAACCCTTTTTCGTTAAAAAAAACATAGACCTAAAGCGTTATTTTTCAACAGACGTAATTACCCATCAAGATAGAATTAACAGTTGAGTGGGGTTTACAATCTCTAAAAAGATTACTTTTGAGGACACACAGTAGGAATCTTATCTCATAAGTTGAACCATGAAGAGGTCTGTTGAAAGACGAAGTAAATAACTGTCCTTCTTACGTGAAAGTAGGCCTACGGATGTAAGCATACGACAAAATATTTTCATCTTGATTTTAAATTTGGTTTTTAGAAAGATACTGATGTTTAAAGTTGACCATTAGTCCCCGTCTTCCTGATAAGGTATACAAAAACTTGGGGAGTGAAAAAAGTTTAGTTATCAATTTGACAGAATAATATGTGTACCTTTCTGGATATGCTCTATGAACGTTTACTGGAGTTTTACCGCTTGTCATACTGCCACGAAGGAAAAAATAAACAACGGAGTGGTTGCTAGGGCTTTCGACACAGCGGTCCTTTACTAGCAGACTGCTAGTAAAGGACCGTTGTGTCGAAAGGCCTACACACTCCGTTGTTTCTTTTTTCCTTTTTCCTTATATATATATTATATATATATATATATATATATATATATATATATATATATTATATATATATATATATATATATATATATATATATATATATATATATATATATATATATATATATATATATATAAAACAAAGTCGAAATAGACTGATTCTTGTTAACATGTGATATTGCCGAACTTGTAGATGCTGGATATCAATTTCTCCGTCTCCATTTATTTTCTTAAACAGTGTTCCCTGCCAAGAACCAAACAAAAATGACCGAATAAACACACCGTACCCAATAAACAAGTTGTACTCAATAGACATAATGTCCCCAATAGACAATATGTTTCCACTATAACAAATATACCTAATGAATATAAAGTACCCAATGTACCCAGTTTACCTGATGGACAAAATGTAAACAATATTTGGTCGGTTGGGAACATTGGGAATGATTTGTCCTTTGGGTACATCACGTTCTTTTGATACATTTTGCATCCTGGGTACATTAGGTACAGTTAGGACGCTTTGTCCATTGGGTGCAATTGGTATACTAAGGGCATTTGGTCCGTTGTGTTATACATTTTGTCCATATGTTTCCCTGCTGGAACCATTGCCACTAAGGCTTCGGTAATGTCTACAGATTCATATGAATTAATGGATTCAGTCAAACACGTCCTTACAACACGCCTACAGGTGGAGCTAGTGTGAATTTTTGCAGCAAGCTACAATTTTAGCACCATGAATTGCGTTTATCGATCCCTTTTAATGTTAAAAGATATATTCTAAACACGCTTTTTTACAATTATTACAGAGTTCCATTACCTCATATATGTTTTCAAATATCATTTTGTAATCGAGCCTTCATATAGACGATAGGTTTATCCTTTAATGGCTGTTTTTTTTTTCTTTGAAGGTAAGGCATACAAACAGAAAGAACGGCACTGCAATGCAAAATTATCCTAGATTTACGCGTGCAGATATTTTTATGAGTTTTCATGTAGTGTCTTAGGGCTTAGAAATAACTATATTACTGTATATAATTACTGTATATAACATTAGGACATTCTTGTATTTGAAGATTCTTACCATGTGGAATTTTTCTGCTATTTCAATCTACGACAGCAACATTAAATTTACAGTACTATTAAAACAGAAAAGGAAAATAAGTTGTGAATTTCCAATGTTGAAATTTACCGAATTGAGGGTAATTCAATCATCTGCTTTTCGATAAAACGTGTCTATGTGATCCGGATTGTATTACCCTAGTTGAAAAAATATATATACAAATTTATTTTAACAGCAGTGAAGAGCACAGTAAAAAGGGTCAAGTTTATCAAATTACCCCTCCCAACATATATATGCAAAATATTCCTCCTCAAATCAATTTTCAGTTTACATTCACAAATTCATTGACAGCAGGCTTAATGGTCAGGGAGAAACGGACTCTTCCTGCTAACGTCAATTCAGGTATCACCTATTTGTTTGCCTGTCTGCAGCGTGCTGTGCAATATTTGCGATCCATTTCCCGTTGGCCGAGACACAGAATTTTGCAACACTGGGGTCTCTCTCTTTAAACAATATTTTCCCTTTCGAAATCACGAATTTTCAGCTTCAAGTGACCGCAGCTGAATCTTTGATCAGTCTTTCACTGACCTGGATTCTGAAGTATTGTCTTGCTGTGTAAATAACCTTGGCTTGTTTATAACTGATACTTTTTTTTATATTATAAAGATGAAGCCAGAATAGACAACCAACCATTTATCGTCTTAACAACTGGCTATTGTGCAGTGGAGTTATTTCTTTCCTTCACTGTTCAAAGGTTAGTTTATTTTCATAACTTTAGAGAATAAATTTGTTTATATAATAAGAATGTATGAAAAATGTTGAATTTAATAAAACGATGAATAAGGAATAGCTAATGCACAAAAAGAAACTTCATGAGGATTTTAATGGTGAATAAGAATTCACCATTAAAATCCTCATGAAGCTTCTTTTTGTACATTAACTATTACTTGTTCAGCGTTTAATTAAATTCAACATTTTTCATTCTCTAGCTATAGTCGGTACAACTTTCTTATTGTATTTATAATCTGTCCAATTAACTGGATCTGTTAGGCTTAGTTTAATGCAATATACATGTAAGTAGACACCAATTAAAGAAACTTATTGTCTTAACAAATTTGAAGGCAGAGAGAAATAACTTAATTTTTTTTTACTAATATTTGAAAAGGAAAGCAGGCATGAGCGGAACAGTATTTTTTTTTATCTTTGTTTGTCTACTATTCTTTATGTCCTCTTTCTATCGTACGTTACAAGTGACAGCGTGATGGAGGTTCCATGACGCGTTCTCCATCTATCTGCCAGTCTATCTCTTATTTGTTCTGGCCTTGTTTGCTCTCTCTTTTATGTATTCCCACATCGAGCCTGCGCTTCAACCAATTAGCGGGGTTTGCACAATCGCTCATACATTCTTATTGTGTTCTGTAAAGGACTCGTGATTGCAATGATGAACTGACGGTGGAAAAAAAGGGAATTAATTTAAGCTCGGGGAGTTAGGGAACTGACTCACTGATAGGCATAGAAAGTGAGTGCACCGGATATTCTTTTTCATTTGGGCACCATTAAAAGATTAAAATATAATTGGTAAGAACAATAAATTGGTATATTTGCTGAAGACTGAAAATATTTTAATCCAAAATATTCAGTGTAAAATTTTCATGTGAAGCAAAATATATTTCAATATTTTGTTTCACACACATAAAAAAACACAGTCAGAGAGAGAGAGAGAGAGAGAGAGAGAGAGAGAGAGATATGAAATGAAAATATTTTGCCACGCGCTTTTTTTTTTTTTTTTTTTTTTTTTTTTTTGCGACTTTGGTTATTCATCAGCTAGCAGGGTCACTCGAAAAAACATTTGATGACTTTGTGTCTCTACCTGACATACATTCGTAACTTGCCGATTACTAGCAATATCAAACATTAAGGACGTCGCCCATAGAACCAGCAAAATTGAACAGTCACGGGTTTCATTTTTCTTTCTTCATTTAATGCCCTTCAAGTATATGTATAACGAAAACGTCCTGCCACATGTAAAATTTTGCGAATAAAGGCTTTATGTAAGCTTAGATTTCCAATAAGGTTATTTCAATAAGCTTAAAGCCTTTAGTCACATTTGTGTTACTAACTATTATTTCGAGGTTTTCGTTACCGAAATAAATTGACTTCAGCAGATATCCTTTCTTTAGATATTCTTCCTTCACTGTAGGTGGTAATTTATGTTTAATTTCACAGAAGTGCAGTAGTAATCGGAAGCTTTATTGATAAATATAACGATTCAACACTGTTGTCTTTTTTAATACTGTAAAAGCGTTGCTTCTTAATGAACCATTCTGGTATTTGCTGCTCAAATACATCATATTATCACAACGTCAGCTTTCTACGGCACAAATCGTATACAAACACTCACACACACACATAATATATACATAAATACAAACATACATAAACGCGCGCGCGCACACATTTGAATGTTACATCACTACAAAATGACCAAATCAAATCGAAGCCATCCCCCCTGATTGGGACAGGCACAATTATGATCTTAGTTCCTAAGGAAACAGTTTTAATTTGGGACATAGAATAGCAATGCAAAATATAAATTTAACACTTATAGTTTGTATAGTTATTAAGACTCCTAGTTTGCAGATCTTCTCAGCTCCCCTTCATTACAATATCTAAAAGTTTTGTTCTCCCCTTGTGCTTCCTTACGTATATCTATGGTCTTCGGAACTAGCAATGCAAGGATAGTTCCATGCACCGTGGTTCCACGTTACAACAATGCAACAAGAACTCTGATGATGGCGACAGTCGTGTCTTGATGATATCTGATTTTTTATTTGCACTTGCTCGAGATATTCTGACGATACCTACTTAAAAAAATCTATAAATGTTTAAATGTTGTATGGATAATCACTTAAACTTTTACTATATACTGCGGTACTTTGTTTCATCTTTCCTTTACGGAAAAACCTCTGCCCTGCTCTTTGTGAATATGTATATGTTTGAGGGGAAAAATACGTTAAGGATATGATTGACAAGCTCGAAGGAATATCGGGAGATTATCATGTGCAAGTGAGAAGTGCAAATCCCCATTAATCAGTGAATAATATGAGCATGAAAACGAAAATATACGTGTTGACAGACATGATTCACTCATGAATCAAGTTTCTTGTGCATAGAAGATCAACGTGACTATTTCTTCTCCTACCTTATCGTAATATAAAAGCTTCAATGGAAGAGTTGTTTCCACATAACATTAAACATTTGTAGATCTTTTAAGAGCATTTAGAAGCTCTGAAATAACTGTCGTTAAACTGAAAGGTAGAAGGTGTAAAGAGGCCGTATACTTGCCTGGTAGGCAAGCAGATTTGGCAGACTTTAAAGAAGTATAACAGTTTCCGTAAAATTATTTGTGCATTAGAAAATTCTATGCCAGTTGTGGGATGGTATTACCTTAGGATAACTGTCCTGACCAAATATGAAAAATATGAAAGAAACTTATTGGAATTACCTTCTAAAACGATTTGGTGTTTCAAGTATTGTTCATCACCTGTTTGTGTAAATTTGCAAAAATGGATGTAAAAAGGACATACAAAAAATTATTATAAAACATAAAATAAAGGCAGGGAGAATTTTGTTCTATAATTGATAATAAGACAAAACTGACCAAACTACCAATCCTTAATTCTGGAAACTCATTACGGAGAATCTGCTATTAAGGGTCTTCCAACTTTGTCGATTTTCTAACGTGATCTCATTTATATTGTTGAGATACTTTCCGTATTTATAATATCAGTAAAGTTGCTGGAGGAAAATGCAATTATGTAATTACTTTGATAAGTAGGAAACGTTAAAAGTTTGTCATCTCATCCAAATTATACGCTGAAAACTCCATTAAAACTGGCATGATTCTTATCACGGGTAAATGAAAGTAGGCTTTCTGACGGAAAAGTATTATGCATACAAGAGAGAGAGAGAGAGAGAGAGAGAGAGAGAGAGAGAGAGAGAGGTGGTTATTTAGCAAAAAAAAAGTATTGCAAATACGTATACATATAAATATATATATATACATATATATACATAGATATATATATGTATACACAGTATACATATATTACAACTTTCTTAATATCTTCTTACAAAGACTCATAAAAGAAACACAAAATTCTAATAACCGACTTTATTTCGGCCAATACGCGTGGGCCCTCGTCTCAAGACGAAATATAGTGGCTTATTAAAATTTTTGTATCTTGTGTGGGCCTTTGTGAGAAAATTATATTAAACAATTTCTGTAGAAAAAAAAAAAAACTTCAATCTACATTTTCCAAAGTCTTATTATGTTTGTGTTTTGTACAGCGTTAAATATTATATGAATTGAAGAAGTTGCGAAAAACCCTTTGCTTGCCTATACCGCTGCCAAGGAGCGCGCCCGCCTTTCTGACAGGACACGAACTCGAAAATCCTTTTGAGTTGCCGAGGGACTGTGTCACACGCACACACAAACACCCAAGCACACACACACACACACTCACTCACATGTACGCACACGCGCAACTTAGCAGATGAAATGACCGTCTCGAACGCCTCGACCTGAAGTTCCGGCGCATCCCCTAATCATCCGCAAACTTCGCTCGTAGCCAGAGCAAACCCCAAAGGTCCTCGGGGCCAGATGGGTGGGTGCCTCCTCACCCATCGCCACTTAAATTTCTTTGTTCATCTTGCTCCGTCGCCGCAATTGAATATGCAAATCGGATGTGATTAAACTCCGAGTTAAAGGAAACAAGGGAGGAGAAGCTGGGACGAGAGAGAGAGAGAGAGAGAGAGAGAGAGAGAGAGAGAGAGCTAGGATTGGCTACGATACTTCTCTCTCTCTCTCTCTCTCTCTCTCTCTCTCTCTCTCTCCCCTTACAACTGTACTAATCTTAACGAGCTTAGACAATTTTTACAATAAAAAATATAATATAAATCACATAAAATTAAGGAAAAAACAAACAAAATGTCTTGAGCAACGCGTTTACAAATACAATATAAGTGATAAATGTGAGGCTTAGGAAGAAAACTTTGGAGTCTGCATTATCAGGCCACAAGCAAATGAATATTTGAGATGATCTAAAGCCATTCTTTAATGCTAAGTGCGAATATGATAAGGAATAAAGTGCACCACAGTCAACATCACAAAACGGAAGTTTTCAAATGTTTTATTTTTTTTTATTTTAGCGAAAGATTTATATGACCAATGAACAAAGAAGAAAATATTTGCTAAGAGATATAAATAAAAAGCATCAGTGTATAAGTTTATGACATTACAGGTTTTAGTTTTGCTTTTGCGGAAATTTTATCGAAAGAATTCCTCTGCTTTTAATTGGAAAGGACGGTTGGACATCATTTTCATTAAGTTAATGTTGAGGATAAAAATCAATTACGGCGAGATTTCAATTTCATACAAATATAACTCTGCATAAATAGGTGGGTGCAACAATTAACCCTAATAACATTGATTTCATATCTAACTATGATTACATTCTTAAATTTAGAAATAAAACGACGAATAAATGAATTTCCTCTAACGACAGAAATTTTTTTTTTTTTTACTTGAAAATATTAATTGGTCATGGGGACCATCTCGCAAATATTTCATTATCTCTTCCCATTTAACGTCTCATAAATTACCTATGCTTAGAAAATCTTGTTAAGTTTAAAATCAGAAATCAATTTATATCTATCGTTCTTATGGACATGTAATCCTAACATGACAGGTTATGAAAATTATTTCAAATTTACTTCCCCGAAAAATAATGAGTTAATAATGAAATATTTTTTTTATTGAAGATGGAAGGAGCAAATGAGAAAAAAGTGAGGGTAAAAATTCAAGTGTCTGCGTTAAGCTGTACTGATAAAATCTTGAAGACCACTTCGCAACAACTTATTAATTAAAATGAGCGATAGATACCAAGAACAGGGTCAACTCATTATGGAGTAAAGGATATCAATATTGCACGTGTACTCGCACAGACACACGGCTCCATAAATACAAGTGGTAGAGGAACTCTTTAAACTTCCTACTCTCCCAATATACATAGAAACTGGTTCCCATCTTGGCAACATTATAGTCCACTTGAGAAACACGAGCGCATGCAGCCACAAGTCCAGTGACTTGCTATCAAGTATCCGAATGCGCTTAGTTGTAATGAATTCATTTTTGCCGTAGTTATATAGCATACAATACGTTAACATGTGAAAGATGATTCCCTTTTCATATGAAGCCTAAAATATGGATTTGGAACGTGATGAGCCCTATACCAATACATTTCCATTGTGTATAATTTTATATATTGATATAAGTTGACATATATATATATATATATATATATATATATATATTTATATATATATATATATATATATATATATATATATAGTATATATATATATATATATATATATATAATGTACATATATACACATATATTACATGCGTATGTTTGCGTACACGTGTATTTGTGACTGAGAGAGCACATGTGCATTTCATATGCCCATCACAGTGGATCACACTGAGTACACACGCACGATCATGTGTTTGAAATGTGCAAATGAATAAATACCGAAGCTCGGAATGCAATATTCAAATACTTAAAAAAAAAAAAAAAAAAAAATTGGGGATCCTGAATTCTATCGAAACCATTAAAGGTCCGTCTGCTTTTCCAATGCCTCTGATTACTCTCCCATCATTATTTGAACATCATTAACGCCCCCGATAACCTTCCACGCTGCGTATGACATTTAAATGCTATTCATGTCATTCTTCCAAAAGCACGTTTGATGATTTTGCACCGCAGTCGAACCTGAATATTTTACCACACAAAGTTTTTTCTCAGAGTACAAAACCAACAAAAACATGCCAAGAATATATGAATTTCCAGATGAGAGATCCTTTTAATATTACAGACCTTCCATGAAACAGGAAGGCACGTGAAGAAAATCCAGAATGCTTCCAATAATTTAGACGGCTCAGTTTCCCCAAATATGGAATTTAATTTTGAATGCTGAGGAGTTTTCGCTTAAAAAAGTACTGTATACCTCGTAAGCCTCTTGGATTATAGAAAGGTCTTTCGTAACCATCACTACCAGATGTACTTTTCTGTATGAATTTGGTAAATAACCTTTCTCCATGAATATATTATTCAAGATTTATTACAAAAGTAACCCTAAGTAAAAGCACCCTTACGGATAGCGTCATGCAGTTCGGTCCTAATATTCACTTGGCGTAAATGAATAAAAGAGATGTCCTTTGCCAAATATTCCCTTGGTCTTTAATGCACAAGGGTATATAATGGAAAAACAGCTTTTATGAAGAAATTTCCGTGAGCTGTAGCACAATCAGATTCCGTTACATTAGAACGATTACTGAAGTTTCTTCAATCCATGCAATCAAATAAGAGTTAATTATAGCTATCTGGGAAAGAATAATCCTACAAGCTCAAGGGCAAGCAGCTTGGTACACTATCGACTTTGAGAAGTAAAGGATTAACTGCAACGCTATAATAACAAAGAAAACAAATAAGATAGATAACAAATACAATATGAAGTTAACTCATGACGGCCTGCTCAACGCAGAATCATTTGCGCAAATTATGAACTTCTGTAACTAGAACGGTTCAACTATACGATAAGAAAGATCGTTTGAGAATTTGGTATTACGAGGACTGATTTCTAAAAAAAATGGTGTGGCACTCAGCCTCATATAAGAAGAGGGATTACTGTTAGAATTAAATGCTTTTCTACGACTGCGCGGTGGATGCCATATTCTGGAAAGTGCTGAAAGAAACGGATGATCATCACAGTTATGAAAAACTTTCTTAATACGTATGTGAATTAACTGAATTTAATACCATGGTCAGGGATGAGATATTTAACAGAAATAAAATCAACTTGCAACGATTTACAACGCGAATAAGGTGCTTAAAACTAAACCGGGAAACAGTGTTGAAAACATTCAAGAATACAAGAGCGGAATTTTTTTTTTATTATTATTATTATTATTTTTTTATTTTATTTTTTTTTTTTTAAAACCGGCTTTATCGCCAAAATCTTCATACTTTCTGAACAATATCGTTGGAGGGTGGGCAGAGCTCTCGGCTAGAACGCTGTTGGCAACAGCCAGCGTTCGACTCTCCTACTGGCCAATGAAGAATTAGAGGAATTTATTTCTGGTGATAGAAATTCATTTCTCGTCATAATGTGGTTCAGATTCCACAATAAGCTGTAGGTCCCGTTGCTAGGTAACCAGTTCTTTCTTAGCTACGTAAAATAAATCTAATCCTTGGGGCCAGCCCTAGGAGAGCTGTTAATCAGCTCAGTGGTCTGGTTAAACTAAGATATACTTAACTTTACATCCATGGACGATACTAGAATCTTAAATGAGAAGCCTGGACACGAATAAACTCTGTCGATAAAAAAATCTGGCTGGGCGAATGACCCGTTGTCCTAGACATACAAATAATCATACTTTCAGTTTTGTCACGGTTTGGCTTCTTCCCCCATAATTTGTAACAAGAATTAATTCAAGTTAAATGTCAGTTACAAGCTTTAGCAACCCACAGGTTCATATTCAAGGGATGGGATCAGTACAAAGAGAGTAGCATCATCTGCATAAGCAATAATCTTGTCTTCAAGTAAAAAGAAATGGACCAAGAACAATACGCTGAGTTCCTTGTAAATCTTTGTAATCTATTAGTTAGAAAAATTAATAGCTATACTAGAAAGGGGTCCACCTGCTCCCAATGTGCAGGTTTGAAAACACTTGCCTCACGGTCAAAAGCAGCACGGAGACTAAGACTGATTATACGAACTTTATGGCCAGAGTACACGTATTTCTCCACAACACTGGATGATATATATATATATATATATATATATATATATATATATATATATATATATATATATATATATATATATATATATATATATATATATATATATATATATATATATATATATATGTACATGTGTACACACACACATATACATATATGTATATGTGTCGTACAGAAAAATAACTATACTGGTCTTGAATTCCGTATGACTGGTCTTGGCCTTAGTGTTGCTTTTGTAAAAATAATACAAATATTCTACTAATTGCGCGGAAGAGCTGAAACCCAACTATAATTTTTGCAAAACGTTTGCAAAATAGAAGACTACAAATGTAATTATAAATATACAAGTTATCAAGTACAATCCTTTTTTTAAATTTTTTATTCATGTCTACATTTGCAATCTCGTATTTTATAAACGCTTTGCAAAACCATTCTTAGACTACAGCTAGATATATATTTATATTTTTTTACAATTAATCATAAAGTGGAGAGTGCACAAGGTTTTCAATTACAAATGACTGTATTAAAAACTGAACTATACCAATATACGTATGCACATGCCTGTAAGTGTGATTTTAAGCATATATATATTCCTGTACTTACTAAAAGGTACAAGCGATAGATCTGTTATGTTGAATATCTTATTTCGAAATTTTAATTTTTACAGACACTTTCCCCAAATAAGTTATATTAATACAGAATGGATGGAAGAATAAAAGGCCATAAAGCATTTCGTTTTGATCTTAAAGTTATTAGTTAATCCCTGGAAAACAGAGCAAATGAGATACAAAACAACAAAGCTCAAATTCGAGGTGCGGCGTCGAGGCTGTTACTCGATCCTTGCAATAAAGCTCCTTTGTTATGAGGCTCAGAGTTCAGTGTATTGATGTAGTTTATTAGGAGCTGCTGTCGACATTTGTCACAAATCCTGCCTGGAGAGAGAGAGAGAGAGAGAGAGAGAGAGAGAGAGAGAGAGAGAGAGATTGGTGCCATATATGGAATTTAGGTGGAAGGTTTGAAAGGAAAACGGAATGCATTCATGTGATGTAAACTGTGGGTGTTTGTGTAAATGGGAGCTGGTTTAAGACAGTCGGCTCCAAATGCTGAACTATTAATTACGTTATCGAAAAAAAGTGGTGGGAGAGCGAACGATAAAAAATATCGATGCACAGCCAATGGAAAAATTCACGTTAGGTTTAATATCGAAAAAATAAACAAATGATCCCAACAAAGTAAGTTAAATGTGTCATCAACTATTATCTAAACAGAAACGTATAAATGGCAAATGTCATCAGAAAACTAATGTAACCCTCAACAGTAATATTAAAATGTTAAAGGAAGTTAATGATTTAATGTAAAAACATTAAAAAAAGTTATGCATGGAGAAGTCTACTCCAGATGCGTAAGAAACTTTTGTGTACTAGCAAGGTGTAGCACTCTATGCAAAAGAGAATTAGACATCCATACGTAGGTAAAAAAAAAAAAGAACTCGAAATTACAATGAATAAACAGGCTGGATGCTGGTTACCTGAAAAACAAAGAATGAAATGCCACCTGCTACGAATGTTTATTCAAATGAAGTGACTGTATTCAAAGAATATTCTGGAGTAAATGTTCTTACCAGTGTCAGTAGTGCTCGTTGAAAACGATAGAAACTTGGAAAATATAACTGCAAACTGAGGTATATCAAGCTGAAGTTTCATAATATATAAAAGGGAAAATTGTACATCTAAAATATAAGGCAGACACAGCTAATGTAAAATGGAGAGATGTCAAGTGTTTTTGTAACACTAACTGAACAAAAGGGGAAAGAATTCTATATAAAAACACAATATGATGTAAATAAAATAGCATCTACGCCTTTTCACCTTCAAATTAAAAAATCGAACTTCATTATAAAAAAAGTTGACTTTCATATTAAAGAAATTGAACTTCAAATTAACAAAGTTGACTTGCAAATTAAAAAAGTTGAATTGCAGATTAAAAATGTTGACCCTCAATTCAAAAAAGCTGGATTTCAGATTAAAAGAATTGACTTTCAATTTTAAAAAGTTGACTAAAAGTCAATTTACATTTCCCCGCCGGGGCTAACCCGTATTTAAGCCCGATCCGTCGGCACTTGGGTAGGGAGTCGAGCCGAGGCTCCTGAGAGCCATTAGGCCCTTTCAGCTTCCAGTGTTTACACTTTGGTTGGCCAAGTGATGTAAGGTCGTTCCTTGCTTCCCTTCTCCAAGCCCTGCGACCTGAATGTGGTGGACCCTACTGTATTTGCGCTGCAAGGGGATCGGAAGGGTAGAACACCAGGAAGGAAGGCTTGCCAACGCTACCATGGAGTGCTTCTATTAGGGGCCATGGAGTGACCTGTGTTTGTCCACAGTTAACCGCCTCCTTGTGCAAGGGTTAGGGGGCACGTGACGGGTGTCAGGAGGCGGGATCGAACCCACGACCTTTCGGTTGGCAAGGCGACGCTTTACCAAATGATCTGACGAGAGGAAGCACTCCATGGTAGCGTTGGCAAGCCTTCCTTCCTGGTGTTGCACCCTTCCGATTCCTCAGCGCTTGCAGCGCAAATACAGTGGAGGCGTGGGCTCACCACCTCCAGGTCGCAGGGCTTGGAGAAGGGAAACAAGGAACGACCTTACAGCACATGGCTAACCAAAGTGTAAACACTGGGCGCTGAAAGGGCCTAATGGCTCGCAAGAGCCTTGGCTCGACTCCCTACGCAAGTGCGGACTGATCGGGCTTAAATACGGGTTACCCCCCGGGCGGGGGAAATGTAAATTGACTTTCGAGTCAACTTTATAAAATTGAAAGTCAATTCTTTTAATTTGAAATCTAGCTTTTTAAAATTCAAAGTCAACATTTTTAATTTGAACTTCGACTTTTTTAATTTGCAAGTCAATGTTTTAATATGAAAGTCAACTTTTTTCATTTGAAGTTCAGTTTCTTTAATATGAAAGTCAACTTTTTTTTATATGGAGTTCAATTTTTTTTATATGAAAATCAACTTTTTAAAAATGAAATTAAATTTTTCTAATATGAAAGTCAACTTTTTTAAAAATGAAGTCTAATTTTTTTAATATGAAAATCGACTTTTTAAAATGAAGTCCAATTTTTAAAATTTCAGGGTGAAAAGGTATAGACAAGTCTGGCATGGTATGCATGGAATGTTCATGAGCTAAATGGGATGATGAATGTACAAATGAGAAATTCTGAGAGCAAATTGGTGCCAGACTGTGTAATTGAAAAACGAACAATGCATATTGGAGTCGATCTCACAGGGATTGGAAATATACCACAGAACAACAGTAGCAGATGGGATATACGGTATATCTATATTTAAAGACTCGAGAGCACTGTTTTGAATATAGATGGGGTACTCTGAATCACATCCGGTGTCTTTATTAAGCTCTGAGGTCATTCAAAGTTTTTATATATATATATATATATATATATATATATATATATATATATATATATATATATATGAGATAAAAAAGTTACATTGCATTTTCTATGACAGAACTCTCTCTACCTCTCTCTCTCTCTCACACACACACACACATGATATATATATATATATATATAATATATATATATATATATATATATATATATATATATATATATATATATATATATATATATATATATATATATATATATACTCTTATATATATATATATATATACATATATATATATATATATATATATATATATATAGAGAGAGAGAGAGAAGAGAGAGAGAGAAGAGAGAGAGAGAGAGAGAGAGAGTTCAGTCATGGAAAATGCAATAAGCATTTGAACGTTTGACTTTTGTTATATCAAAGAATAACATGTTCCGTTCCATTTCATCTGGAAAATGGCGAGTTATATTGTTAAACTCTTCCCCCACCTTTTAGATCGCTTAATATCAACAATAGGCAACTGGCAATCTATAATTTGAACGGCAATGTTTGGGGACATCCTATCCATTCTTCTAAAACCTGCATTGTATTTATTTTCTATAAAAGTGACAAACTTGTCCCGTGCTATTTCTTTCCCGCAAACTTTCATCTTTCTCGAGCAGTCTGATGATATAGTTTCAATGTTCATTTGGCATAGAATTTACAGATAGGTTTAATTAACAAACCATCTGAAGTAACAAGATCTCTTTATTTAATTTATCATTTCCATTACAGTTATTAGCTTGTAAAAGCTTCGATGAGTTTATGCTGAAGGGTTAGGAAATCGACCTGCATCAACGTATAGGGGATACTGAATATGCCAAGTTTCGTGATAAATGACTAACTTTTTATAAAAATCATAGTAGTATCAGCTAATTAAAACTTGAATGCTGTGAAAAGGTTAAGTGAAGAAATGAACAATTCTTTACTACAATGTATAACTTAAGAGGCTTTTCTGGTGATGAAAGTAAATCTTGAAACGGAATAATGAAAACGAGATATATTTTCAGTTGCCTATGTGTTTTTTGGCGAGAACAGCAGTTCGCACGCAAAATCTGGCCTCTAATCTGATTTTGCTTGATAAGATAAAGATTCATAAGGATATATCTAGGCATATCCTTATGAGATTTTTTTAAACTGCACCAGAAACCACTATTTTCCGAAAATGCCCTTCTTGAATATACCAGTGCTGCCGTGGAACAAAACTAGATTTCAGCAGAACTGCAAATATGTGACTCTTTTATCATAAATATGAACACTTCAAGGAATTTGTTATAATTTTTTTTCTCGTAACTAAAATTATTCTAATCGTTTTTTATTCTTCTTCGTTTGCTTATTGGTGGATATTATTTGTACCATGGTACAGTATATACAGTGATATTCTTATCACGTTTTGTTCCTTAAAAAATCATTAGTCTGAAATGACAAATTTTATTTTCCTCCTGTCCTCAGTTTTTATTGAACATTGTTCTTTCCTTACTCATGCTTTTCTAATGCTTTTAGTGATTATAATCAAAAGCCAATTACTTAATCAATTCAGTCTTTCTCTCTTCCTTAGACTTCACTTCTGCTTCGCTGATTGCAAGTGTATATACTACTCTTGTTTACGATGTCCAGTACGTTCCTAAGTCCACTATTACTTTCGGTTCAAAAGGAAGGTGTATCACTTAGGAATGGAGTATACATAAATTAAACCAAACCATATTGAAAAGAGGATATTTCTTTTCAATCAAAGAAAAAAAAACTTTATTTTATATAAGCCGCAATATCTAATGCTTGATTTCTCACTATAATGTGGTTCGGATTCCACAATAAGCTGTAGGTCCCGTTGCTAGGTAACCAATTGGTTCTTAGCCACGTAAAATAAATCTAATCCTTCGGGCCAGCCCTCTCTAGGAGAGCTGTTAAATCAGCTCAGCGGTCTGGTTAAACTAAGGTATACTTTTGATTTATACATTTCCTTTTGTCACCGTCACATATTTGCCTTACTATTTCGTTTCAGCACACTGAATTCACCAGTTCATTTGATTGCGTTGCATCTATTCAATTTCTGACGCGGCCAATGTTGGTTCATTTGGCTCTGGAATAACCCCCTTGGAAAATGGTAGGATAATGACGCAGAATAGTGTACGCTTGGATGGCTTGAATAAATACAGATAATAATTCTGTGAACCATGCGGTCTGACAAAGTACACCGGGAATGTTATATGGTATGCATTTGGTATTACTAAATTAAGTGAAATACCAACAAGTTTGTATGCTTTCCATGCCTTTGTGACTTTTCATTAACATATCAGTTAAGTCTTTATGACGAGGCATATAGTCATTTGCTTTCATAGCAGACATCTTTGCACTTGACATCTCTAACTGATGGGCTTGCGCATATGTTCGGAGGTGCACCTGCGTTTGATGTTGGTATGAAGTTAAACCACGATGATAGAAACTGTAAGAAGATAAAAAGAAAAACGAACTTCATACGAAGATAATACCGAATTTGACAGCATATTGCAAAGAAGATCCTCATATGACAAAAACTTTTCAAAGTCACGTACGTAAAACCTAAACGTATATAAAAAAAAAATCAATTAAAAGGAAGTCAAAAACAGAAAAGAATAAAAAACAGAAAGAATTGAGTTAGTGGACCCTAATGGGAAAGAAAGGGGAACTTTGAAATGAAAGAGGAAGAGGATAATAAGGAAACAAAGTGAGAAAACAAACGAAGAAAATCCAATTGACCTCACAACCTGGCTAAATCTGAGAGGTGATTCAGTTTTCGTGGTCTCCTAATTAAACGAATGACTTGGTCTTTAAACTCTGACACGAGGGACAACTGAACGAAAGGCAAAGGAATATGTTCGAATGGGGCTTAACGGGCGAAAGGATTGCAAGACTTAAAAAGGTTTGGAATCTTTGGTTCGTGTGGGTAGGTGTGCGTGCGTGTGCGTATGTATGTATGTGTGCGAGCTTGTGTAGTCATGTGTACGTGTGTGGGAGATGTGAGGTGTATCAAAATGGTGGAGAAAGAGGAAATCTTTACGCTTTTGTTTTATCCTGGGAAATATTCAATTCAAACTTCTTCGTAATTGAAATGTTACATCAAAAAGCCGTTTCTTTAACTATTTGCGTATAATGGTTACAAGTTTATAAAATCAAGGTATTATTCCATAATAAACGGAAAATAACGACTAATGCGAGATAAAAATTTTTCGCTGCGATCACAATGGACAGGAAAAGATATCTAAAACCGCTCTGCTTGGTACATTTCTCGTCTTATGCGAAAGAGGAAATTGATCCGACCTATGAGGGATGAAAGGTGATTGTACCCAGCGTGCCAGATCTGCAATGGGGGAGGGGGGAGGATAGCTCATACTGAGTCAGGAAGACTAAGGAAATGTAATGATGAGCGCATATATATGACACATACATGACACATTGGTTTAGGTTAGAATGAAACAGGAGAGAAAGAAGTGGTTTAACGCTTACTTGACGGTCATGTTGCAGAATGGACGTGATGAAAAACATTTCAGGAATGGTGTGAATCTGTTCCAACCGGGTATGGAACCAGAGAAAGGGCGCGTTTTGCATGCAAAGGCAGGTGATGGATTCCCTGGAGTGAATGAGAATGGCCAGAAAAGGAGTGTAAGATTTTGTGCTAGTGCACAATCGAATGGATGCGGTTATAAGGAAAGGTGTGGATGGAGATATATTTCATTATTACTCGGTTTAAATACAAGCAAAAATAGGTCCCTACTTTGAAGGATAAGATTCAGAAGGAATGCATGAGTTCAATCAAAATTTAAAATAAATAAATGTAAGTACTATTCAAGTGAAATGCAGATGAATATGGGTAAGACCAAATATAGAAAATGATAGGGACTATTTCATTTTAAGTATTTATAAAAATTATTTTCTATTATATATAGCATTTCATGATCATATAGCCGACCTATTTCTGAAAAAACATCCCATGTAGAATCCATTGAGATTAAAGCTATTTCTGACCGGTCATTCTGCTAACTTTGTTTCTTGAAAAGGCATTTCCGATCACTGGCTTAATTAACTACACATAAAATTGCTCATGGCTTTCACTTTAAAAAGTTTCATGGAAATATATTTTTTGGTATCTTGCTTTTGTTAATTCCTGGTCACATATTCACATTCATATTTCATCATAAAAATTATTCAATGTATGTTTTCATTCATGGGACATATGTAATTTAATTGGTGATTCATTTTCCATCTTCCTAATTCTGATGACATAAGGCATTAGCTTGTTACAGGAATAGGACTCTTACTGCCCTACCATCAAACTTGATATGTTCTTATAGCTTTTTTTAGTTGCATGGAATGTAATATCATTCACTTACCCTTTCATATGAATACAACAGTTAACGGCAACTATATTTAGATTATTAAGCATTTTAACTTGTAAAGTAATTAATAGCATGAGATTACCATTGTATTGTTAACCCTATTATTTTACTCAGCATTAGCATAATTGTATTACCATTGTATTTTTAACCCTATTATTTTACTCATCATTAGCACAATTTTAATCTTAATGAATAGCGTTAACTCATCTAGAAACAGAAACATACCCAAAGATTCTTTTCATGATTATAAAGTCCTCAGACAAAAAACATTTCCCAATTACCTTTTGGCTTCATAACTCTTGTCCGAATTACTTTCAACGTTTTCACGATTTTCCATCATTCCGTAATATTTGCACGTTCTTTTCCCGTCCGGCTGTCTTTTTCGAAAGTCTATCAACTCCAGATTAGGTCTGTTCGCTTTTTTTATCTCGTTATCGGAAGGTTTTCCCGAATCTCTGCAACAAAATTTTACACCCTCTCAGAAGTTCGTTAATAGAGCTGCTATTACCAAGTATCGCGGGACGAATCCGTGGTAAACTTCTGATGCTGTCGGAAGTTGTAACGCATTCTTCTCTGTATTGGGAATGGGGAAATTTGTTGCTGTTCTCTGTTTCTTGTTAGCGATATTCCTGCAGAATTTCTGCGGAATACCTGTAACATTAAATAAGGAATTAGCTTTTCAGTTTTATATATAAAATGTTCATTTTGTACCCAAAAGTTCTCATTACCACCTTGCATTGTCTATCTGTCTACCTACCTGTATAGATAGATATCTATCTATATTCATAAAAATACATAGACATAAAGATAGATAGATAGATGTAAGGTGGTAATGAGGACTTTGGGAACATAATAATTATTTTTATGTAAAAGAGAAAAGCTGTTTTTAAGATATATATATATATATATATATATATATATATATATATATATATATATATATATATATATATATATATATATATATATATATATATATAGATAGATACAGATAGATAGATAGATAGATATAGATAGATAGATAAATAGATAGATGGATAAATAATGTAAGGTGGTAATGATGATTTTTGGGTACAAAATCGTTATTTGCTTATAAAACTGAAGAGCCAATTCCTTATTTTATGTTACAGTTATTCCGCAGAAATTCTGCGGGAACACCACTAACAAGAAACAGAGAACAGCAACAAATTTCCCCATTCCCAATACAGAGAAGAATGCGTTACAACTTCCGACAGCATCAGAAGTTTACCGCTGATTCGTCCCGCGATACTTGATAATAGCAGCTCTATTAACGAACTTCTGAGAGGGTGTAAAATTTTTTTGCAGAGGTTCAGGAAAAACCTTCCGATAACGAGACAAAAAAGTGAGCAGACCTAATCTGGAGCTGATAGACTTTCGAGACAGACAGCCAGACGGAAAAGGAGCGTGCAAATATTACGGAATGATGGACAATCGGGAAAACGCTGTAAGCAATTCAGGAAGGAACGATGAAGCCAAGAGGTAATTGAGAAATGTTTTCTCTCTGAGGGCTTTCTAATCATGAAAAGAATCTTTGGATATGCTTCTGTTTCTACGTAAGTTAAAGCCATTCGTAAAGACTAAAATTACGCTCATGCTGGGTAAAAGAAAAGTTTATACAAAATGCTAAGGGTGATCGCTTATTGTTAATTAGTCTACCAATTAACAGGCTTATTGGTTTAAGTATAGCTGCTGGTAACTGAAGCAAACTGCTGTATTCATACGAAGGGTAAAAGAATTAGATTCCATTCACGCAAACAAAAATTACAAGTTTATATAAAATATCATAGTAGGACTAGGACAATAAAGGGACTGATCTTGTAACATGCTGATGCCTAAAATCATCAGAATTAGAAAAACAAAAATCACTCAACAATTAAGCTACATACGTCCTGTGTATAGTGAATATGTATATACAGTGTGAATTAATTTTATGATGTAAGCTCATTACGACTCCTTGGGTTTAACAAAGTACTGGTAGAGTTAAGAGAAGCAAGATATCAAGAAAATTTAAAATGTGAATAACGATTTACTGAAAGAAATCAGTTTGCCAGATATTGCAAGGTCTATAATTAACACACACACACACACACACATATACACATATATATATATATATATATATATATATATACACATGTGTGTGTGTGTATCAATATATATATATATATATATGTATATGTATATATATACATATATATATATATATATATATATATATATATATATATATATATATATATATATATATATATATATATATATATATATATATATATATATATATATATATATATACATATACAGTATACACACACACACACATATATATATATATATATATATATATATATATATATATATATATATATATATATATAATACATATATTTTGCGTTGCGAGTAGGCAATATGGGAGATTTGGCCGATGGATTTTCTCTATAACCTTTCTTAGAGTAAGCTTTGTGATATGATGATTTGTTTTCGAAAAATGCCATGCAAAGCCGTTATCACAAATTTGTTTCATGGCATAAAGTACTTTATGCCAGTAAGATTTTATACATTTAATTTTCTTTCCTATTTTTTCTCGTTAAAATTGTTGAGCACCTAAGTTTTCTGCAATATCGATTAGACGTGCGGTCTGTGACTAGTAGGTGCGGATAAGAACTGAGACAGTTGACAATAATATATGTGTATTAGGGGTATGAAGGCGTAGTCTCTGGCTAGGTAAGAAAGCTAGGATAATTTACAATAGCGTGGGCTAGAACTGGTTATGATAGTAACACCAATACTTGATGGCATGCCCGGGATACAGTCGTTACTCTCACTTTATCAATTAATTAGGAAGAACAAAATTCGATTCATGCATTCTGTAGTTAAAAAATGCCAAATTACTCATTCACATATCTTATCACGTTAATATTCAGTCTATTTAAAAAAAAAAAAGGAAATACATTTCGTCTCCACGAAATACCGTTCTAGTATACGAGTTTTGTACCTTTTATTTTTATATGATGAACATAATATCAAATGAAAATAAATGTTTATATTTAGGTTGTAAACCCCATTTACACACAATGCCACTCGCCTCTCTTTTAAGCAAATCATCACGTTCTTTGGATACTGTGGTCATTCTAGCCTTCAGTTTGTTTGTTTCCTTCGCTTCCCTCCTCTTAAAAATTCTGAATTACACAATATCCCAACACCTCACAGTTCGCCTGCCTTCAAGTGACGAAACTACTTCAGAACACTCTGATTTATATTTTCACCTGCACTAGCCTTTCTACTGCGCATTCGTTTCACTGAATGATTTACCCTTTCAACTTTTTGTACTTTGCGCATTCTATGCATACGGTTTATCTCAAGCACACTTCGTTTCCAAAAATTAATGCTAATTTAATTAAAAAATTTGCTGCAGATATACTCTACTTCTCATCTAAAGCTTCTGCAGACACCTTCTTTTCCTTCCTTTTTACCATTATTCTGCAATTCATTCTTCTCTCTTCTTACTGTCATTCAACATAATTTACTCCCAAATGCCTGTAGGCTATAAACGAATAGCTTCCATTCTTCAATTACATGACTCCCATTACTCAAAATACCTTACTCCTGTTAACATTCAGTTTCAACTTTAGTCTTTTAGACTCCCTTTCAGTCGTTTTCAAAAGTCTATAACTTACACTGTATTATCAGCAAAAAGCTGCCATTCTACAATCCATTTACTCCCATTCTTCTTTATCAAAACTTTGGGTCTACATCCCACTTAATATTTCTAATTTTTCTCAGAACTCCTACTGTCACGTCTTTATGTTTTAATGCATGATTCATTTTCGTTTTATGAACTTGCGATTACTTTCAATATATTACCACTTACACCGTACACATTCCACAACTTCTACTCTGAATCTCTATTAGCGCTGTCATAAGCCTTCTCTAGGGCTATGTATGGCACACAAAGCTTTTCCCTTTAACCTAAAACTTCCCACACAGCTATTTATCAAAATTCTATCGCCTACCCTCCCAAGTATGCTTAAAAATGTTTTGCCAAATAAAATTTACCTTACCTTTATAACATTGAGCATTTTTTCCTGCCATTTATTCCTCTGGAACCTTTACTTCCATCGGACATACCTAACACTCCCGGTCATCACTAAGTACTAATTTTAATATCATACAATGCAATTCAATCAGCTCTTAGTTCGTTCGTATTCTTTAACTTCTTAACTGTTCTCCTTACATCAATAACATTTACTTCCAAAGCATTTGCAAACTGACATTAACCCCTTACACGCAATCATCATCAGACTTGTCACTTTTCTTATCCTTCAGATTCAACAACATTTTAGCATATTCATCCCATCAGTGAGTCGACTGACCACTTTATCTTATTAACAATTTATTTTTTTATATTTAATATTTATTTTTTATCTCTACCCTAACCGTTTCCTTAATGCAATGCTAACAATGGACTTTGAAAATTAAAGGTGAATGATTCAGAGGTTTCTCTTCTTAATTTTCCCGACATTGATAACCATAGTTGCTTTACTTACCGAAATATAGGCAATCAGTTCATTAAACCTTAATTTTTCATAAAGGGACTCTTGCTATTATACCCAAAATACTCTGGAGAGGACAAACTCTCGTTTCCAGCTGTCATTACACCTAACAGATAAAAAAAGGTTGAAATGCTCTCATATTATATAAGTCCAATTCTATGATCTACAAAATCGGAAACTAACTAGATTTTAAATATAGTAAGTTATTAATTAGGTATCTAATGTCCTTCGAATCTTCGTCGATTTTCTTATCTGGTAACAATTTTCCAGAATAACTGTTACTTAACTGAGATCCTGATGATATTTTGTAGAACCGATAATCAGAAAATGAAGCTCCCTTTAGAAGTCATAATTCAATATAATTTATTTTCGTCGTTTCATTAAGGCCATTTCATGTCCTGAAGGCACAAGAACTAGATTTCCCCGGCCCTATCTCTAGAAATCCCCAGGCTCTGACTTCCTTTGGTAATTAGGGGAAATATGCCATCGTTTCTCCTTCGTGTGGAAGCTGCGCGCCTCGAGTCCTTAATATCCTAAAGCTATAAGTGGTAATATCCTACTTCAGGTGGATAGGACGGAGGGAGAAGAGATAAGGGACTGATAAAGAGGGGAAGGAGAGATGGGATGCATAAATCGATAAAAATTACGAGTGATAATGATAACTAGATTCAATTATTCAGATTTACGGGGAATTTAGAAGAGATTAAATCTCGAATAAGAAATATTAATATAATAAAGCAATAACTGCGTTTTATTGCTATTTCAAAAATTAAAACAATGGACAGTTATGCATATTTCTCTTGATAATGGCAATGAATAAGGGAAAATCTGCTAAGGTTGTCTCGTAAATGAGCAAGCCCTTGTAATGTACGGAATAAGAAACATTTTGTTACTCAGACCATAAGCAACGGGCATTGTACAGCCTACTTCAAGATTTACCCATGGCAAAAAGATGAAAAATCCAGCCACTTGAATAATTATTCAGTAACTGAAATACCGTCACCAGTGTGAATGTTACTGGTAAGGCCAGATATGTACGATGGGAGGCGGGTTGGAACTTAACTGGCAGGAAAACTGTGATCATTTACGACCAATTACAAGTGTGAATATTCTAGAATATTAGTTACAACTTGGGATAAGTAGAAGAGAAAGCAGTGTTCGTAACTGTACATGAGACAGTTATGGGAAAGACTAAAAATAAAAGAAAGCGTTACTGCTCGAGTCTGAATCTTTACCTAGCTGGTATTGAAGGAAGAGATAGGGTGGCATTTGTGTGTGATTTAGCCTAGATGCAATGATTCATTGACGGAGAGGAAATGTATTACACTTGAAGTATGCAGTATTTTGGCTATTAATAGCGAATATTAATGTAAAACTGCAATACACTGCACTCTGATTAGCAAACAGCAATGCTGCAATCATTGCAGAATAAAGGAAACAGAATGGAAATAGTTTTGTGAAACAGAATACAAGACTGGCTTGTTGATGAAAATATGTGGTTTCAAAACACAACTAAGAAATGCAGGAAAAGCAAAATAACAAGAAAATTTTATTATATTCATGTATATTATACAAAGGCGGACGAAAATTAAGTTAGGAAGAGTTTTCCATGGTATATCTCTCTTTCGCCTAATTGGACAATGGAAAAATTCATTGCTTTAGTCATTAATCCTCTCCTTGTTATTATTTTCGAGATTAATTTAAGAACATTTCAGGAAATAAAAAATGAACAAATAAACAGAATATTTGAAGCAAATAAAAAAAACAACTTTCCATTCCAGCCTCTCTAAGAGACACAAAAAGAAAACCGTAAAATTTCAGCGCTGGGACAATGCTATTAAACATTAATTTCATCTAAGTCCTCCCTTCAAAATGAAATTCAGCTCACTGAGCCAATAAACGCATGGCAGTTATCAGTTATACATCGATACGACGAGAGTAGGTAATAGCGTCATTCATTCTATTGATATTCATTTCAGATGAATAAGACAATTTTGTATTGTACTTGAGAGAGAGAGAGAGAGAGAGAGAGAGAGAGAGAGAGAGAGAGAGAGAGAGAGGAATGAGGTATCGTAAAAGAATACTCATTATCATTCTATTCACATGTGCTTGAAGAATAGTTCATAAAATGCCTCCAAAATATGTTGCGCTGTGTAGATGACATCCTTTCATAAGTTTCTGCCTCTTAATATATCTATCATATTGCCGCATCCATTCTTTTACTGATAGGGTCTTTGTAGGTTTCCATACAAGGTAAGTAAAAACGATGGGTCTTTGTACGTTTTTTTTTACAGGATAAGTAAAAACGATGGCTCTTTGTACGTTTTTTTTTCAGGGCAAGTAAAAACAATGGGGTCTTGGTATGTTTTCTTTACAGGGCAACTAAAAACAAGGACTGTATCGTTACAGTTTTATTTTTTCGTCATTTTTCTATAGATACATACGTATATCAACATGTACAATTGTGCTCAAAAACATGTCTTACTCACAGACAAACGCGTGTATGTATTGATAAACATTCGCCAGCAAAATAAAAGGTTTATTAATTAGCTGATCTGGCAAGCAAAAAAATTTAAATTAAAAATTTTGAAGGAAAATTCAAAATAAAAGTCTTATTAGATGTTAATGAACACAATCTAGAAAAAAAGTAGTATATTATTAAGTAAAGGAATGTAAAAAATTTTAGAGTATCGCACGCAAGAAAGATGAAAACTGATTCATTAGTTGCAAACTTTTTTAAATAAAAAGGGGCTAGGAAACGGGGGAGAAAAAATTTTTTTTACACTTTACTTTTACCTTAAGGAGCTACCTAAAACTTTGCTTTCTTTCTCCTTTTAATTTCTGTCCTCCAGCCCAATTACAGAAACCAAGTTTATATATGGGTTTCCATAAACATTACAGAACTCTTAAATCGATACACACATTGTTAACATACACATACACTTGTTACATACATACATACACACACACACACACACACATATATATATATATATATATATATATATATATATATATATATATATATATATATGACTATTTATATATCACCGTGATTCATATACAATCATATACAAACGTCCTTTAATATCAATATATAATATATTTTCATATATGTTACCGAAGGAATTTTAGGTGATAATAAGTCCACCGTCCCGTGGGATCCAACCAGCGACGGACCATACTTTTAGTCTAAGTCCCCTTCGGAATATATCCAATACCAAGAACTTCTATATTGCTGTGATTCAGGTCTAATATTTTTATATTGCTGTGATTGTCTAATTTTTGCTGTATATGGGAAAATATAAAAGAACATATACGAAATCTACTCTAAGTCAATGTTAATTTTCACACAATAAGTCAATTCAGTTAATGCAAAAGGACTGCAGTGTAAAAGTCTAGCGATGGTAGGTACGGTAATAGTTTACATGTTGATCACCAGAAAGTTAAAATTCTGGTCAAGAACACAAATTTCGTTCATTCAGACATTCAGAATATTTAAATTTCAATGTTCCCGCCGTCGAGAAATTCGTTATGTACAGGTCTTAAATTACATGTTATTTTTTTATCTCAAGCATAAGATAAGTTATCTTAGCTAAAATATAAAATTGCAAACTAATTATCTCAACGTTTCCTTAATACTTGCTTATAACCTTCATTCAATCAGGTTTCGTAGTCGTTATTCTGAAATTATAACTTAGTAAACGTGGACGCCTCGAAGGGAGATTGTAAACTTTATTCACGAGTAGTCTCGCAAAATTCCAGCCATAAAATAAAAAAGAATATTTTCCAGTAGTCTCGCAAAATTCCAGCCATAAAATAAAAAAAGAATATTTTCCAGTAGTCTCGCAAAATTCCAGCCATAACATAAAAAAGAATATTTTCCATTTTAGCATTCCTACTATCAGCTTATATCTATTAACAATGTTGTCTACTGCTAAGGATAGTAGGATTATAACACTGAAATGTTAAAAAAAAACAATGCAAATGAGATACATATCCCTAAATAAATTGAGTGTCGTCAACAGATCTACAGTGATAAGGTTTAAGAATATTAAGAGTTCCACGATAAATCAGATCGACATGAAATTAATTAAAATCCTAATTAAAGAAATAGCTTGCAATGATATTTTATGTTCTTTTTAACAGATATAATTGATTTTTTGCCTATAAGTACACAATCATGTTACATAACTCTGATAATTCGTTTTCCGCAAACAATGTAAATGAAAGTTATTTGTTCCCTGGAAAGTTTGCTAAAAGAGCAGAGACCAAACTGGGCAATACTCTGTCGGGTACCTTGATCAGTGTTCGAGTAATCCATCTTTTGTGCTTCTCATTTAAACGTTGTACTGGAAGCTCTGAAATACTGCAAGAAAATGCCTTATCATGCTTCAGGAAAAACTATGTTGCCATGGAACTTTTATTTTCAAGCACTTTTGGCCAGCAATAAAAAAAAAAGAGGCTGGCTATCTGTGACAAGAATGGTATGAATAAAATTTTTAATTGGGAAAATCTGAAATAATTGTGACTAGAGAGTTGCAAACAAAAATAATGGACATGAGAAGGACAAAACGAGATGGGAACAGGGAACTCAACAAAAGATTATACAGGTCACGCGCCATGAGGGCTTATCACAAAGAACACCCGTAGATGGTGTTAGCAGTGGAAACGAACATGCTCGACCCTAAATGAGGACAGGTCATAAACTAGGAACAATGGCCACGTATTTTTATGAAAGTGTGCAATGAGAGAGAGAGAGAGAGAGAGAGAGAGAGAGAGAGAGAGAGAGAGAGTACTTCAATCAATTTTGCTTCCGGATAGTAAATCCAGTGAGTCAGCAATTTGGGATATGGGAAAAAGTCTCATCTACACGGGAGAGTATTTAAGGTGTTTTCATCCCAGAAATGAGAGTATTTAAGGTGTTTTCATCCCAGAAATGATGAGACATTCCAGTATTTAATGTCCATGCAGCCTGATTTTCCAGTTCATACAATGAACCGACCATGTCCACTAGACTACAGCATGATCTGGAAACTAATCTTATGTATAAATAAAAAAACACAAGAAAGGAAACGTTTCTTTGCTCCCGACCATAGGATTCCTTGTGCTCCGTCTTTAAGCAGAGTTGTTAAAAGGGATATCCAGGCTTTTTGAGGCAGCCTGAGGTGATCTCAGCCAGACTATAGAAGTGCCTCAGCGATACCCTGACTCATTCGACAAAAAGCTGACGCAAGAAGTATCCCATGGGGCCTGAAGGATTCCAGCTCCAGGGTCTAGCTGAAATGATTCACTTAGATCCTGCAACCAGAATAAATGAAAAAAAAAAAAGTTGGCCTCTGATAACGAAAAGTAAATGGTTAAAAATGTTTCTTCCATTGTGTATGGTGGAACCCTAAAGGTTAATAGAGAGGTTGTGCTTATGTTAGAAAAATATGTTTCCCTCTAATGGTAATTCGACAAGAAGTTAGAAGACTTGGATATAGTCTGAATAGAGTTATTGGATATCATCTGAATAAGATAACTTCAGCAGCTCCGTCACACACTATCCATATTCTGTGAATGTTCCCCAATTGCACTGTAACCAAGCATTTCATTTTTTTTTTTTTATGTTTTGTAATACATGCCTCAGCAGAAAGATTTTTCTGGTATATATGTCTATAAGCAAAATATCCGAATATTAAGAAGAAAAAATTTGCGCATTCTCACTCAGATCTGGATAAAAGTAGAAATGCAACAACGAACGATGATCAGTAAAACGGGGTCTGGTCAGTACCTAAATAGGTGACCATAAAGAAGGGCCAAATATTGACGACAGTGTTTGGCCCTTCTTATGTGTTTCCCCACATAATTCCCATAAATATCAGTGTGGTAGGGAATAGAGCCAGCGACCTCACCCCCAATTACTTGAGTGTGTCACCTTTCCGTTCCTGTTTTAATTTTTTCCCACTTTCACAATTACTGAAACTGCATCGCTCAAAGCGATCAGCTTCGATTGCACTTTGTCCTTTTTCCTTTGCGAAATTAAATTGCCACAATATTAATAAAAACACGGTCAACTAGATTTCATCAATAATTATGTCTAATTAATAGCATGTGAAGTGGATCGCGATAACAACCTTTAATGAATCCGCTTTCAGTGTCTTTGCATCATATTTTTGGCGTTCGGTTAAATATTTTAGAATATCTTCCATTTCCGTGAATCTCTTGTACCGGATTCATTGAGCAACTGTTATTAAACAATCTTTTTGTCACTCTGTCAGACGAAAGAGATCGCACAAGCAGAGAGAGAGAGAGAGAGAGAGAGAGAGAGAGAGAGAGAGAGAGAGAGAGAGAGAGAGAGAGAGAGAGAAAGGAGTTGTAATTGGAGAATTTCCCTGCCCTAAATTTAAGATTAGTGGTAGAAGAATCACTTAGAGACGCTTCCATTATATGACTCGTAAGGCAATTATATTCAATTTCGTAATTAAAGTACATGCAACTTTAAATCTTTCATTGTATAAAAAAAGCCATCCGCTACTGATAAAAACTGACAAAATACAGAAATAATACATTCTTGATTCTTCAGTTTATTCAATTTTCCAACCGTTATCATTATGCCAAGTGAAGATGACCCAAAAACCATTTCATCATATGTATACGTTAAGTCATTTTATATTTGAGAGATGTATATTGTAATTGATATTTAGATGATACATGTCTATGCCTCATCTGATATCTAATAAGGTAAAACGGCTGATTCCATTTCAAAGTGCTGCTTCAGGTTTCTATATAAAATAATACTCCTTTTTCATGTAATGTAGTATGTTCCTCTATTTTTATCACTTGTTATCATCCAATTCTTTGAAAAATATATTAGCTAGTTAACAGTCCTTTCTTCTTGCTCCTTATAATAATGTACTCTTTTTTTAATAATAATAATAATAATAATAATAATAATAATAATAATAATAATAATAATAATAATAATAATGGGTCATCAGTGTGCTTTACCTCTTGAGACGGTGGCAAAGTTCATTCACTAAAGCAGGTCAGATTAATAAATTTAATTCCTGATCCCTACAAATAATAATAAAAACAACCTACACGTCATAAGTATGTTAAGGTCCGTGCAGATGACTTTGGACTAATTTCTATATTTTTAGAAGGACAGATATCAATCAATGATTCACTAGTTTCATTAGTCCCAAAATAGCTTTCAAGTTCAAAATCTTTATATCCTCTCGTGACCTCTGTTATTATTTTCAACTCGATTCTAGGTATGTATGTGAATGATTTTGGTCGCAATTTTTTTAATTTCATTTGACGGTGTATTATGCACGTCAAAAAAAAATCTAACGTCCATCGCCGTCAAAATCTTTTGTAACAAAAAATCGGTCTGGCCTTTTCAGGAAAATAAAGTATTATAACGCGAAGAATAAGAAACAAAAAGAAAGGAACTAATTTATAATTTTTTATTTGTTTATTTTTTGAGGGGCTCAAACTTTTCCCGAAAGGAATATATTGTCACAACGCTTAAAACGTTCATCATTTAGCGAATTAATCAAATTAGTTGCGGACGGCAATTGCCTAATTACTTATCTGAAGCAATTATCAATCACATTTTCGATATGACGGCTAGTATTAATATCATTAAGTAACAGTTGCTACGTGATTTTAGCGGAAGCGACATCGGTCAATACATAATTGATAATCGCTGCTCAAAAAATGTTACTTTAATTATACAGATATCATATCAAAAATTTATTACTCTCCTATCAGTTGACCTTAAAATAAACTAATATATTAAAACAAAGGGACTTTTTTCGGAAAAAATTATTTGTATGTTCGGTGTCAATGATGGTCACACGCTTAAAATTTATTAGCCAAACTACAAATGTGCAAGCGCGCGTATATGAGCGCACGAGAGAGAGAGAGAGAGAGAGAGAGAGAGAGAGAGAGAGAGAGAGAGAGAGAGAGAGAGAGAGAGAGCTGATGAGAATTATACATACAGTTTTGCAATATGAAATCAAGTCCTTAATTAAAGATCAAGAAATGCATAGCCTACTGCTTCCCATTGAATCGACAATGTTTGAAAAATAAAAGAATAGCAAGAAGCACTAGCAAAATGAAAAAGAAAACATACTAATGATTAAAGTTAGGTGGATCGTCATGAATGAGTGACTAGAAAAAACAAATCTGTGACAGCACTAAAGTTTCCAACTACTCAATTCAGTTGAATCAGTTCAGAAAGTAATATTATTTGTAAAAATCTAATTTTGGAGAGACATTAATAAACGTGTCTCAGGCAGAGGAGCAATGCACATTAACTTTGGGGTATAATCGTAAAACTCGTTATTAAATAGTTATTTAAAACATTTGTGAAACAATTATACAGATGTTGAACTGGAAACTGCGTGCAAATTTTGGAAAATCCTAAAGTGAAGTGAAACAAGTAAAAAATGCGCCCAAGTTTCTTCGGCGCAATCGAGTTTTCTGTACATTGTATCACCAAGGCCACCGAAAATTGATCTAACTTCTGTGGTCTCGATATAATAGTGTATGATTATGGCTTTAACGATTAATTTCGTTGCCAGAAGCACGATTATGTTAAATAAAAAATAAAAACTACTGAGGCTAGAGGGCTACAATTTGGTATGTTTGATGATTGGAGAGTGGATGATCAACATACCAGTTTGCAGCCCTCTAGCCTCAGTAGTTTTTAAGATCTGAGGACGGACAGAAAAAAGTGCGGACGGACAAAGCCGGCACATTAGTTTTCTTTTCAGAAAACTAATAACATACAAAGGGGCAAAGGTATAACGCAGGAACTATGAGAAACCAAATATTATATTCCGGCAGGAAATAAGTACTTATTTAGGTGACTGGTATGTTGAAGTGTCAGACCTCTGCTGTGAGCGCAGTAGGGAGACACTGTTGTACGATAACAGCCTTCTGCTAAATTCTAAGCTTCACTCGTCATGTCACGGGAAATGCAATAAGCCTATGACAGAATGCCTCAATGCTAGCCACTTATTGAAACTCACTGATGACAAGAATAAAGAAAAATATAAGGTCTATCAGTTTCTGGATACTAAAATCACGTGTGTGAAATTCTATATTTGCACTTTTGAGACACAAAAATCGTACTTCAATAAATGATTATGAAAGAAAAAAATATTATTTCCTAAATTATTTCTATTCGAAACTTACTATAAAGTGTTAGTTAGGGAGACAATCATACTTTTGAACAAACTATTTTCTTTCAAGTGGACAACACTATAAATCAACCATGATTACCATAGATATAACGAAACAGATTTAATGTAAAAATAAGATTTATACTGAGCGGGAAGGAATGACCTTAAAATGGCCTTCATTCACAAAATATGGAATATATACTTCCTTCGCCAATTTACTTTTGTAAAAACAGAGTAATTACAGGTAATTTCTGATAGGGTAACCTGCAGTTCAGTGAAGAAGGTCCAAATGCATCAGAATTGCTTGTAGTATATGAATTTAAATAGATAATTTGATTCGGTGGATGTGTATTTCATCTGTGTACTAAACATATTCAGCACTGTTTTTCTTATTTCTTGTATTAGGATTAGTTGGACAATGAAGCGAGTAGAGTTGGATTAGGTAAACATGAAGAAAGGAACGCTTATTTAAAGTAGAAAGGCCGTTGTTACGTTAGCAGAAGCAATACCACATTGTGGGGAAACTAGTAATGTGAGGTTAATTACTAGATTTAAGAATATTCTTTAACTGATGAAAGAGTCAGCAAAAGAGGAAAAGCGAGTTAAATTTCACTGAGCTAAATTAATAAAGGGCAAAAAATATAATAAAGAGAAAAAATCTTAAATCTAAACGCGTATAAACTAGACTCAAACTTTTGTAACCTCGTAATATATTTTTGTCACTTTCCCCGTATTTAGAAAATAGATATCTTTCATCTCTTCAATAAACTGAAATTGGATAAAGAAATGATTTATATGAACTTAGTTTTAATTTACTGGTGCTTTTGCAATGCAATTGTTACAATTTTGTAGATCATGGCTTCTAAAAAATACAAGCAAATAACATAAACTATAAAAATCACAGCAAAATTTTTACACTGTAAAAAGTCACTAAAAAGATCTACAATTAAAAATTCGAAGTAAATTTATTTATATCGGTTCTCGTAAACCGAACAAAATGATGTAATTATGAAAAATAAAATCGGAAAGTTCTGGAATGGCTTGAAATGCTGGGGGCAACGTAAAATAAAAATTTCAGTAAAAATAGCACGACATAACAGTTGCTGTTTAGGAGCAACTGAGGAACTGTGCATCAATGAGATCTGTATAATTCTTATGTGGATTATATTAGTCTCTGTGCCATCTTTTAATATCAGAATAAAAGAGTTGATTAGCAGTCTCCAACATTTGCTGGATGCTGCCGACAAGATTCTCGTAAGGCTAATCAATTCACATTATTTTCTTATATTAGTGATTTCGAAGCAAAGTTAAACAGTATTGCATTACAAAAAAATGTAAGGTAAGGCAAAAACTACTGAGAAACATGTAATAATGGGACTTTTGAACAACAGCACCAAAGGAAATTTAGCGATGTTAATGCAATTAACTAGAGGGCAAAATGTGAAATCTTGCCGACCAGTGACAAAGAAATATAAAGCAGGAAAAGTATTCTCTCACACATGAGAGAACAGAAAAAGGTATGACCGATTAAGCTGTATAATGACTTCAGAGGGCTCACTTGCCTTCCCCTTGTTCAACTCTGGCAGAAACTATGTGACAAACAGGCGTTTTTGCTGATATGATAAAAGACATCGATTTCAGAGATTATGAAGTAAAAGGGGTTAGTTCTCTCGACCTTTCCTTGTACATTTACAACCCTTTTTAATATTAAACATTTGATGCCTATCGATAAATAATAATACCAATATTATATAGAATAAGATCATTTTTCTAACAAGAGAACTATAAAGATGATAAAAACGCTAGGTTTTTTTCTTCTACCGGTGGGTTCTGTTGTGTACTTTAGACCCAAAAAATACATTGGATATAACAAGGATTCCTCAGTGTAAAAAAGGTTTGTTATTCCAATGTCCTCCCTAAAAAGCGTAACATCTGTCGATTCCTTTCATCTTTATTGCCGAATCACCATTCCTTTAGTACTTTGTTCTCTCTCTCTCTCTCTTCCGCTTTTATTAAATGTGTTCTGTGTGATCAGAATACAAATACATTTCTTCCCAGAATGTATATGGCTTTCGGGTTTAATAGCTTAGCGAATAAGTCCACTGTCATTTTTGTATCAAACATCGAATACTGACCGGTTCATAACACGTACGTATAATTCCCTTTGGGTGTAAGTTGTTACCACGGAAAAGTGAATTCTATAGGAAAAAGTACTTGTGGCCTATATTGTATTTTGGAATATATATATATATATATATATATATATATATATATATATATATATATATATATATATATATATATATTATATATATATATATATATATATATATATATATACATACATACATACATATATATATAATACATATATATATCTATGAGTGTATGTATGTCTATACACACATATATATGTATGTATACATACATACACATATATATGTATATATATACATGCATATATACAGTATATATATATATATATATATATATATATATATATATATATATATATATATATATATATATATATATATATATACACACACACACACACACACACACACACACATATATATATATATATATATATATATATATATATATATATATATATATATATATATATGAATGATAATCACAATACTGTAAGCCTATCAGAATAAACTTGATAAAACTAGTTCACCAGAAACTGAATCTTAACCATTTTAAACTATATTTTCAATTCCATATGCATCAGCGAAAGGTAACTGCTCATAAACGACTGTGAAACTGTAAAAATATTCAGATAAATTTAATACGTCTATTCCACTACAAAGTGAACCCTGCGTTTTTTTCAGGTAGCTTTTTAACTCTTTTGTGCCTCAGCGGAAGATAACCGACCAATTTATCTAAATTAAAGAAGCAGAGCAGACCAAATAACCCGGGTGAAAACTCAACGCATATTTTAGCACAACAAACGAGGGTGAAAATTTTTCTTGTGGTTAAGACCACTCGGGTTATGAGGAAGGAAAAATACATTTTTCGTTTTTTCTATTTTTTTAAGTTTTCATCAATTTGAAAAGGAGAATGGAATGTGTCGAGTCTAGAAAATTATGCACATTCAGTGAATTTCTATGATAAATCTAAATACTAAATTAAAAAAAAAGATTTATTTTTAAAATATTTCTTTCCCAGTTGCCTTTGCTTACAAGTATCAGTTCACATAAAAGTTCAGAGTCCTGTTCACTGACTTCATACACATACATGTATATATTTTTCATTCTGTATATACATAATATTTACGCATATATAGGAAGATCAGGACGCACATACAAAGCACATACAAGCACAACACAGACATGTATATACATGCGTACATATATAATATATATATATATATATATATATATATATATATATATATATATATATATATATATATATATATATATATATATATATATATATATATATATATATATATATATATATGTGTGACGCAAACGTACACATAGCATGCCCGTTTACTTGGAAAATTTTTATAGAGTCAGGATATATATACTTATAATTGATTCCGAACATCCATTAGCGCACATTTGTATACGTGTGCGTGTCCATGAAAATTCAAGTTTATGTTGTCCCAAAAAAGTTCCTATATTTTTTCAGAGCTCTAGCGGGACAACCATAATAATGATTCTACTTCAGTAGCACTGGAAAAACTGCCAGTTTAGGAAGACATAAAATCATTGCGCATTTCTGTCTGCCTGTTGGGAAATGTCAAGGTAACGTAATTTTCGTAAACTTAGAAAAAATACTTTAGGTATTATTTCAAGGTTGCTAGCAAAAGAACATTGCTAAATTTAGCTTGCCTGCTTTTACTAGAATGTGTTTTTTTTCTTTTTTAATATCAGATAAACAAGTATCAATGAATGTTTAATTTTTTTTCAATCATTTTTATAGGCTTTATATGCCGAATCGATCAGAGATCCCACGTATTTCATGGGAATTTTCTCACTACGTATGTCATAGATAATTGGAAGAAATTAGTGGATTGTTACTAAGAAAAAAAACTCTTAGACAACTATATAAAGGCTATTATTGGGAATATCCTAATCAAGGATTATTCAACAGCAAATGATTAAACAACTTATAATTTTGCAACTTATATGGATCTATACCATATTAAAGTTGTATCATTTGCTCTGGCCTTGACATCTGGCCATACAACAGTTAAACTACAGTTATTTTAGATTCACATTAACATAATTTTTCGAATTATTGCTACAATTTAGCTACTCACGAAGCCTACAACTGATGAGAATCTGACTTTGACCGTTTTTTAATTTCTAAAATGGATTAGTAAAAGCGGAACAAGAAAAATACATCAAAGTAGCAACTTAAGGATTTATAACCTTGACGATTAATCTTTATATATCACACTACTGTTATCATTATTATCATGATGCAATAGTTAAGATACTTAAATTATGTAGCCTGCTTTGAAGCATCTAAAACGACGTAAACCTTTGCATATACCATCTGTCTTACAGGTTTAGCATGGTAAAGTTAATTACAAGGAAATTCTGTTTATGTGTCATCTGTGTGGAAATATAGAATAAATTTCTAGGATCAATGAACCATTTCATTAGTAAAATCTTTTCTGCACATCCTTTGACGTCTTACTGATTTATCTCAAAGTTAATTATAATGAAAAAGTACCCTAATCAATATATCTTCCAAGTTCCTTCAAATTTTGTTCAACTTTTTCTGTGATAGCCTGCTGACATGCAAAGGTGAAAATATAAAGAGAGAGCCCCAAAACCCACCACTGAGAACATAACCTCAATCTAGGTTTGTTAGTGAAGACAATAAAACGCGCAACCGTATTTCCCGAAGCAAGGAATAGAAAACGACTAAATTACACTTGGAAATGAATCTCATAAAATCAGGTGCAACTCAGAGTGGAAGATAAAATCCAAAGTTCATGCTCGCCTGACTCCAGTTTTTTTACCGAAATGTTTTTTTTTCCGTTCTGCTTCCCCAACCCTTCAAAAAGGCAACTCTTATTACATTCCCGAAGGAAACGGAAGTACATCAATTTAATTAAAGCGTATCCTTATACACGTAATAAACTTCGTCATAAAAACCACCCCCTGTTTCACAACTTCCGTAATGATATTTGTAATTTTAAGGGGAGGGGACGTACCACGACGTACATAGCCTATGAAAAGGGTAGTTTATTAAGGAAAGTTGAATAAAATTAAAAAACAAATCCCAAATAATAAAGAAACTGATACAAGACACATCGTTTCATTTATTGGACAGTTCAAAAAAGTTATTAAAAGTGAGATAAGTGGAACGAAACCGTCCACGGCTGTAAATATAACAGACTGTAACAAAAAATGGTAACCCGAATCATCAGGAGTTATAATTTTATTTTCTACTCCACAAGAAATTAAAATAAAAAACCGATTCCCCAAATTGATTTCCATGGTCTTATCCGAAAGGAATCAATGGAAGAAATGAAAGAAACGTCGTGATCATTATCCACTTCCCCCTGAAGTAGCCTGTTTACTAGGTTCCTTAAATTAATTATTATATTTTGGTGTCGCCAATGAATTTCCCTCACTTCCTGGACGCTGTCATTTCGAGAAAAACAGAAATAAGAGAGTGGAAATAAGAATATGGGGATGAAAGGGAGATGAAACGACGAACAAGAAAAAGTACTAAACAAGGAAAAGAGAAAATTATAATAGTAGGAAGAAACCGAAACAAAGCACAATTGTAAATTAAAAGATGGAAGGAGAGAGATGAATGAAATATAGCAACACACAGAAGGAGTGAGGAAATGAAGATAAACATCAAGGGAAGAAGAGGAAGGTGGGGACGGGAAGAAGAAATGAAGAAAAACTACAATTCTGGAGTGTAGCCAAATGGAGGGACGAATGGCTTACGGAGCCAGAAACCAAAGGTATGGGAGGATAAAAATGAGAAGAAAGTTCGTATTCTGGACCAAGTAAGATATATCTATAAGCCTTCACTTGCCACTGTCCTGATTACATTTTTTTTAAATTGCAGTTTCTTGTCTTATTCGACTTGTAAGAAGAACATCCAAAGTTGCATTAGCAAGAAAGAGTAAACTAATCGAAGTCGAATGCACAATAATTAAAAGGTTGCTATCAACTTATCTCATATTTTTGTGGATTCAAAACAACGACAAAGTTTTCGAGTTAATCGGTGATATTTTTTACATAATTCTCTTCTATCTCTCCTTTTCTATGAAAATGTCATGATTAGTGAACACTTACTCTTACAAAATTATATTTTCTGGGACACTACTCTGTCAATTTCCTCAATTTTTTTACCTGACTTGGTGCTTTCTTCTTTATATATATATATATATATATATATATATATATATATATATATATATATATATATATATATATATATATATATATATATATATATAAACATATGTACATTTATGTACAATACATATAACTACATAATTTGCGTTCTGACATCTTGAGCGATTTATTTCCGAAATATCTAACATTTCGAAAGACACCTTGTCTTCTCTTCAAAATCAAGTCAGCTTCATGCTTCACTCCAGCAACATGCTTAAATTGATATTCTCGTATCTTGACAGAAAAGTAATTTAAATTTATATGTTCTCATGCCTGGCTGGAGGTGGTAATCGCAGTAGCACGGCCGACTCCCAAAGGAATAAGGGGGAATAAGGAAATTAGGAGTAACAAAAGACTATGTTGAGCACTGCTACAGTAAGCAGAATAGTGAATAACAGAGAAAGTAAGATGAATAATGATAACAGAAGACAGATATTGACATAAAATTTTAGCACAGAAATTAATAATATATTTAAATCTATATCTTGTTTTTAACAGGCGAATTTTTCCCATTTTCAAAAGGAGTGGGGGCAGGAGGGTGCATCCTTTAAGTTTCTCAACAAGTCCTTAGGGAAGATGCTGCTAATCTCATCATTTTATTGACTCTAGCAGACGATGGTGCTCTTCACACTTGGGTGGACTGATACGGCATTAAGCCAAGAACAATAATCATGTACCCAGTAAAGGAAGCCCATCGTTGCTGCGCATGTCCGCGATTTCCACTTTGGCTAATCGCACTTTGTTGCTTTCAAAGGTATATGCTTTATAATTCTCAATAAGTCCTTTGCTATGTGGTTGCATGCCCAATACGTCCTTTGCTATGTGGTTGCAAGCCCAATACCTTCCTCCACATCAGTCCAACACGCTTCAGTCAAATCATTACCAGTTCTCAGTTCACTTTGAAGGGGACGGTGCCAGAAAAGTAAAGCATTCCCATTACCATCTAGTCTTTAAGGATGACACCGGATGACACTGCGGTACCCACTCTCAGCTGGGTCGATTGGTGGGCGGCACCAGCCAGAACAACTGTGAATGTGAGCACTAGTCTTGCGAATAAAAAGAAATGTGTAGAACTACACAAAAGGAACAATAATTAAGTGAATAAAGGGAGAAAGAAAGGGGTTTTAGCAAAAATTGAGAACGAAATTGGACGAAAATTGAGGTAAAGGAAGTTTCACAAGAGGGATTTTAATACAGACAGAAAAAATTATAAAAATTTATATCATAATAGTATGAGACGCAATACACTTAATTTTATGTGTATTATACAGTCTTATGTCAACTGTACAAGTAGAGAATAAAAGAGAAATGGATATGAAGATGTAAATGGGGAAGGGGTTACGGTAATTTCAAGAATGCCAATAGTGCTTTTAAAAAGTTTTAGAATGAAAAAGCTTCTGGACTTGATGGGATTAAAAGTAAGATTCTGCTTTATGGTGATCGTTAATTAAGTGGCAGAGAGGAATGCAAGATGTATGTTTGGGGTTTGGAAGTATCCCAAAGAAATATATGAGATTAATAACAATTTAATGGTTTTTCTGAGGAAGACGAAAGGTGATAAAAACGTTTTTACGAACTGTAGGGGCAATACAAGGAAAGTCAAGCATTCCTGGGAGTAAGTACAGTAAGATATTACTAAATCAATAAATGCAGTGACAAAAAGTGCAAAACGGGTTGTGACCTTGAAATGGTTGTTCTGAAAAGCAAATGTTAAATTTAAGAAAAAAAAAAAAAAAAAAAAAAAGGCCTTCGAGGATGCTTATAAACGAGTTAACCGCGATTGAAGGTGGAGGGTATTGAGGATGTATAATGTGAGAGGTAATTTTTGGAGCCTAAAGTTCTTATAATCGAGGAGCAGTTTGTATTAAAATGCGTATGCCGAAAAACTGGTTTACTGTGAAACTGAGTCACAGACTAAAATATGTTATTCTTCATTGCCGATTAATAATTATAAAAATGTTTTCTAAGAACCCAGGGAAAAATTAAGATATATTGGCGGAAACTTGGGCGTTACGAGAGAGCTTTAAAGTGAAAATTTTGTATTGAGCTATGTTTGTTGTTGTTACATTGTTAATGGGTGGTACTACAGAGGCTGTTGAAAATTTCAGAAAAGCACATATGTAATAAAAAATTTCAAGCTGCATGACGGCATGAACTCGCAATGAAGTTACAGCAATAAATACTTGAATGAAGAAATATGGGAAAAGGAGGAATTTCATAGGCACTGGGAGAATATATAACTATAGAAATAAATTTTGGATGGAGAGGCAGAGACTGAAAATAAATATTGAGACGAAACCAAGATGTGGTTGACGGCATAATAAAAGTGATACCATGGATAAGAATTCTTTGACGTATTATTGGTTACATAATGAAAAAGTAGTTTTTAATCCTTTGAAGAAGGTAGAAAAGGGAGACTAAGAATGTGCTGTGCATATAAAATGGAAGGAGTGTTGGGAAGAAGGGGACTTGATATCAAAAAATAAGAAAATGTAGGCGTGATATTACTGAAAGATCTCTTCGTTTCCATGGTCGAAAGCCTGCTTCCGAGCTTTTTAGTTTTCTGTAAAAAAAACCCTATTGAGATGGCTATTTGTCTGTCCGTCCTCACTTTTTCTGTCCGCCCTCAGATCTTAAAAACTACCGAGGCTATAGGGCTGCAAATTGGTAAGTTGATCATCCCCCTCCAATCACCAAACATATCAAATTGCAGCCCTCTAGCCTCAGTAGTTTTTATTTTATCTAAGGTTAAAGTTAACCATGATCGTGCGTCTGGCACCGCTATAGGTGCCAACAACACAGGCCACACCACCGGGCAGTGGTTGAAAGTTTCATGGGACGCGGATGAGAGTTTCATGGGTGTGGCTGATAGTTTCATACGCTGTACAGAAAAATCGATTCTTCGGCGCATTTTTACTTGTTTTGTATAGTTTCCAAAGTTATTGAGGTTCTCTACTGTGTGACTTACCCTGGCAAGTGAAAACTGATAATTTTCATTTCCTGAATTGTGGAATTTTTGTAAAATTTTCGTTTTGGAGCTTCGTTTTATATTGTTTTTGGGCTTTACTCTCCTATACATTAAAATGTAGTGTGATTGTAAATCTAGTGCAGCCCGGAAGAAGGCCATAGGTTAATGGTTCAAACAACGGTCAGCTTGGGAATGAATAAGTATAGCAGCTTAGTAGTAGTTTTGATTATTCCTTCAAGACTTCAGTCTGCATATTGGAAGATGTACTAGAGATACTGGAAGCATAGCCAGTATGTTGTATGTGTCATTTGCGCCTTAGCACCTGAAGAAAATAAAAAAAGATTGTACTAGAAAATCATATATACATATATGTGTGTGAATGTATATATAATTTATATGTACACATATATATGTACATATATATATATATATATATATATATATATATATATATATATATATATATATATATATCAGGATGAAGAGGTATAGGCATGTCTCTCGTATGTACAGGTTTATTTGCCGACGTTTCACATCTCTTGATGTATCTTAAAGGCTGGAGAAGTTAATCATTTAATATAAATACATAAAACAAAGTCACTAATATACCACAAACGTTTTTAAAATTCTTAAAATTAAAGCAATATTTTACACAAATACCATAATAGCACACGGAACACTAAAAGAAACACATACGAAAGCAAGAGCTAAAAAGTGACAAGAAGACAAAGGGAGAAAACAAACATACGAAGATAAAGATACCGAACGTGGAAAGTAAACAAACAGGTAATTAGGCTATAAACAGTTGGACGGACGAGGATTGGGTATATATATATATATATATATATATATATATAGTAAACAATATATATATATATATATATATATAAACAGTTATATATAATATATATACTTATATACTATTATATATATTTATATATATATATATATATATATATATATATATATATATATATATATATATATATATATATATATATATATATATATATATATATATATATATATATATATATATATATATATATATATATATATATATATATATATATATATATATATATATATATATACACATACATATACATATATATTATTACGATCTCTCTCGAGATCGACAGGTTCTTTAAAAAACAAACAATTGGGCTGAAATGACTGACGAGAGGTGACAAACAAAGGAGGGAGGAGCTGAACAAAACCAAAAAAATTACCTTAATATTAATTTATTTACAAAAAAGCTATATACATAATATACAGTGAGTCAAGGTTCTGGGTGGCAAAAACACAAAATAATCAACTAACAATAATAATATTTAAAACCAGTCAACGAATTAAAAAAAACACATCCACACTGCAATAACAAAGCCATAAAAAAAATCATAAAATCATACAGATACAAATAGAATAAACAATAACAAAATAGGCAGCATAACGACAATAACAATCTTAACAGAAACAAAACAATAGGCAGCATAATACATAATTACATTTAAAACTGAAGCGGCATAATGATACAGAGCAAAACGGGAACACATCCTCAAACAATGAGGACAATAGTCCAATGCCGGACGATCAAGACAGAGCCGATACGACAACCACCTCGTCCTTGGAAACAATATGGACATCCTCCTCGAACGCTGGACGATCAAGACAGAGTTGATACAACAACCATCTCGTCCTCAGATACAGTATGGAGGTCCTCCTCGACCACTGGACGATCAAGACAGGCTTGATACAACCACCATCTCGTCCTCAGATACTCTCCGCTGCTCTGCTGCCAAGACTGCCTCTCTGCCGCTCTGAACCTGACTGGTCGTTCTGCCCTCCAGAACCTGACTGGTCGTTCTGCCCTCCAGAACCTGACTAACGAAGTCTGACGCCATCCAACAGACTCAACTCGCCAGCAATTAACCCTTTGATTTCGGTTGTAACGTATACGACGCATTTAATAAACTGGCCCGGAACACTGTTGTGTCGTATACGAGCACCGGGTAATTTCTTTTATGTGAAGGACTGATGATTGAAATACTGGCCTCTTTTTCTTGATATGGTAATAGTCTGTTTGTTGCTATACAGTGAATCTATAAATTCACGTTTCCTAAAATCTATTAGTCTTCATCAAGATGTCACAGGAGGAGGGGTCATGGGCACGACATCCTCGAGTTGATCAATGCAGATCTGAGAGAGAAGAGCCTCGACGAGGATAACTATTTTATAGACCTTCTCGACTCATTTTCTGGATATGAAAATGAATCGGATTTAGAAGGAAATGAAAATGGATAATTAGGTCCTGGTACAAGAGACAGTGATGAAATATCAACCGACAGTGAACGAAAATGACGAAAATCTGCCACCTAGCAAACAGAGCCAAGGTGTCAAAAAGAAGGCGAGACAGCGGCGACTCCAGGTGGATGAGGAGGGCCAGCAATTTCCAGCCCAGAGATTTCATATTTGACAGCAGTGGCAGTGGCATTACGTCGAAATGTAATGTGAATGAAAATTCAAAGGAAGTAGACTATTTTTTTGAATTTTTCGACAACGAATTTATGGGGCTGATTGCTGAAGAGACAAACCGTTATCAGAGATTCCTTGTTGATACGCTAGAGATGCAGTGCCAAAGTATTTGCGAAAAATTTGCTCAGGTTACTGTGGAGGAAATGATACGGTTCCCTTGCGGATTAAGTGATCATGTCGCATATAAGTAAACACCATCGTAGAGCCATTGGACTACGCTGGAGATATCTGGAGACAAAAGAGTGAGAAGGCTGATGGCAAGGGACAGATTTCTTCAAATTCTACGGGTTCTACATTTCGTTGATAATTCACAGGAAACAAAAAAAAGCCTGATAATAAACTAAAAAATTAAACCCGTGCTCGACAGTATGTGTAGAAAATTCCGGGGAAAATTTCAACCTTTCCAGGATTTATGCATGATGAAAGTTTAATGTTATGGAAGGGAAGCGCTAAGCCTGGGCAGTACATTCCAGATAAAAGAAGTCGATTTGGAGTGAAAAATATTTGAACTTTGTGATGCCAAAACGGGATTATATTGTCGATTTTATAATCTATACTGAAAAGATACAGAGATATTGGTAGATGAGGATCTAGGGGTATCTGGTTCTGTGGTAAAACATTTATGGCTCCTGCATCTCGGAAAACATCACATCCTGTATTTCGATAATTATATTGCAGCCCAAAACTGCTCAAGTATTTGGGCGACAACGAAACAGGAGCATGGAACAGTCCGGGAAAAACAGGAAATTTATGCCTAAATTTCCTGATGTGAACAAATCTGAGATTTCGTCTCAAACTGCAATGGAATATTAGGGTTTCTAAATGGCAGGATAACAGACAGTGTATATGTTATCTTCAGTACATGAAACATAAATGGTAGACCGTGAAAAAAAGGTGTCGACTAGGGGAATTTGTGCAAAACCGTGCTGTTGACTATAATAAGAAAATGCGGATTGTGGACAAGAACGACATGCTTATTAGTTCTGTGAAGTGTATCCGTAAAACCACGAGATGGTACATAAAACTATTTTTCCGTCTGCTTGATATGATACTAGTAAACTGTCATCACTTCTGTATGGATTTGTTACTGGCAAGAAAAGGGTCATATTTATAGAAGTTTTCTAAGTCAGTTGTTCTGGTAGTTGATTGAAAAGGTACCCTCCAGCACCTAACAAAGATAATTACCCGCACCGTAATAACGCGCCAAGGCGGCTAACAGAAAGACACTTTCCTGATCCAGTTCCCCAACAAAAAAACAACTGCGACCTAGACAAGATGTGTCGTGCTCGCATACATCCTGTAGGCTCCAAGAAAGGCTAGCAGACATATTTCTATGTGTAAAGACTGCAATGTAGGACTATGTGTCGCTCCTTGTTTCAGAGAATACTACACACTTCTGAATTACTAGAATTTGTCAAAAAGTTTTGTCAAGATTATTATGTTCAGCTTATTAAATATTCAGATTCATAACCATTTGTTATTCACATTGTTTGATTTCATTCAACTTATGTCATAAAAGCTTCTTCCAATCATATTGAGCCTTATGTGTTTATACATTTTCTGATTTTGTTTTTTTATCTACAGCAAAAAAGATTTTTGTAAAATAAAATGTTGAAATTCATCCGTATTATAATTTTCTCTTCATCAAATTATGTTTAGTCTTAGCAGAGAGAGAGAGAGAGAGAGAGAGAGAGAGAGAGAGAGAGAGAGAGTAAATTACTATTTTGCGTTTCACTGTTCCTTTTCTGTCCTTTGAAGACTGATATCATAAAATATAAATGAGTCGGATGTACAAATCTGATAATCATGGTATTGATGATTTATGATATATGAGAATAATAATAACAATATAATAACCGTTACCATGAGATTAATGAATATAGACAATGTTGTTGTTGTTATTATTATTATTATTATTATTATTATTATTATTATTATTATTATTCAGAAGGTGAACCCTATCCATATGAAACAATTATGTGGGTAACTAACTTGAAATTCAAGCATCCTAAGAAAATGGTGTTCATCTGAGAAATAACAGAAGGTAGTAGTAGGAAAT
>NC_089754.1:18842802-18892802 GCF_040412425.1 Macrobrachium rosenbergii
ATGAAGATATTGAGATGCATTTGTGTATTGACAGAAACATCTGCTTTGTTTTCTGTGCTCAAGGTACCTTCCATTTTGTCGAATTTGGTTGGCGCGTGACTGCTGAATAATGCTCGATTTTGGAATATTCCTTTATACATTGGCAATATTTATTTGTGTTGTTATAGATTAATTACATATCTATATCATGATCGCTACTTATCACAATATTGTCATATAATAAAACAGTTAATTTGCAGCAAAACAACAAATTCAAAACGCTATTACAATGATTGTTTACGATTTCGTGCGTCTGGTAGCATGCTACGGGTGACTACCGTCTGAAACCTCCTGGATTGTAAGTGTATAGTCTCATCTCGCTGCAATCAAAGGGCTAATGAAAATTAAAAATAATTATTAATTTCCTATATTTTGGTAATCATAGAATCAACTAAAAACGATTATTAAATAAAATTATCTAAAAATAAAAATCCTGGTAGGTGGGTCTGCCCAGACCCAACTTGAAATTCAGATAGGGTTAAGAGACTGGCTGGGGTCTTGGAGGCCTTTGGCCTCATCCTTGAAGTTCTTGGGTTCTCCAGGCCTGCTTCCCCAGCTCCAGCAGGATACCTGCCTTCCGAGAGGAAGCAGCCTCTGGGCCTGACCTTCCTTCAAGGCTGCCCTCAAGAGATTCTGGCCAGACTTGGAGACACTCTGGGTCCATCCTTGAAGTTCTGGGTTCCTCTCTCCAGGCCTGCTTCCTCAGCCTGGGCAGGATACCTGCCTTCCAGAAGCAGCCAATAGACCCTCCCTTCAAGACTGGGCCTCCCAAGAGACTGGCCATCCTTGAAGTATCTGGGCCCATCCTTTGAAGTTCTTGGGGTCTCTCCAGGCCTGCTTCCCAGCCTGGCAGGATACCTTCCCTGCCTTCCCTCCTGAGGAAAGTGAGGCCTCCTGGCTCGACCATCCCCTTCCTGGGCGTGGGCTTTGCCACCCATCCTCCTCATACTGCCTCTCAAGAGACCGGGTCGTGCCCTGAGGACTTTGGGTCTCATCCTTGAAGTTCTGGTCCCTCCTCCAGCCCGTCTTCCCCAGCCTGGCAGGACAGGGCCTGCCTTCCTCCGGGAGGAAGCAAACCTCTGGGTCAGACCCCTTCAAGGCTATCCTTGGTGAGACTGGGCCGCCTAGAGACCCTGGGCCTCATCCTGAAGTTCTTGGATCTTCCAGGCCTGCTTCCTCAGCCTGGCAGGATACCCGCTTCTCCGAGGAATCAGCCTCTGCTGACTCCTTCCTTCAAGGCTGCCCTCAAGAGACTGGCCATCCTGAGGACTCTGGTCTCATCTCAGTTTCAACCTCCAGGTCCGCCCCCCAGCCTGGCAGGATACCTGCCTTCCTCCAAGGAAGCAGCCTCTCTGTCAGACCTCCCCTTCAAGGCTGCCCTTAAGAGAGACTGGCCATCCTGATGGACTCTTTGGTCCTCATCCCTGAGGCTCCTGCCCTCTTCCAGGCCTGCTTCCAGCTCATGGTGGACACCTGCCTCCGAGGAAGCAGCCTCTGGGTCAATCTTCCCTCTGCCCTCCCCAAGAGACTGGCCATCCTTGGAGTGACTTTGGGTTCATCCTTGCCTGGGCCCTTCCAGCGTTGCTTCAGCCACAGATACCTGCCTCTCCGAGAGGCCGCCAGCCTCTGGTCAGACCCTTTCCTTCAAGATCGCCCTTAAGAGGACTGGCCATCCTTGAGGGGATTTTGGGGCTCATCCTTGAAGTTCTTGGGACCTCTCCAGGCCTGCTTCACAAGCCTTGAAGGATACCTGCCTTCTTCCATAGAAGCAGCCTCTGGGTCTAACCCTTCCCTTCAAAGTTGACCTGAAGAGACTGGCCATCCTGGAGACCTTTGGGCCATCTGGTTCTTGGGTCTTTCCAGGCCTGCCTTCCCAGCCTGGCAGGATACCTGCCTTCCTCCGAGAAGCAGCCTCTGGGTCAGACCTTCCCTTCAAGGCTGCCTCAAGAGACTGGCCAGCCTAGGAGGACTGGGCTCATCCTTGAAGTCTTGGGCCTCTCTCTGAAACTGGCCCCAGCCTGGAGAGATACCTGTTTCTCTGGAGGGAAGCAGCCTCTGGTCGGACCTTCAAGGCTGCCTCAAAAGACTGGGCAAGCCTTGTAGGCTTTTAAATAATCCCAAAGGGGGCTTGGGCCCTTTCATGGGAAGGGTCAGACCCAGGCTGCCTTGGAGGCATGTCTGGCCTGGACCCTCTCTACAATACTTTGCTTCTCTTACCCTACTTTTCAAAATCCCGATACTTTGGTCTGAGGCTTCCAGACGACGCAGAAGTATCCGAGATTGTTCCTGACACTTTGAAGTTCATGCGCGAATGGGATTTCTGTCCTCCAGGAGCTGGGAGGACTGTAAGATTCCAAATGTCTTCAAGGAAAATCTCTAGTTTTAGATCATTTAACATTCTGATAACCACATTTGGAAGTCTTTCTGCACATAAACAGCTTCTTTGCTTTGTCAGTTTCTATAAACTGAGATTCCCTCTACTGACGATACGATCATCCTTCGATTCTTCCTGTTTCCGAAAGTAATTCTGTGAATCCAAAAATCTTGGTTAGTTTCGGCTTAATTTCAGGTTATCTACTTTATCTCGTCAGCATTCTCTGTATACCTGCAATGCTGATGTCAAGTCCCTTCTTTTGTTCCTTCTCTCTTATTTCGAGCGAAGAATCGCTCCAAGCGGTAATTTGGGCATCCAAAATCCCTCTCAATCAGCTTTAGAAAACACCGGTTCTCTACCTTCTTTATTTCATAAATTCTTCAGTTCTTCACCCAATGTCTTCCTCTCTTCTTGATTATTCTCTTTATTTCGAATGAAGAGCCAGTCCGTGAGTGACACACGGACCGTAGAGGTGCCGAATAACGCAGAAGGCGGAAACCTCACTCAGCGTTCGCGAAGTGAGTCCATATTTTCAGCAGTAAACAATTACAGACTGAAGCTATCTGCCATTCTCGCATGTACTTTTCCTCTTGAAAATCTCTTTAGTCGATCTGCTTGTCATCCAGTCTATTTTAACTACAAATCCTGCCTTCTTTGCTCACATGCTGTCTCTGAAGGCTTCACGTCTCTCCTGGAGGATCCCTGAGATGGGCCACCGTGTCCCGGTGTCAGTGCACCTACTGGAGGATGCAATATACGCATGAGCGGGAAGAATTCTAAAACGACTGCAGGAAAACACGAAGATATTACGGCGCCAGGCGACAATGACTTTTTCTGTAGCAGAAGGTATGAAATTTTCTGAAAGCTTTATTGCCATTGAAAACATCAATATTTAAAAAGAAAGAAATTAAAAATTTAGTGAAAAATCATCAATGTATCCTTTCTCTCGTCAGCCGAGAAATATATATATATATATATATATATATATATATATATATATATATATATATATATATATATATTTATATATATTTATATATATAGCAGTTTATATATATATATATATATATATATATAAAGATTATATATATATATATATATATATATATATATATATATATTTATATATATATATATATATATATATATATATATATATATATATATATATATATATATATATATATTTATATATATATATATGTATATATATATATATATATATATATATATATATATTTATATATATATATATATATGTATATATATATATATATATATGTATATATATATTATTACATATATATATAAATATATACAGTATATATGTAGAGAAAGTTATATATATATATATATATATATATATGTATATATATTCATATATGTATATATATTATATACATGTATGCATATATATATATATATATATATATATATATATATATATTATATACATATATATATATATATATGTATATATATATGTATATCTATTATTATATTTGGTATATTCATATATATGTATATATATACATATAGATAGATATTAGATGATAGATATCTCCCTCCGACGATGAGGAAAAGGATATGATGATGATGATTTTCGCTACATTTTATATTTATTTTTTAAAAAATAAGTATTTTCGTGGCAATAAAGCTTTCTAGCAAATTTCCACCCTGGGAGACAAGATCAACTTGGAAATTATTATTATAGATAGATACATATACATAAATATATATATATAAATATATATACATATATTTTATATATATATATATATGTGTGTGTGTGTGTGTGTGTGTGTGTGTGTGTATACACTGATTTGTGTCTGTGTGCGTTAATTTTTCCACAGTTAAAATAAGGTGGTCTCAAGAATTTCTGTTTCCTGAAATGGTCATCACTAGCGCCCAGTAATCCAGTCAGCTTCAAGAGAAAAGTGACCTTTTTTGTTTTAACAAGGCTTCTCCATTGCCATTGATCACCCTATTAAGGGGGAGAGAGAGAGAGAGAGAGAGAGAGGCAGAGAGAGAGAGAGAGATGGCCGCCTCCAGCAAGGAATGACAAGTTTTTTCTGCATAGCAGAGTAAGTTATAAACATATAAGTTTTTTTATGGTACCAGCATCAAATTATAATAGTAGATTTTTTGAAGGATATAGAGTAGTTTAAATCGCTTGTCTTATTTAAAGAAAAATTCTTCTTCGGAAAAGAAATAAGTTTTAGAGTCTTCAAGAACACAATTAAAGACGCACGGAAAAACTTTTCCAATATTCCTGGAAACCTGTCTACCATATACTTTGGAGGCTTGTATTTCAAGTCAATGGTCCTGTATGGGCTTGTCCCGTATGAATTGGATTCATATTCTTAAAAAGAAAATAATAGTAATAAAGAAAATACTCATAGTAGCATGAGTCTTAAAATGAAGTAGCAAATCCACTGTTGCATATTTGTCTTAAATATATGTACATACATAACTAACTGTTTTCCAATAATAATAATAATAATACACAATAATAATATTAATAATAATAATAATAATAATAATAATAATAATAATAATAATACTGAGATAATATTAAGCAAACTTTACTGATGAAGATGCAATTTTAATAATTTTAGTAGGACATTTTAAACAACTTTAGAGCTGGCCGTTGGATACGACCTTGGCTCTCAGTGGCATTTTGCATAAACAACCCAGAAGGACATTATGGATCACCACTTGGTCCACCCTTGCTAACATCTTCATGTGCTCCCTGAGGAGCGCATAATAGAAGAATGTCCCATTAGGTTCGCCTCATTTTATTTAAGATGTTACTCATACCGTTCTCCTCTATTTCCGTCATGAATGTCATGCAGAGTCCTTTCTGGAGTTCAAGGTCATCCGACAGATCCAAACATATGGTTCGCTGGTGGAGAAGAGGTAACAACGAAACTCTCCTGATCTTATTATTTCTAGAGGTGACCTAGGTTTTTACATAGGTGTGTATAGGGAAAAGACATTACTGGTTTGGGAATGAATTTTTATAGTTCGTGTTTCTTTCCATTTGAAACTGAACTCTCTATTTTAACCTCTCCTCCATAGGGCTTACACCCACTGTCAAACTGGCAGAGTTTCAATGATGAGATATCCTTTAGTGAAATATTTAATAATAATTGTTTTCTCAACACGACTTCTTTTCAGATCCCTAAACAACTGCTTTGAGAAATGACCTGGCAACACCTGAATCGACTAAAGTTGAAACCAAAGATATGCAAGTTTCTCAAGCGATGATACTTTTAGAGGAAATGCAAAGCAGCCATTATTCAAAAAGAGTTTTCCAGCTTTAAACCTGAAAATCATCCTGAAAAATCCCTTTTACAATAGGGTCTCTGTTCAGAGTCAAAGAACAGCTCAGTCCTCTGTTTTCGTCCAGCGTTGTTTACAAGCATGACTTGCCAGGATGTATCATGATATACATGTGGATGCAATGAGGAGGCTGTTGAAGGTCCGCATAGATTCCTACAGTATAAAGTCATAGGAATTAGTAGTACATCAATCCTGAGCAACGAATATACGAAATCATTCAAAATTATAAACTGAGTATTACAGCAAGGATTTTTCCATCCCAGTTTTAGAGTGAACAACAACGACTCTAACCATCCTAAACTACACCATCAGGAAGATCTGCCACGTTAAATACTCAATCGTCCTCAGTAAATTGTTTATAGCCTAGTTTGGGCAACTGGTTTTCCCCACTCTGTTTGTACTTGTCATATCTTGTTCTTCTTTCATATAGGTTGTTTTAAGATTAAAGTGAACTCCTTTTTACTCATTATTGACTGTCTTGGAATGAGGTGTTTTGTTTAAATATTTTTACTACATAAAGAGTTGCTGCCATTGCATTAATTTGTTATTGATGTCTGCAAATTATATTATATTTTTATAGTTTCTGAAAATGCGACTGGAATCTGTCATAAATGTCGGTATCAAAAATAAAACTGTAGATGATGAGTGATGCCTTTCCTTTACTGCTTCCTTCGTGATGTATATATATATATATATATATATATATATATATATATATATATATATGTTATATATATATATATATATATATATATATATATATATTATTAAAGTGATCTTCATTCAAAACTGCATGGTATCTATAGATACCATCCAGTTTGAAATGAGGTCCCTTAGTAATTTAGTTAATGCACAGAACAATTGTGTATGTGATAAAAAGTTAATATATACGTATGTACACATATATAAAAGGTGTGTATTAACAGATAGTTAGACACAGAGAGATAGATGTATAGATAAAAGATATATATAAAGGTATACATTACATATATATGTATATATATATATATATTACATACATATACATTAAATACATATATACATATATAATGTGTATATTTATATATATATATATATGTATATATACATATATATATATATATATATAGTAGGGAGTACGGATAGGAAGAACAGTCAGCTCATCATTGATATATTTATTAATAGGTGCGCTTGGGGATCACCCATATCCCATCTTTTCTGGCTAAAAAGATACAAAAACACTAATTAAAACTGACAACAGAGCTTACAAATTAAAATGCTTTAAAGATTGAAAAATGACAATGACAAACAAGAAATAGATTACCTTCAGTAGTAAAGTCCAGAGGATGAAAACTGAATAAGAGTAAACAAGGTTAGCAAGTAAACAAGAAAGGCGGGGTTACTATAGTACGACCGTTTTAGGAAGAGACTTTGCCCTCTTAAACTCGCCACCATTAACCTTTCTGACTTCAAGCTCTCATTGTTTGCGCCTGTTATCAAGCACGTGTACTATAATAGAAAGTTCTGAATGAAGTTTTGTTGTCCCACTTAAATTTTAGATAAAAAAAAAAAAATTCAATATATGAAAATGATAGATGCAAGAAATTTGAACCTAGATGCTTTTCATTTTCAGCTTTGTTTATTTGGATGCTGTACTGATAAATGTTCTTGAGTTACGTCATCTACTATAGTTTTATTAGCTGTTCCTTGCTGTTATCGAAGTCATATACCAGATAGTTTGAGCTTTTTGAATTGTTTTCGTATGATCTGTTTTAGTTTTCATGTCATGTTGAATTTTTTACTGTGTGTTAAATAGCTCATATTAATATTTAATATTGTTACACCCATATATATATATATATATATATATATATATATATATATATATATATATATATATATATAGGTGTAAATAATATTAAAGAATGTTTATTATGAGCCATTTTATATTGTACAGTGAAAATTCAACCTTTGATACAGCAAGAGGTAAAGACGGGATTACGGCATGCACGAAAGAAAGCAATTCAAAAGCTCAAAACTATATCACAATTATATATATATATATATATATATACATATATATATATATATATATATTACACATTTATACAGTATTAGGATTTACCTGTGCTTTTAAAGCACTGTCATATGATACTCATCACTGCTGTGGCATTTCTGTTATATGTAGATTTTAAAGATATTTCTACAATTTCTGTCGAAAACAGATCTATATTTCAATTTATTTCAATTTCAGTGTTCAACAGGGGATATCACACAACAAGGAAAGCAATAAATCTATTTACAATCGAAGTACATGAGGAGACATTACTTATGAATCTCTTCGTCAGAGGATGCTACATCGATAACAAAAGAATCTATATATTTATCAATGCAAACATCTCTTGAAGCGTCATCTCTTTTATATCTTCTTTGGCATGTCTCTACATCATTATTCCAGTTGTCAGAAGATATGGATTCAATTGGCTTTTGACCAAAGGAAGCAGGTCTGATTTTTTAAATGATTCTCTTTGCCACGTACAGAGATTTCACCGCGCCCATATCAGTTCGTTGCATTATACTGTTGGTGATATGTAGGCAGCAGCCTAAATCCACTATGTCCATGATCTCTTGCCAGTCTGTCAACCACGTAATCATTTTCTTTATGAATGTCTTTGCAACTTTACTAATTTTATTAGCCAGTCTTTAACTTCATCCTTTTTGGCAAGATATTGCTTGAGGTTTATTAATTCGAACTAAATGATAAGAAGTTATATCCAACACTATGATGGCAGATGGCCCTATATTGGGAAGTTAGTTGGTTTTAACCATTTTTCAAACACTGCAGAATTCATCTGAATTTCTAGATTGTATCCTTGTCAGCTGGGTGTTTGATCATTGATAAAATATTACCCAGAAATGTGGTTAATATTGCAACCAATATTGTGATTGTGTCTACTTACTCTCCATCGTTATTGATGTACAATTAGGAAGGGAATAAATCATAGGTAAAAATTTTTATTCTGTCACGCCTCTCTGTCTCTCTCTCTCTCTCTCTCTCTCTCTCATTTTTTTTTTTTGCCCAGCTAGTGGAATAGTAAGCGGAACCATAAAAATGACAGAACATTCTTATGACAGCTTTCTGACGAATATACAAATAATTTTTAACTATAATACACAACTGTGATAGCTGTCCTTACGATCAAGAATAAAAGAAAAAAAAAAGAAGATCATCCTCAATCAGTGCAGTGCTTATACCTCTGGCAACACTAAACCCCGATATATAGACTATCTCATGTTTATTTATTTGTGTTGTTACATTAATTGTATAATATCTATATCACGGATCGTCTACTTATCACAATATTATCATATAAATAAAACAGGTTAATTTGCAGCAAAACAACAAATACAAACGCTATTACAACGATTACTTACGATTTCGTGCGTCTGGTAGCATGCTACGGGTGACTACCGTCTGAAAACCTCCGATTGTGGTAAGTGTGGAGGTCTCATCTCGGCTGCATCAAAGGGTTAAAACAAACAAAAACAAAGGAGCAATATCCACCAAGGGACCAATCGGCAAACGATTGTTCCTAACATATATACAAAAATGTGTATATATACTCGTGTATATATATATATATATATATATATATATATATATATATATATATATATATATATATATACTATATGCAATATATATATATATATATATATATATATATATATATAAATATATATATATATATATATGAATGACATGAGAAGATTCTCCTTCCATGCAAGGAACACCTAACAACTATAAATATGGAAGACAAAAATCTCTCTTGCTTCTTCTAAGGATGAAACAAAAACACCAGAGCCCCTTGGAAAATGTATGGCTTCTCGATCGCAAGTAACTGTACCTTAGTTTCCTGTTATTTTGGGATGATCATGTAACTCCCACTGAAATTCGGGCATCGTATCTACCCGGCTCAGTGTTTCATTTCCTCTCTCTCTCTTATACGCAGGTAAAACAGAGAGAGAGAGAGAAGAGAGAGAGAGAGAGAGAGAGAGAGAGAGAGAGAGAGAGAGAGAGAGAAGTGGCTACGACATTTATTTCTCTCCCTGTCTTTCTCTTACCTGCGTACAGGAAGCTGCAGAGAATGACTAATATATTTTTCTTACATTTTCACTCAACTTTTAGTCATGATTGAACAGTTATTAAAAGAATAACTTGATAGTATAATATCGTGAGAAAATCGAACTTAGCCTTTATCCGAAATTTTGCCTTTGAGAAATACATCAAAATTTAGAGAGCTCTCACCATTACCAATGCGCAGTGCAGGATGGCCTAAAATTGAAACGGATTTGAATGCCTAATTTTTTAAGTAAAACGACATAAAATATGCATGAAGGAAAGATTGTTCTCTAGGCCTACAAGAGAATGAAGCATAAAAGGTTTAAAAAATTCTGAATAGTTAATAATTTGGTTTGGAATAATTTTTTTTTTTTTTTTTTTTTTTTTAGTTTTTGACGCGTAATGAATTTCAGGCAGTAAAGTAGCTTACTAATTTGCATCACGGTGTTTTATGGGCAATGAATAAAAATATACGAATTAGAAGCAAAATGAAAGAGTTAGTATAATTCTGAAATAGGGTTCAACATCTATAAAGTATGTATTTTCTTCTGATATTTTGTTTTATCAGACAGTCATGTTACAAGTGTATATTAAAACAATCACGCACGGAGTGAAATACGAACTGATTTATCGAAGTTCCAAGGGAAGAAAAAATTGTTTATAAAGAAGGCCATATGGCTGTTTCTGTTCGTCATCATTAAAGAACAATTCAGTACAAAAGAAATGAAACAACAAAGCATCAATAAAATACGAAAAGATGCTATCGAGGGTTGGTGAATGCCATTACGAGCGAGAACAAAAATATTTGATTGTATGAATGTCACAGACGTTATCAAATAATGAAAATACAAACAGAGAAAATGATGGTCTGAAACTAGAAATGAAACCAATCTGATCAAAATGATTTTCTTTCATGCTGATAAAAGTAAACACTAAAGAGGACAACAGTGTCATATTACTGAAGGAAAGTACACAGAAACGCGTCAGTTTAATATGGGTGAGTGATGGAATAATTACGAAAACAGGAAATTGAAAACTTTACAGGGGAGATGATGAATGGGTAGTGAAAATAAAGACCACAATCCAACGTGAAGTATTTCTTTATCAAAATTTATTCAAACACTATTTCTTTATCAAAATTTATTCAAATAACACTAAGGGAGAAACGCGCTTTGGATATGAAAATATGGTTAAGAAACGGTAAAAATAAAATTGGCCGAATTCGATCGAAAGTCTCGCAGAATTTGATATTAGTGACGTTAGCGGTTATTTACAAAGAAAACTCTATGTCAGAAATGCAATGATTACACTAATTCCCTTCATTAACAAGCGCAAACTTTAATTGGTAACCTGAAAAAAGTTTTCTTCTCCATTAGAATGTTTTGTCATCGCATGTCAGATGACGCGTAAACAGCCAAAGCATAGGCTTGAAAACAAATATTCCAGTTGTTTGGGGAATGTTGAAAAATAATTTCAAATGTACTGAAACGACAGACTTTACTTGACACGAGATGCTGAAATGATGCAAGAATTGTGTATTTAGCTTGATACTTATCAAATTACGGTGTCGAGAAAAAAAAGGAGAGTAAATTGTAATTTCTGATGTTTTTAGAATAACGGAGACATTTTCGAGATTATTACTCTATTATTTTTTCCGGTTTAAAGAGGAAGGTAGAAAGCTGGACTGTTTAGTTTTTAAATTATGAAAATCTAACTTTAACACAATATTCGTTTGTATCTTCGTTCTTGATTCCTAGTCCTCTGGCATGTAAATGAGCCAGTTCAGGTTAATAACTGTCCCTCTATATGGGCACGAATTCCTTTTAGTCCCCCGTATTGATATGTAGTCGTTTTGACTTTGTGATTCAATGAAAAAAATAAGAAGTTGTGATGACTTGTCCATTTTTTTCCCTCCACTTCGAGATGACAGGATTTTTATGAAAGCGAAGAGTTACACTACTGTGGCAGTATGTACTACTAAACAGGTTCAGCGCTAATAAGACAGGGCTGTTCCCACTCTTCCTCTCAGTAGATTTGTTTAAGATCCTGGTAAATTCCCAGTCTCCCAGGTCATGTTGCCAAGCATCTATTTAGCAGGCGAAGTAAACTATTTTATGTTATTAAATTTTCAGGTCACTTTTAAGTATTCAAACAATCGCAGACGAACGGAAATGCAAACTGCTTTTGATTTGTCGAAGTTCTATGGGCAAAGCCTGAGGACACAGCCAGAGAAAGATAAATTGTTACTGAAAAAGGCCCTATGTGTCTGTCGCTGTTCATCATCACTAAAGAATGATCAAATACAAAAGAGTGAAACAACAGAGAAGCAATAAATGATGCTATCGAGGGTTAGTGAAAACGATTACAAGAGTGGACAAATATTTGAACTTATAAATGTCAGTGAGTCGTTACCAAAACAATGAATAAAACATAGAAACAACGGTCGTCTGAAACAGGAAAAAAAAGAGTAAATAAAGACCCGGACATGAAACCAACATAATTAATATTTACACTGAAGTTGACGAAGTAAATACCAAAGAGGAAAACAGTGTCATATTACTGAGGGAAAGTGCACAGATACCCGTCACTTTAATATGGATGGATGATACAACAAACACGAAAATGCAAAATTGAAAACTTTAAAGAATATAAAGAGGGAAAATAGAGATGACGAGCCAACGTGAAGTACTGCTTTATTAACATCCATTTAAGCAACACTAATCGACAAAAGCAAGTCAGATATGAAAATACGATCGATTCGTCCTAACAAAATAATTATGTTTAAAATTCATTCGAAAATCTCGCAGAATTCGGTACTAGTCACATTTGCGGTTATTTGCAACGAAAAAATTTAAATAAAAAAATGGAATATAATTAGAATATTTCCCTTCATTAACAGGCGCAAACTTTAATTGGTAACCGGAAAAAAGTTTTCTTCTTCATTAGAATGTTTGTCATCGCATGTCAAAAGACGTCAACAATCAAAGCAACGGCTTGAAAACAAACATTACAGTCATTAGGGAAAATTGCCGCTATAAGGTATAGCATCATACAAAATGTTTCTAGTTAGAGTAGACCTATCATAATTACCGTCTTATTGTAAAAGAAGAGATCGCAATTAACCCCATTTGAACGTGAAGACCAACCAATTGAATAGATCTCTACCCCCACACTGGTCTGAAGATAAAAGAGAAAGACGGTCATGATAAAAAAAATTTCTTTACGTCAGTATGTACAGTAAAACTAGAGCAATAATTTGATTTGTTCAATTGCAACATTAAGTCGATTCCTAATTCCTACTTTTCTAGATTTATTGGAATGGAAAACTAATTATATGAGAGAGAGAGAGAGAGAGAGAGAGAGAGAGAGAGGGGAGAGTAAGTGTACAATGGCTTTCAATTTTCATACGGAAATGGCATACCACGAAACAGGGTTCAATTCTAGTTTATTCTAACAGAAATTCACGGTTCGGGTATGAATACCCTTTGAGCTTATATCTGACTAGAAAGTAAATCAAAATATGAATTAACTGTTAGCAAGCAAATGAGATATTAGGGACTTCATGCATACACATGTAGGATGATTAACAGACAGGACAAATTTCTGCTTGGAAATTACAAGAGGAAATGATCCACGAGTGCTTTTACATGTTTGCGAACTTACAAGAACGAAATGAAAAACTCTAAGAAACGGTTCACCTCCACAACAGCACATACAATTACGATTTACAATAACAAATAAAAGAGCATTCATTTTCCTTATATAAAACATATGTAGTGATTTTTTCATTGCTTTTATCTTATTGCTCGTAAGCACGGAAACATACTCTCCTGCATACACATGTTGCTCTTGAATTATATATAATCCCCTGACGCTTGGTGTTCGGTGTCGCCACTCAGCAACTCACTGACTAGAACCGACTCTATTTGATTTCACTGATTTCAAAGCCATGGACAAGGCGAATGTGTTTCTGTCGTTGTGATGAATACCAATGGTCTCAAACGCTGAGCTTTGTGTCATGGCCTCTAAATCACGATCTCACGCAAGCCTGGATTTGAGTTCCTCTCTTCAAGGGCACTAAAAGAAGGTCTTCTGTATGTGCCAATTTTAACTGAACAGCAAGCGTTAGCAGACACTAACATATGTATAATTTCTCTCACCGGAATAACAACATGATGTAGCGTATGGCAGCGAGGAAATTGAAACAACTGAATGTAGGGCCTTTCGCCTTGACTTTAGGGAATTTCTATGCTTGCAAATTCCTTTCGGTAAAGTTAAAATATCTTGTGCTCCGTTGTTTTACTTATTTTGTGGCCATATACGTTATTATTAGCAAGATGAAAGTTTTATAAATATATATATATATATATATATATATATATATATATATATATATATATATATATATATAATATATATATATAATATATATATATATATATATATATATATATAAATATATATATATATATACACAATATATATATATTATATATAAATTTCTTCAAACGACTTTTACCTTTTGAAGCAAAAATTTAGAGATGAGGTTGCTGGCTCCCTGCTCTTTTTTCTTTAGTCCTCACCGCTTCTGCTACCAGCCAAAGCTGGGTCATGTGGCGGTGGTAGGAACAAAGGGAATTGCCGACGCGAGCTCAAACTGCCACTAATGAATCGTATATCTTTTTGTATATTCTCTAGAAAACTGATCTTTCTGTCTGACAGGAATGGATGTTTAAACTATGGATAAGTACTTTCGCTACTGTGTATATACATTACACTATTTAGCAGGGTCCAATTGTGACTCTGTTAAAGCTATTTAAAGGTTCCAGAACTTGAAAAAATTTTAATCCAAGGTCGTATTCATATCACGTCCTGTACATAATCTGTACCTTACCAAAGTAGAATCAACAATAATAGGGGAATATCCAACCTCACAAAATTTTACTATTATTTTCGACCGATAAAAAATACTCCCTATTGCCATTATGAGACCTGTTTATAAAAACACCCATAAACAATGAATGTATTGCTGCCAACTATGCAGGAATTAGCTTAATAATGAAAACACATTTGAAAATTGGAACGTCGTCGATGGGTACTTTTACACAGACTAATAATTTGGCAATTTATATCTTTCACATTCATCATGATTATGATGTTTTCAATATTTTCAATGGGTGCTCTGAAAATTTCCTAATTTCTGGGTTTATCAGAGTATAACCATACTGGCGGATGACAGACTTCGAAATTACTAAGCTAACAATGAACTTAACTGGGTGGCCGTGGACTTTTATTGGCCATTCAAGGAAGTGTGGCATTAACAGCATAAAAACACTTAGCTGGTTCGTTATGGCTTTCAGTATAGATTTTCTTGTGATGTTCTTGTAATTTTTGTAACTTTTTCTATGCATCTCTCCTTTTGAATAAAGGCGTTCTTCTCCTAAAAAAAAAATGCAGTTTGATTTTTCGGTCTTAGTTACATAATTATACACCTTTTAAGAACTATTAGAATCTTAAAGGCATGGTATACACTGATTTGATTTGGAGTATTAATAAACCATTTCTCAACTGATAAAAGTTGCCTGTATTCTTGGCAAACCAAATATTTACACTAAATTATTAAACAAGTTCATAATTCTCACTGTATTCTACAGTTTCCACATCTTACACCGTCACATCATTCACATTCAACATTCACATGTCATACATTCCAAACTAGGCTTTCATGGACACAACCGGTTTCGTCCCAGTGAAATGATAGAACCTCCTGGTTCCATGTAAGTTTATAGAGATGAGGTTGCTAGCTCCATCCCCTTTTCTTGTCCCTAACTGACAGTGATAAGCCTGCATATTTCACAGCTAGGCCAAATGATGGAGTTCATATATATATATATATATATATATATATATATATATATATATATATATATATATATAGTATATATATATAATATATATATGTATATATATATATATATATATATATATATATATATATATAACCTAAATATATAATAATCTTATGAAAATCTCAATATTTCACCGTTCGTTATCCTTAGACTTGTGTGAAAATCTATATTTTTGTTTAAGGGAGAGAGAGAATAATCTGGTTAAATTTATAAAATAAAAGAATGTGAATTTTCAGGCACGATGTTTTATATATATATATATATATATATATATATATATATATATATATATATATATATATATATATATATATATGTGTGTGTGTGTGTGTGTGTGTGTGTGTGTGTGTGTGTGTGTGTAATGTTATAACGATGAATTTGAAATTCTTGCGTGCTTAGGGGGTAATTTTTGAATCGGAAAGAAGTTACTTCATTTTACTTTTTTAAAAGATGTGATTCACCGCAACCATGTGTATATTGACATGCGTACCCAACAAATTAGTCAGATGTAATAAACATAGTTAATATAAACCTTCACTCTTTCCGATACCAACAAATGAAAGGAGGATAAAGTGATGTCCACCAAATTGTTAAATTCTGTAGTACGCGTCATACAATGAAACATTCAAGTCTGATTCACACAATTTGCTAAATTTTTAGAAAGAGGCCCGTCTAGCCTAAGTAATATTCAGGTATATTCCTTTACATACACATTTTCAGTTTTAGCAGAAATATGATTGCATTCAGATCAATATATGATCGATATTTGCTCATACTTTTCTATACGGATTCACACAAACAAATATACATAACGAAATTTAGAAGAACAAAATAACATTTTCATATGCATTTCTGGTCAAGCTAGATAACATGGATTTTACACTTCGTTAATACCTTAGGCCTTTACTATAATTTATCAAGACGAGCCAATAACTAATTAGTTTTTGTGCTCCCTTCGTGTAAATCCCCGTCCCAGGAAAAATGACATTAATAAAGTAGACTTACAGCCTGGTAAATTTATACATAAACCTCACTAATATCTTATTCAGTTATTTCGTGTCACTGGAATATTATGACACTTATACTTAGTTAATATTTGGCAAAGATGTACAAACCGTAGTTAAAACCTTTGTTCCCTGGCACTTCTGAAATATGTTCAACTGATTTTTTTTTTTCGTTACTCTCAATTTAATCGAGCGTTATTCATAATGGTCCGTTAAGTTAAATATCAAGGGTCAATACGAAAGTGGCATCCACATTCAGATGTCAGTATAATAAGCGCACATTTTTTCTCTATTTTCAAGACCCACCAGATACGATGCAACAGGTTAAAAGAACTTTTGAATGGCTATTTCTAAAGTAAAATTTGACCTTTGTTAAAAAAAAAAAAAGTAAAAATGAGCCGAAGTTTCGTCGACGCATTTGAGTTTTCTGTACAGCCGCTATAGCGTATAATTAAGGCCACCGAAAATAGATCTACCTTTCGATGGTCTCGGTATAATGCTGTATGAGGCGCCACCCATGAAACTTTAACCACGGCCCGGTGGTGGCCTATCTTGTATCGTTGCCAGAAGAACGGTTATGGCTAAATTTTACCTTAAATAAAATAAAACTACTGAGGCTAGAGGACTGCAATTTGGTATGTTTGATGATTGGAGGGTGGATGATCAACAAACCAATTTGCAGCCCTCCAGCCTCAGCAGTTTTTAAGATCTGTGGGCGGACAGAAAAAGTGCGGACGGACAGACAAAGCCGGCACAATAATTTTCTTTTCAGAAAACTAAAAACCGACTGGTCTGAGCTTTTACGAGTGTAGTTTTATACTTGGTAAGACCTCAATGCATTTCAATCAAGTAAAAAATTATTTAATCAAACTTTGTGCGTCTATTGAAATCTTCCTGTTTCAAAGATAAATCTCATATAGTCCGCGAGGTCGACACACTTGGGCACTTCAGGGCCACAGTGTGTTTTTATGCGCATAATCAACGAGGGCCGGAGAGAATTTTCAGGTTCTTCAGGGCCTCTTGTTTACTTCGCTGGTTTTCTTTCTTCAAAGATTCGTGAGTTTACCTCATGGGCAGAATTCATTTGCTACACCTCATGTGAGCACAGGGGAACTTTTTCTTATCTAGCCACTCATTTCTTGTCTTCCTTTGATGGCTATTCATTCGGTTATTAAGTTATGCATCAACAGTCAACATTGTGTTCCTCAGCATTGCGTTTCTGTTCATTAAATCTAAAAAGGAGTTAAATATGATAAAAAAAAATTACAAAATCAAACGAACATAAAATACGAGTTTTGAATTTCAAAAATGCCAACTCATGAAACTACTGAATATGCGAAGTGTTATACAGGAGATGAAATAGCATAAAAAGAAGCTAATTTTGTTTAAAGTTTTAAGAATATACAGTTTAGGGTACCAGTAACACAATAATTTTCTATCTTGTGAACACTCAGTGCAACATACACTGTCATTCAAAGACGCAATTTTCTTAAACTTCCCCAAACCCTGTTAAAATAGCATTACATCTTCGGGAAATCTGTATATTAATATAATAAGAATGGCGTTAATCACTTCAAACAGTATGAGTCACAAAGTAGACTGTTACAGAATAGCACACACAGGACTTTGCATTAAAGTATTCTGGAACTGACTTTGTCTATTCTGCACTTCAAACTGACATTTTCGATAATACTAAGACAATTGAGTTAATAATTTGTAGAATTTTATGATATCGTAGTTTAAATTGCATATCAAAATAATATTGTCAATAACACAACGAATAGCGTGCTGTTCCTACGATAGCAATCTGGAATCACTGATAATTACATGTTAAACTGACATATTGACAATATTACGAATGCTATTAACTGCAACCATCTTTCTACACTACCGAATGGGGTACGTAACTTAACATTCAGGTATAATGTAGTTTTAGGGTGCAAGTGCCAACCAGAATGTTTACATTGCATTAAAAGAAAAAGGCCAGCCCTCACTGCCTATGTATAACCTAATTTTCCCATAACGGTATTCGCGATGTCACTGTTACTGTAATTGTAATTGAAGATTATAATGTTGGCTACTGCACGTGTTGTTTACTATAGTGTATACAATAGACTCACTGTCGTTATATTTGGTTTTGATTTAATTGTTTTTCAGTGGGAAGCAGTGTATTGGTAAGTCAAATTCAATCATTTGAATGTCATAAAATTTCATTTTTGTCAATATTCTCAAAATAAATTGTCACTAAATATCTGTTTAATGCCATTCATATGACGCTTATTATCCAACTTTTATTATTAAATGAAGGATGACCATTTTTAAATGGTGTTTTGTCATTTACAATGCATAACTGTCACACAAAGCTGCAGAATTGTACAGATATATGGAGACTGTTCAAAGTAAATAAAAATACTATACAGGATAAATGTGATGCATGGCCTTTAAAGTAACTCTAAAATTTATAAGTTTATTGAAAAAGAATCTGGGGCATTTTTAAGTACTCTTGAAAATCAAAGATTAAAGTTTAATAAACTGCATGTCAATTCTGGATAGACAAAGATACGTCATATTTACTGGCAAGTCTTTTCTTAAATCTCCCATGCTCTACATCAAACAAAAGTTCCAATTTAAGGATTTGAACAGCTGACCTGTAACTTACCAGTGCAACACTATATACACAGGGACCATAAAGGAAGTTACAGCAGATAAGCTTCTGCATATCTTGCTTAAATCAGAGATCAACAGTTTAGATCACCACAGAGGCGAGATATTTCCTGTTTATGTTGCAAACTTCACCTCATTGCAATTGGGGAAGAGAATTAAGTATATTCACAGTTGGTTGGGCGGGTATGGGAGAAAATCAATGGTGAGCAGATATAATAAAGTTCACCAAGTAATCATTGGGCAACAGTTCAAATCCCAGGCAAGACTGCATGCATATAATGTATATTCTGCATCATCTTACCAATCACATTCCTTATTAGATTAAGCTTCTGCTCATTCTGCGAGTCCCATACAGGATATTTCAAATCAACTGTTACCACCAAAACGACGTAAGTAGTTATTTCATCACTTGGCTATTTTTTCATTTAAATTAGGTCTGATACTCCAAGTTAAAAATAACGTATTATATTTATATATGTCTGTGTATATATATATATATATATATATATATATATATATATATATATATATGTGTGTGTGTGTGTGTGTGTGTGTGTGTGTAAATATAATTCATTACATAGATGATTATGGGGTTTGGTAACGATAATAATTTAACTGTTAATATATATTTCTCCCTTAGTGACGGCTTTGATTTTCGACAATTTATTATAGTAGTAAATAAGTTTAATTTCGTGTGATCATTTCAAGATATGAAGAATAAGATTCTTTTCTCCTCCCAACTGTAAATGATGGAACAACTATGAAAACAGTCTTTGTAACGTTTACCCTACACGTTATATGTTTTAACATTTTCAACAATAGTCTCGATGAAAACAATATTTTTATGTAAAAATAGTACTGACTTCTTTATCATGCACATTTGCTTTAATTATTTACTTTGTAACATCTAGCTAATTTTTCCCGTACGTAACAACACGGAAACCTTGCAAATTCATTGATGTATTATTCAAATCTCTAACACCAATCACAGTAAGAGTAATCTTGTTTCATTTAGTATGGAGCACTGGGAATAAGCATTAAATATTACCTGTGGTTATCAAGTGGCAACTATTATTGTTTTATCCGTAAATAAGCGAGATAATGAAAAAATTTTATTTTATTAAAGTTGAGTATCTCAATTATGAAGTCTCTCCTAAAAGCCTCTTGAGTCCAAGTAGGTGTGGGGTGGAGGAAGGGGGGAGGGGCATAGGTTGTTAAAACGCAACTTGGAAAGAGGAAAAAAAGGAAACGGAAATAAAATTTTGAGCCAGTCTCCTCCTTAAAAACCTCTTTGAACAGCGTTGGCAACAAACATTTCCCTTTCATTACGGGGAAAAAATACAAAGTAAAAATTTTCTTGAAACTTTTGTAGCTCAGACGCCTTCAGTCTAGTTTTAAATTGATTTTCTTTCCACTAGTTGTTTTTTTCTGTAAAATTAAATCGGTCTCTCCCTCTCTCGTACTTTGTCTTATCAAGGACTAACAGAGATAGTAGGCAGGGGAGGTTGGTTTTCCTTTTTTTTTTTTTTTTTTTGAAACCAAATGAGCCTTATGGACATTTTAATAAAGTGTACGTTGTTGTCGTTACTACATTAATGAACTGCTTCAACAGCCCATGGAAATTACAGTTTTACACAACAATCGCTTCAGTTTTATTCTTAACATAACGTTAAACACACTATATTATTCGTGTGCGGGTAATAGGTTATTAGTTTGATGGAAATGCATTCCTTAAAATATTTCGAACTTCTCTTTTCCCTTGAATGCTTTTTATGTTCATCAGCAAACGACTGAGCCTAGGGAAGGGCATTGCAAGTGCATCTGACTGTCTGGTTCCCTTTATCTTCAAGAATTCACTGTGAATACTGTCCTTGATCTATTAATTGTAGTAGCCTAACTGGAAACTGCCACTTCCTCCATTGGATATTTCAGAAAGAGGGAAAAACCCTTTACCGAAATTCTATTATACCTTATTTTCAGCCCATGACAGGGAACTTTAAGGAACAAAGGGTAACATCGCTCTCAAAACTCTGAAACGTTACTTCGTTGACACTTTTTTCCGAAAAGAGGAAAATTAATTGTTTACCGCCGTCATTAAAATGTAATAATACTTGTATTGAAACAAAGCTTCTAGAATGTCAATCGTGGGTATTATTAGGGAATTAGAAAGACCCAACCATTACATTTTATGAGAAATGTTTTTTGTCATGAATGTGATGTTCAAATTCATGTCATTTACAAGATGATTTCATAACTTAAGCCTTCTCCAGTACTCGTTTGCCAGGTTGTGTATTTGCCTGATTACAATGTCAAAGGCTTCAGACTCATTTAACAAATTGACTCTCAGAATAATACGACGCCCATTTGACAACACTGCATTAAACTGAAGTATGTACTGTTTTATACTGATTTAGGGACTTCGGTCAACAGTACAACCAAACTTTTATTAACGAATTTATTGTCTTTAAATGAATGTTACTGATACAAAAATAAAACATAAACATGTTTATTTTGGTTGAGAGACGGTTATCAAAATAATTATGTGGTTTTTTACATCAAACAATATCATTGCAAACTGATATCTTTCTGATATAGATTCTTATTCTTAGCAATAAAAACACATAGAAAGTGATGACACTGAACATCGTTAGATTTCTGCGATAGTAACAAATCCTCTATGTTAGGTTATTTATATTAGGAAAGAGTATGTTTTCTTATAAATATTATCTGTAAGAGATATTTTCCAATATTTTGTTAACACTGATATTAGCATCACTATCAAGAACAAAGACCTGAATAGACATATACAAACTTGGCGTGATGTTCTGTTGTCTAATGAATCAAATTAATGAAAATATTTACGTCGAGACTGCCGTTGAAAAGATATTTCATTACAGACATGTACACAAATTTCTAAGACTCTGAATTCTGATGATAAATGAATACATGGCGCGTTGTCAAGGAATATGTTAACAGTTGTTAACTCTGAAAAATTTAAACGGAAAAAAAATATTAAATAAAAAATGATAATGAGGAAATGCACGTTTCTCGATAACAGTCTTACGACGAGGTCTTATGAAGCATTCTCGAAACAGCCAAGTATCATACCACCATGTCAGGGCTGTTCGACACCTCGAGACGCAGAATGTTCAATGTGGACGCCCAAATCTCATTTGCACAATCGGTAAGCTCCGTAAACTTTAAGGATAGAAGTTGAATCTCCATCATGACGATCCGGCCACACTTTGCCAACTTCTGTGATCATCCGGTTTAATGCAATTCTAATTATTCTAATTCCCCTCGATTCTCACCCCCACCGACGCCCCCTCCCCATCCCCAACATCCGATAGGGTTAAGCTGGTCTCGGTGATGAAATTTCGTGGCGGTATTATAACTTTAAACATCAAAAATTCATGGCCTCTGCTTTCCCTCAACTGCATGGTATCATAAGAGACAAAGGGATAATTTGATCGGATCTCATACGCCCTTGGATATAAATGTATGCTCTAAGGAAACTAATATGACGGTCATTACTGACAACAGATATGCCAGAGCCATAAAATTATATTAATTACGAGAAATACAAATAAATTTATACGTGATAATTCAAGTTTGAGAACGTCAACTAGCTCAAAATGATACGACACAGTCCTATTCTTTTTTTGACATAGAATTATCATTAGTGTTCTCCTGAAACATGTTTTTGGTTTTAAGAAATTTTTCCAGCTCCACTGGCGTGGTCTTAATACAGATTAAATAGACTGATCATCAAAGAAGGTACTAACCAGACTAAACACAGAATAAGTGAATTCAATCCACGCATGATGCGCTGAAGATAACATAACTTTCTCGACACAACTTTCTAGTAACAATCGTTACTGAATGATAAACAACAAAAAAAGTACGCATGAAAAAATCCAAACTTCTTTTATGATCAGACTTAGCTAAGGATCGTTGACACATTGGGGCTTCCAACCTCCTAGAACCATAAATAGGGAACAGGAGTTGGGGATTGATGGTCATCTCTTACGGGAAATTTATCTCTAAAAAAGAAAAAGAGATGTGTAAAACCTGTTACGACAGTAAAAAAAATTTTGAAGTTCAGTGTAAGCAGTGAAAGTGTGTGTGTGTGTGTGTGTGTGTGTGTGTGTGTGTGTGTGTGTGTGTTTACCATCTATCTGAGCAAAACGGAAGATATTGTCAGATGTATTTTACATTTCTCTCATAGGAATTCCTTGGAAAACTGAGCAGAAATCTAAAAACCTCTTATATTCACTAACTTACTTTTCTCCAATTCTGATCTTTCTTTTGAATGCACAATGATGAATATTCAGTTTGATACCCCAGTGTTATTTTCATATCCTTGACCTCTCAAAATGAAGTATAAAAATAGGAAAAATAAAAATTAATATTTGGATATAAACGTGGTTCCAGTGTTTTCCTTCTTTTATTATCAGTTCCCCTCTAATCATGTGCCTGACCGTTAAAATATTGGTTGGTCTGTTGTTATGAGATAGTGAACTCAAGGCTATATTCTGATTATTTCTTTCGATCCGCTCTTTTAAATGCAAATGAAAAGTAAAAGCTTGTGACCTATACCTGCCTATATTATCATTTAGGTTGTAATATTTTTACTGGTGGCAGTTTAGCATCACCTAGTCATAATTTATTCAAGATCGGTTAATTGTCATGTCGGAGCGGGAGAAAAACTAACGGATCACGCGGTATTATGATCACAGGACACTATGATTTTATCTTATTTCATTAAACAAATTTACTTCAAGTATTAAGCTATCAATTCCCACTCTGAATATGAAAATTCTTCAATTTCTACTCTATTTCAGGTTCACACGCAATGGTCATCTGAATGTTTAAAAATAGATTAGATATTTAATTCTGCTGTATTTCTTTTACCAGTTACTGCAAGAATGAGAAGGACAATGACACTATAAAAAACTAGACTAATCTTGTTGATTTAGACGTAAAACACTTGCGCATCATCTTTTCATTCATAAATAATATATAAATAATTTCAAGATATGATTTGGTTCTGGAAACATTTTTCAAATGCCAAACTTTCCATTCTAGGTTTTTAGTTCCTCGAGTTCGAAAAAATATCATTTAATGCATATCATATAGATCTCAAGTATATGGAACTGAGATATATATAATTTATCGTAGCAAAATTCCTAGTGGAAGAGTTATAAATGAATCACACGTGTTTAAGAGACTTTTATAAACTAAGAGTATACAGTTATGTATAATATTCCGTATGAAATGCTTGTTACTTTTCAATTAATCATCCAGAAACGCTGTGCTGGAATACAGAATAGGAATGTATCTGATAACGTTTCGGTATAAACCAAAATAAAGATATACCAATACTTTTGGTGATTTCCTGATATCATATTCATCTGAAAATATTTGAAAGCCTAAATCGAAAGCACTCTGAAAGTGTGAATCAAACAGTAGGCTCGAAAATGGTTTCCAAGTATTCTATTGTATATTTTTCCACTTTAAACACTCTTTAAATGTAATGGGAAGCGTGAATCGTCATTTACCACCATCAAAGTATTACAACAACTTCAGACTACTGGATTACACGTGTAATCATAAACAGAATATAGAATGCATGTGATTCTTTAAAATAGACTGGAGCACTGTGCAACTCCATCTAGGAAATATATTTCGAGATTCAGTTCCAAAACACCTCTCACCAAGTCCATTTATGAGATGGATTACAGAATACTTGTATTATAAATACAGAAATCTACTAGTCGTCAATTTCTGTGAATATGTTAGGAGAGCATTCGTCGGAAATATTTACTTGAATTTCAGAGAGAGAGAGAGAGAGAGAGAGAGAGAGAGAGAGAGAGAGAGAGAGAGAGAGAGAGAGAGAGAGAGAGAGACCTTACAGACCTTACCTTACAATTGTTCTGTTGCCCCAGGTCCCTCAGTGTGAGGCACCTTTGATGTCTACCAGAGTTGCTAACGCATCTTCCGGTATATTTTGCATCTTCCAGTCTTGGATGGTCTGGGATGCATCTTAGATATTTGTCGAGCTTATTCTTAAACACATCTACGCTCACTCCTGTTATGTTCCTCAGATGAGCTGGTAGCGCATTGAATAGACGCTGCATTATCGATGCTGGTGCGTGGTGGATTAATGTCCTGTGTGCTTTCCTTAATTTTCCTGGTATAGTTTTTTGGCACTATTAATCTACCTCTGCTTGCTCTTTTGATAATTTTTAGTTCCATGATGTTTTCGGTAATTCCTTCTATCTGTTTCCATGCTTGAATTACCATGTAGCGTTCTCTTCTCCTTTCAAGACTATATAAATTTAAGAATTGTAGTCTTTCCCAGTAGTCAAGGTCCTTAACTTCTTCTATTCTAGCTGTAAATGACCTTTGTACACTCTCTATTTGTGCAATATCCTTTTGGTAGTGTGGGTACCATATTATATTGCAATATTCAAGTGGACTACGTACGTACGTTTTATAAAGCATAATCATGTGTTCAGCTTTTCTAGTTTTGAAGTGCCGGAACAACATTCCCATTTTTGCTTTGCATTTTGCCAATAGAATTGCTATTTGATCATTGCATAACATATTCTATTCAACATCACACCAAGGTCTTTAACTGCTTCCTTGTTTGTGATTGTCTCATTATTAGGTCCTTTATATGCATATAGCATTCCTACTTTATCACCATAGTTCATTGATTCAAATTTATCAGAGTTAAATACCATCCTATTTATCTCTGCCCATTTATATATTTTGTTTAGGTCTCTTTGTAGCGAGTTCCTATCTTCATCACAAGCAATTTCTCTACTTATTCTTGTGTCATCTGCGAAACTTCTTACTACTGAGTCCTTAACATTACTGTCTATGTCTGCAATCATAATCACAAACAGCAATGCAGCTAACACCGTACCCTGTGGTACACCGGATATTACCGTAGCTTCATCCGATTTCTCATCGTTTGCAATCACTATCTGTTTTTCTATTTTGCAAAAATTCTTTTATCCATCTTCCTACTTTGTCAACAATGTTATGTTTTCTAATTTTTTCGCTAATATATTATGATCTACCTTGTCAAAAGCTTTTGCAAAGTCTAGGTAAACCACATCTGTATCTTTTTCATTTATCATATTTTTATATATGCTTTCATGGTGGACTAACAGTTGGGTTTGTGTACTTTTTCCGGGTACAAAACCATGTTGTCCTATATTGAACAATCTATTTTTCATTAAATGTTTCATTATATTTTTTCATTACCCTTTCATATACTTTCATAATATGAGATGTCAGACTCACAGGCCTATAATTACTTGCCTCTAGTCTTGAACCACTTTTGAAAGTAGGAGTAATATATGCTAATTTATGCTCATCATAAATCTTGCCTGTATCTATACTTTGCCTTAATAATATTGCTAGCGGCTTTGCGATTGAATGAACCACTTTCTTTAACAATATGGCAGGTACTCCATCTGGTCCTGCTGCTGATCCATTTTAATTTCATTAATAGCCTGCACAATATCAGCTTCTGTAATATCTATATCTGATAAGTATTCAGTATTTTCATCTCTTATTTCTGTATCATTATCTTCATTGTCAATTCTAGGTGTAAATTCACTCTTATATCTTTCTGCTAATATGTTACATATTTCCTTTTTCATTCGTTAATCGCCCTTCAATTCTTAGAGGGCCTATTTCTACTCTTATTTTATTCATCTTTTTGCATATGAATAAAAAATTTTAGGTTTTGCTTGATATTTTGTAGTGTCATTTCTTCTAGGTTCCATTTTTCATTTTCTTTTGATTGTATAATCTTTTGTTCTGCATTTTCTATCTTACTTTTTAGTTCCATCACTTTCCATGCATTCTTTTCTTTTGCAAGAGCTTTTTCCACTTTCTAATTTTCTGAACAAGATCCTTCTGTCTCTTGGAATTCGTGACTGATGCTTACTTTTTTCTTCGGTATATATTTTTCCACTATTTCCTCTAATATTTTATATAATATATCGGTATTTACCTGTATATCATCACTTACAAATATGTTTTCCCATTCTTTGTTTAATTCTTCATTTATTTTTGACCAATTTATATTCTTACTATAGAAATTGTATTTTCCATATCCTTCCCATTTTTTCGTCTCTTGCTTTTCTTTGTTTTCGTATGTTCTGGAACGGACTGTTAGTTCTATGACATTATGGTCCGAAATACTCGTGTTATATACTATTATTTCTTTAACATGGTTCACCTCATTCACAAATACTAGGTCTAAAATATTATCCTTTCTTGTTGGTAGGTGATTTATTTGCTGAATGTTATGTTCTAGTAGCATATCTAATAGCTTTTCAAATTGCCTCTTATCTTCTGCACTACTATTGCTCTCTTTTTTATATGTATAAATACAACCACAGTCTCCTATTCGTTCTTTCCATTCTACAAAAGGAAAGTTAAAGTCTCCAGTTAGGAGTATAGTCCAGTCCTTGTGATTTCTACATATTTCATCCAGTTTTTCAATTATTATGTCAAACTCTTTAGTATTAGGGTCTATATATTACAATGTTCACTAATTTTTCAGATTCAAATTCTACCGCTATTAATTCACATTCTGTGTTACTATATTTCTCACAGATTTTTCCTTGATTGGCATCTCTCCCATATATCGCGGTTCCCCCTTGATTTCTATTTTTCTATCTGATCTATAAGTTTGGAAACCCTTTATCTGGTCATCATTACCAGTCTCTTGGGAATACCAGGTTTCACTTATATTCAATATTTCTATTTTTTCATTTTGGGTTAGTTCTTCTAAGAACTCTATCTTTCTTTTGAGTTACTCAACAAACTAGACCCTGCGCGTTCATCACTATGATTGTTTGCATATTATCTCCATTATCTAATATGGGTAATAATAAGGATTTTCCCATGTCTCTTTCCTGTTCTGATATGTTGATCTTTTTTTCATTTCCAGAAATTCGTACATTAAAAATCCAACTTTTCCATTATATTTGTTCTTCCAGCTTCATATTTATTCACTTTGTGCATAAACCTGCACTTATCTCCATATCTGCACCATCCCCTTGCATCATAGATACATTGCTTGTTCCTTGTGCTATATCTAGGTGCTGATGGCTCATATCGTGGTGCTGACTTTTCATAATGTGTTGTTTGCTTGTTTTTTGCCTTCATCACATGATCTTTGTTCTTTTCTTTATTTGTTTCATTTTTTCCTTGGTTTTTATATGTATTTGATTTTTTTATTTTGATTTTGGTCTTTCATGGCTACAGGATGCATGTACCTACATTTCTTATTAAACCTACATCCATTTCCTTCTTTCCAGTTTCTACATATTTTTGGATGTAGATCTCTGCATTCCTCTTCATAGCCATCTAGATATGCACATTTGCCATAGATCTCATAATTGTGACATATCTTGGGATGTTTGTAATAACATCTTTCACCAAACCTGCAATTCCCTCTTTTCAAAAGGGTGCATACTGTATCTTTCTTTTCTTTTCTTTTTCTTGTTCTTTTCCCCTCAGTATGGAGATCCGGGTACAACCTCTTTGGGATTTTATTTTGATTTATCAGGTCATAATTTATTTCTTCATATGTATGTTGCTGTATTGCCTCATATGTAGAATCTATGAGTTTCTCTGCATCCATACTATTATCCTGTTCTTTGTTTTCATTAATCTTTTTCTCTCTTCAGTCTTATTTTTTCTTTCTATTTTCCTCTTCTTCCTCTTCTTCATCTTCTTCATCTTCATCTTCTTCATCCTCCACAATCTGTACATTAAGTCTTGATTTAATGACCTTGTCTATCCATACTAGACATGTTGAGCAAAATATTTTTGTGTCCTTATTTCTATTTTGCTCAACTTCAGCACATGACGGGTGTGTCGGTACGTGGCAAGCATAGCATTTCCTAATCAGGTTTTGTGGATTTACAATGCTATACCACACTCTACATAGTTTACATGCTTTAGGCATCCGTTTGCCTATTGCATCAATCAATATATTCACTAATTCCACCTTACTTATTTTCTTTGATGGAATGTGTTGATTTTTGTAGATTTTCTTTATAAGTCTTTTGATAACTTGAACTTTCATCATAGGTATCTCTTCTATTATTTTCATTATATTTTCTACAGATTTGCTCCAGCTTGAAGGATCGTATCCTTTCAATATGTCTGTGAATGATTTCACATCTTTTGGTCAATGCTGCAATTAATCTCCATGATCAGCAAACCAAGTTCCTTCCTGCCAATTCATCGTATTGAATATCACCGATGCAAGCTAGATTTCGCCACCTTTTGCCACTGTTGGCTGATTCTCCATGATTTTCTGATTTTATTAATTCACTCGTAGACAACTTATTAGACGGTTTTTCGCTCTAATCTGATATTAAGCTAATCACCGATAGTTCACGAACACTTTTAGCTATATTTCATTCGCTAATTGTATGTAAGACGCGTATTATCGGGTAGATTATCCAGACCATGAACGATTACGTCTCACCGAGAGAATGTCACATCACAGAGAGAGAATCATGTGGTTTATGGCCTGCTTTTCCGTACAAGTCAGTCATTATAGAGATTCACAATTAATACTACCTGTTTACATGAATTACATCGACTTAACCTTCAATATGAAGTGAAACAAAGAACAGCTCAGTCTTCATATAGTTAAATTTCTTCTGTTAGTTGGAGATCTGATTAATTACTGTTGGTTTGTAAAATCTTCCCAGGATTTTGCTGGTGATTCATAAATCGCACAAACCAGCTTTCCTTGAGAAAAGTATTGCAAAGAGTCATTTGGTTTCCTGTGAGTCGTCTGTTCTGCAAACATTTTTCACTTCACTCTATCTCAAGGCCACAGAAAAAATACATAATAAAACCATCGGAACAAGAGGGAATTTTCATTTTCGAAAGCTTCTTTTAATTATTTTGGAAAATTGTATTAATCACTACTGTGGTTCCTGGAGGTTAATCCAATTTTTACAAAAATGCAAAGATGATGTAGAGCATTTAACAGCATTTACTAATTTTATATATTCACTTAGAAAATACCTTGCGCCTTTTTTTTTGAAGTATTAAAAATGTTATGGTCCGCATAAACGGTTTCTGATTTCACTTTCTTACAGAATTCCAAAGTTCTTTGTCTAGTAATTAATGTTCTTTACGATAAGCCTCGCTCAACTTTGTTTCCAGTCAATTTCCAAAATTATTTTTCTATTCTATCTCTTCTGAAGGTGGTTAATATACTGCTGAGTGGACCGAATATTCTTACAGAAAGGTGAATATACATCTCCAGTCTCTTCAGCCATCATCTCACTGATGTATGTTAATACAAAACTAATCAGTAATTCCTCCAGAATATCGAAGAAAAGAAAGAAAGGAAAGAGGATTTCAATTTGAGGAGGATGTGAGTGCCAGAGATGATAAATAAGGGGAATGAGTAAATGTGGTTCAAATTCAGAGGGACTATACCAGCCTGTTATCAGGAGGACCTAAAGGAGATGAATCAGAATTTCTTCTCTGGAATAGAAATAAGACAAAACTCAAGATATTTAGCCGACTGGGAAAGTAAGGCTGAAGGCCTTAAAGGATAATTAGTACTTCTGTCGCAAAGCATTTAAATCAGGCTTGGGTGTTCAGCATTAACACGATCTAGAAGACTTCAGCCACTCTCTGTCGCATACAAGGTAATTTCTGGCAAAGGTTAGAGACGATCCATAGAGGCACTACAAGAAATCAAAGAGGAGTCCTGATGTTAGAAAAATCTAAGGAATAGTCATAAAAGTTTAAGAAAGGGAAAAATACAGCTATGAGTAAACAAATTTTGGGATATCAGACAAACTGGAGATGTAAGGTTCATGAATTTAGATGAAATGCGTTTCAGACTTGCGTGATGAAAGACATTCTTTAGAGTGAGAAGAATAAACCCTGGAGTGAAATAGGTAAAACGGATCGATAAAAACATCACTTGACGTTACCGGGATTCTGAGTGATTATTAGAGAAATATAATATGCCGTTTTGTTCAGCAGAGGATACGATGAATAGAAAGTCACGAACATTTAAAAAATGAGCCAGAAAGTGTAGGCCTATAACTAGGTGATATTTGACTTTAGGAACAGATGCACTGCTGAAGGCTAAATGTGTCCGCTCTTGGCTCAACAAATGCGCAATTGGAATCAGCGTACCTCATAAGCATTTGATGCATAAAACGGGGAAAATGTTTCCTAGAAAAAATGGAGAAGGTAAGTATGTATGTCTCAATAAAATTTTTTTAAAACATTAATAAACCTCTGCTTTAAACTTTCTTTGTCGCTTTTGCTCTTCTATGCCTTTGAAATCGTCATCTCCCCTACTTTTTAAGGGAATATGACGTAGATGAGAAAAAAAAAGTCTAAGAAAGGACTTCAAAGAGTGACGTAACACCCCGAATTCTTCTGATAGCAAAGGCTTTTGAAGACGGAAGTTTTCCTCAAGTTGGATATTAGATAGAAGCACCTGCGTTCTTCATCGCTGGTTGACTGAATTCGTCGGAATTACAGAAATCTGGTTATTACTCTACAGATCGCCCACAAGTCCACTTACCCGATCGGTGGAGTGGCCCTCTAGCAAATAGCATTCCAATATATATGACCACCCTTCAGCGGCATTTAGGTTGTCAGAAATGAGTTTATTCAATCGAAAATTGAAAGGCCTAATTGCAATATTGGCCTGATAGAGAGTAAAGTTCAAGACAGCAATTCCCCTTTTAACGATTAAGTTTTTTCGTATCGGTGATCGATATAAGATTGTCCACAGATTACGGCTTTGCGTATCGCAAAGAGTTATGTTGTCATTTTCTTTGAAAGTAACTTCCTTTGCCTATATTTAAGAAGCCCAATGTTAACGATTTATATATATATATATATATATATATATATATATATATATATATATATATATATATATATATATTAAATGACACACACACACACACACTTTTTATATATATATATATATATATATATATATATATATACATACATACATACATACTACATATATATATATATATATATATATATATATATATATATATATATATATATATTACTAAAAGGACCTCATTCAAACTGGATGGTATTTAATGGAGTTTTTATTCAAAAGTTACAAGCTTTCTTGGACAAACAGTCCACATTATCAAGTATCCGTACAATGAGCAAACGCATAGTCCGGCTGTATTTATATCTGTGTTGGGTAATTTTTAATCTATAATCGCTCTTCCTGGACCTCCACCCTCTCTTGACCTTGGTCTTTCTCTGATCCCTGGTTCCAGATGTCCGTTTTCCGTGCGTTCTCTTGCGTTTTTTCTTCGTTTCCTTGCTACTGTGGAGTATATGATTTTTCTAGATATGCTGTCTTCAAAGCCGTTTCCGGTGTTCCCTGCCATCGTGTTGTTGGCGCAAGTTATAGGCGTTCTCTAACCAGTCTAGATGTTTTGTTGGTGTTCCTGTACATAAAACTCATATTTTCCCAGTCTATTCTGTGATCATTTTCCCAACAGTGTTTGGCAACTGCCGACGTCTGATTATAATGCCTTATGTTCTGCAGATTACAATCGCCATATATACAAGGGAGAAAGGGAAGATCTACACAAGTTTTTAGAAAACATAAATAAACTAAATGAACACATCAAGTTCACATTAGAAGAAGAGAAGGAAGGAGAAATTCCTTTCTTGGATGTCCTGGTCAAGAGGGTAGGGGAGAATTTAAAATTCAAGGTATATAGGAAGAAGACACACACCAATTCATACATACATAGGTTCTCCAGTCATAGGAAAGAAATAAAAATAGGATTAATGACAGGGTTGGCCATCAGGGCTTATAATTTGCAGTTTATTGAATTTTTAGACGAAGAGTTGGATTACCTGAGGGAGAGTTTTAGGAGATTAGGCTACCCTAAGTATTGGTGGGAGTGGGCACATATCAAAGCAAGGAAAACTATTTTGGGGAGAGGGAAAGGATTGAAAAGGAACATTTGGTAGGAAAGAAAATAATTACAGTTCCGGACAACAACTCCATTGCACCCATCAACAGGAAGCTAAATAATTTCAAATTGATAGGCAATACAAAAACACCATTAGGAATAAAATAGTTAGAAACAAAAAGTTAGAGGGGGAAGAGATTAGAGGGGTTTTTATGGCAGCGTGTCTAGACTGTGAAGAAGGGTACTATGGCGAAACTGGCAAATCATGTAAAGAGCGAAGCAAACAACATCTGCAGAACATAAGGCATTATAATCAGATCGGCAGTTGCCAAACACTGTTGGGAAAATGATCACAGAATAGACTGGGAAAATATGAGTTTTATGTACAGGAACACCAACAAAACATCTAGACTTTTCTTCATAACTTGCGCCAACAACACGATGGCAGGGAACACCGGAAACGGCTTTGAAGACAGCATTAGAAAAAATCATATACTCCACAGTAGCAAGGAAACGAAGAAAACGCAAGAGAACGCACGGAAAACGGACATCTGGAACCAGGGATCAGAGAAAGACCAAGGTCAAGAGAGGGTGGAGGTCACACAGGAATAGGCGATTATAGGATTAAAAGTACCCAGCACACAGATATAAATACAGCCGGACTATGCGTTTGCTCATTGTACGGATATTTGATAATGTGGACTGTTTGTCCAAGAAAGCTTGTAACTTTTTTGAATAAAAACTCCATTAAATACCATCCAGTTTGAATGAGGTCCTTTTAGTAATTCTATAATGCACAGAACAATTGTGTATGTGATAAAGTTAATATATATATATATATATATATATATATATATATATATATATATATTTATATACATGCATATACACACACACACACACACATATATATATATATATATATATATATATATATATATATATATATATATATATATATATATATATATATATATATATATATATATATATATATATATATATATATATATATATATATATATATGTGTGTGTGTGTGTGTGTGTGTGTGTGTATATATGAGTACTTCTTGTGTTAAACCATTATTCAAGCAAGTATCTCTTGTACTGTTATATAGTTTGATCATTTTATGATCTTCCTTATCTAAACTACATTTTTTTAGACAATATCAATAATTACCTTTTCTTTTTACCTATCTTTATATTATTCATTAAAACTTCACGTCTACCACATTATTCAAATGCTTTCTACACACAGGCTAATCTGATCAAACTGAAGGAAGAGTCCGCAAGAATAGTAATGATTTATTTTTAATCGAATTATTGCTTTTGCTTTTTTGGAAAAATCGTGTCAACTGTCTGTTCTTCATGAATGATTTCATATCCATTACTGTACTGAGTTACGTCCCTGTCGATATTGTATTTTTATGGGTGTTTCGGAATAACTCTTGAAAGCAATGAATCTCTGGCATGAAGTTGAAGGTATATTCGATATGGACCTCAAAGACCTCGACCACTTCGGTGCATGATTTTTAACCGGAATTTTTACGTTGCAGTCTCATACATCATCCGATGGGAAGACACGACAGGCAATACGTGAAAAATAAGAGACCAGTTATAGCGGTACTGTGTGTGTGTGTGTGTGTGTGTGTGTGTGTGTGTTATTTTCCTCGTTTTTTGCCTTTTAAAATATTCCTTATTATTTTCCTATTGGATTTCATTTACTGTCTAAAATGTTTTATCCCTTTTTTTGTGCTGTGTTGCAATATGTTAAATTTCTAAATCATAACTACAACTCTAATCCATTCTAATAGCCTATTCTATACATATTCAAAAATATGACCGTGTTAAAAAAAGTCCTACATCTTACTTATACTTGGGTTACATCACATTTTCCTTGAAACCTGTAATGCTATTTACATTCCCGATACAGTGTTTGCTTGGCTTTGGAATTTCTAGCAATTTTATTACGTGGTTTTAGTTTTCTGTACGTCCGCACTTTTTCCTGTCCGCCCTCAGATCTTAAAAACTACTGTGGCTAGAGGGCTGCAAATTGGTATGTTGATCATCCACCCTCCAATCATCGAACATACCGAATTGCAGCCGTCTAGCCTCAGTAGTTTTGATTTTATTTAAGGTTAAACTTAGCCATAATCGTTCTTCTGGCAACGCAACAACACAGGCCACCACGGCCGGCTGAGATTTTCATGGGCCGCGGCTCATACAGCATTACGCCGAGACCCCTAAAGACAGATCTATTTTCGGTGGCCTTGATTATGCGCTGTACAGAAAACTCAATTGCACAGAAGAAACTTCGGGGCATTTTTTACTTGTTTATTTTAGAGATTGAATTTGTAAAATATTCAAGCGAGATATTCAGTGTTTTTTATCGTATATTTGCGCAATTTTACAAAAATACTTCAGTATACCGGAAAGATATTTATTTCGTACATTTTATTGAATACTTGGATTACTGTTGAAAACCACATGAAAGCTGTCTGGCTATCGATTGATGTGTCAGTATTTATAAGTAACCTGCAGAAATCCTGCGGGATAATCCTCTATTTAGCTGACTACCTCCTTGAATATTCCATAATGGCCGCTATTGATAATCGTACATCGACAAAATGTAAATTCACCAGAGCTTAAATTGATTTTTTTATGAACACTATCCTTTCGCGTCCAATTTCTGATACCAAAAATTGTTACGGATCGACTCATTGATTATAATCATTCTTAAAATATCCCGAAGAGCGAGTTAATACACGATTCAGTGCACCCATTTTCACACAAGTTTTCTCCCTATTTATAAAAAAAAAAAAAAAAAACACATACACACGCACGAAACAGATATACATTTAGAATCCAAATTTTATTCTAAAAATTCTAAACTGAAATCGAGATGTATAAAATTCATCTGTACGAGCATGTGGAGTAACAGAAAGAAAGGTTTGAAAAATAATATAAAGGAAAATAAAATTTTAATGGAACGACGGCGGGTATAACCTTTGCCATGAAAGTATAAATGCTGATTCATATAATATTAAACTTCATGAAACATTAACGACATTTCGTGAGCCCAAAAGACGTATTGCATGAAATCTCTTAATACAGGGAACAATTGGTTATAAAAGAAATTGTTATTTGCGAGTGGGTAAATCATGCAACTAATTTAAGGAACAAAATACATCTATAAAACTCATTAATAGAATAAATTAAGAAACTGGCTTTTCGAATAAACTTTAAAAAACGAATTAAATCAAAATCATACAGCGTGCGGCTGTTACCATGTCTTTTAGAGTACTATAAAATATTAAAATGTTAAATATTAATAAACCAAACTAGATCAGCATCAGTAATTTAAACAAATCAATTATCGTGAACAACAGTAACAACAACAATAATAACAATAAATACTGATAATAATAATAATAATAATAATAATAATAATAATAATAATAATAATAATAATAATAATTTATTATTATTATTATTATTATTATTATTATTATTATTATTATTATTATTATTATTATTATAGCTGTTTCCACAGAATTCGTCTGACAATGTAGCTGTTATATCAAGCTTCCTAAGGACATATAAAGTTATCTGTCGTCTTAGGTTTATTTCCTCTAACGTGTCGACAGAGCTCTGGCGGTCATCTATGAGAGTACAAAAGCGAATGAACTGAGATACATGAAGCAAATCAAAACTCAGCCAACTAACCAACCCATCAATTGTAAACACCCCGCCTGCTATAAATACCGGTGCGTCATGTATCACAATTCATTTGATTCTGTACTTTCATAGATGACCGCTAGAGCGCTGTCGACACGTTAAAGCAAATAAACCTAAGACATTAGAAATCCTTATATGTCCTTAAGAAGCTTGATATACAAACTACATAGTGATGAAAAGAAGATTATAAGACGAATAGATAAGACACTATACAAATCAAATGCCGTGGAAACAGCTGTAATTTTCAACGCTACTACCCTCAGAGAAGGTCTCCTCCCTTATTATTATTATTATATTATTATTATTGTTGTAGTTGTTGTTGTTGTTGTAACACAATTAGCCCTTTCCTCTGATAAAGCCAACAGGTAATTTTATTTCTTTATTGTTAGTGAATTCCTTAAACTTCACATAAAAATAATTCGTCCAAAAGTTTGAAGAGATGTTGCAAACTTTACCCCATTTTTCGTTTGGAGAAATTAATATTTTTCTTCGGAGCCAGTGAAACCATTAGGTGCTGTCTCCAACAACGTAAAATGCCCTTCTCTCCCCATAAATCAATGCCTTGTTTTCAAATGGGAAACCCAGTCCCTCCCACTGTTCTTTAAAACAGTGAAGATATTCTAATGACGCCTCTTGATCCTATCATCCCATGACTGACTTGCGTCATTTCCACGCGCTGTAGGACGCGAAGCTTTTTCCATAAGTTACTCCCGTTATCTGAATTACCAGCGCTCTCCATCTCTTGCATTCATATCAGATCTGCTTTGCTGAGTCAGACGGCTCTCTTGACGCCACGTCTGGTGAATCATTGTCTCTGTGACACCCACGTATTGAGTTCGTCGTCCCTTGCATAGGAGTATTTAGACTCCTCGAGGAATTATCTTGTTATATGAGGGGAAACAAATGGTCTTCTCTGTCCCCATTTAGCAACGAAATGGTGCTAGATATTATGGTCATAGAAGGCAAGTGTTATAACGCATATCTCTGTCCTGTTCCCGATATTTAATTCTTAAGGCCTTGTCAAAGCAACTATTTTTTTATTTGTTGGTGTGTGTATGTATATATGCATATATATATATATATATATATATATATATATATATATATATATATATATATATATATATATATATATATATATATATATAACAAATTCTGCTGCAATTACATTTACTGCCAGTGATAATTTTTTATGAATGATTATTGAACTTGACTAACACACACACATTACACACACACACACACACACACATATATATATATATATATATATATATATATATATATATGTGTGTGTGTGTGTGTGTGTGTGTGTGTGTATAAGTGTGAGTACGTGAATGTATGTGTTTGTAAGTATGAGTATGATAATCATTCTAAGAAGTATGCAGTCGGGTAATCCTTTACCTTCCAGAAATTGCATCACAACTACTAGTGTTAGTTAAGTTCAATAATCATTCATCAAAAATAATTATTACCACTAGGAGTAAAAGTAATTGCAGCAGAATTCGTTTTAGTTTTATGTTACTTGCATAAAAGCCATTTGTAAGGAAAAACGTTGTGTCATTTTCTTTACTATTTAAAATCTACGAAAAACCAAATTTTTGTCAGCTACTAAAACTTCGGTGTATCGAGAATCAGTCATTTTATTCACTATATATATATATATATATATATATATATATATATATATATATATATATATATATATATATATATATATATATATATATCTTCGTGATGGATGATAATTATGAAAATAACTTCTTTCGTTAATAAGATATTTAGGTAGAAAAAAAAAAGATGATTGATTGATTGCTTTTTGTTTGAATTTTTAAGTTTACTGGTGTTAAAGCAAATTTTTAACCTTTCATGGGAAATTAGTTCCCTCCCAGCAACTTTAAGCCATATTCTTGCTGAAAATACGATATTTTTCATATATAAATTCCTAGTTTCATCCAAGTGTCTTGAACACTTACTAGGAGAAAGCGCGTTTTGTAGAGCTGTTGTTCCAAAATAAATTAAATGGTAACTTGTGCCATATATAAATTCTTTCTATTCCAGTTACAAACTGGTTATTGTACTATAGTTAAGAATTGAGCTCAGTGGTCTGTTTAAACTAATAATAATAACAATTATAATAAGAGTTCACATTACCGAAGCTATTTCCATGCAAGGTAATGAGAAAAGCATATCTCTGAACGTAAAATCACCCTCCCGGCCCCCTTCCACAATGCATATACACGCGTGAGATTTGATGAGAACCTCAGTCTCGCGGCTATCCTCCTCTTCGAATTGACGATTTCCAAACATTTGCCCATTACCGATTCTCCTTCCTCTCATTCCCTCTCTCACAGAATCCCCGATTCCTAAATCTACTCGGATATTAACAGGGGATAGGGGCTGTATGTCTCCTCTTGTTCTCCCTACCCTAAATGTTTCCCAGAAGGGTCCTTCGCAGTTGGGGAAAAGCCAGGGAGGCGCATTCCAGCCTAATGATTTTTCTCTCGCTTTTTGCCTCTTCCTACGCGCATGCATATTTACTTAGTAAACGCAGATGCATATTTTCGAATGTGTATTGGAATGGCGTTGGACCATATTTGGTTGTGTTCTTGTTTTCATGGTTTTATATGCCTCTTACAAAGCTGCTTACGAAAATGATGCAAGGCATGAATGTAGATTTAGAACTAAATAACATAAATGATGCCTAAGAAATGTGTATTACTTTGCAACCATTATAATACAGTATTTACTCTTGACAGCGTCAGAGGAAGTGATCAGAAGCAGACCGATACCGTTATTATCAAATCGTTTCTAAAATGAAACAACCATCACGGATAAAAGAAAGCTAATGCATCTGAGTAAACACAGACTTCTTAGTTGATTTCTGACACGCGTGCAATGGAGAGATTAGACAGTTATTCACATTTACCATTTTTCAGTCACGTACACTGATTTACGGTCAAAGACAAGATGGGAAATATTGGTGCAAATTTAGGGGATAATACAACGGGTCATGAATGCTTTGTGGAAAAGCTAATATCGGCAAATGATCTCAATAATCAGTGATGTCGTTTCGCCCTCAGAGCTTAATTACCATACATTGGAGAAACATTCAGAGACCTATACCTATCCTACTTTCTGAAACCTACAGCAAACTGTTAATATATTCTTTGATTATAACTGAATTACATAAAAATAGCTCGATAAAAAAAGGGGGGGGAAAATAGTTAACAAACATCAAGCAAACTACCAACCAAGTTTAACTGAAGTCAGACAAAACGTCTCTTTCCTTGAATTTCTTTAAATGCTCAGGTCAAGAATATTTAAAGAAAATAGTCGCAAAACTTCATCAAAACTTAAAAATTTGTCAAAGTACGAAATATTCGTAGCAAATGATCTCCCATCCCTCTTGGTACTTGGGTTCCAACTCTCCTAAAAATAAGAGTAGAATCAAATTTGCCTGACCATGACCTTGGGATACAGCTCAATATGAAAATATGACATCAAAACAAGAAATCGATTACCGAAGTATCTTTCATAAAACTCATCGAAAAATAAAATGTTAACAATCAAATGAGCTTAGGAACAAAATTATCTAAACGCACACACTATCAGATTCTGAAGACCTGAGACCTTGAACTATCAGAATTCCTCAAAATTACAGAAAAAAAAATGTGGTTTGACTGTCCCTAGAAACTGAGAAATAGGTCAGGGAAAACTGTCACGGTAAATTAATCGCCAATCGTGTAGGACCTGAACTGGCAAGTTTCATTAGAATCAGAGAAAAGAGTGGAGGGGATTAATGTTGACCTTACGAGACAGAGGAATAATAATAATAATAATAATAATAATAATAATAATAATAATAATAATAATAATAATAATAATAACACCAGCAAAACCAGTGTCAAACAACTTAACCGGAAAATAATAATGCTAACAATAATAATGAATATAATTATAAAGAAGCATACAATATCTATTTCTGCAAAATTGTGATCAACTCTGACAGGGAAAGAAGAAAAACCCACCCTGTAGAAAACCACAAAAAAAGAGCAGCATCTTTTCAGTGCGGAGCGAATGAGAGTAGATAGGGGATAAATCCGGGAATATCAGGCCGTGGGCAGCATGGAGAGCAATACAAATCCTACGAGACTAGAAGTCGAGGAGAAAGCAAATCCACAGTGAGTCGAGTAAATCCTTCGAGAGTTAGTGCAAATGAGGAGCGATGTTCGTTTTAAGACAAAGGAGGTAAAGTTGACGGATCCCTTCCTTTCGATTTATGAAGCTAAAGAGGACATAGAGCGACTGGGGGTAGTAGGACAGATATTTATTTCGCTTTAGTCAATAAAAAGGATTGACATGAAATTTTAAATATTTCCCATTTTACACAGTCAAAAAGGATTGACATGAAATTCTAAATATTTCCCATTTTACACAAGCAAAAAGGATTGACATGAAATTTTAAATATTTTCCATTTTACACAGTCAAAAAGGATTGACATGAAATTTTAAATATTTTCCATTTTACACAGTCAAAAAGGATTGACATGAAATTTCAAATATTTTCCATTTTACACAGTCAAAAAGGATTGACATGAAGAGGCACTTCATAATGCATTCCTACTGGAAAGGACCGACAAGATGTTTTGGAAATATCGCGTAATAACCACATGGGAAAGAGGGTTCACATGAACCTAATAAAATGATAATAGGAATGAATGGATTCACCTGACCAATGTGGAGGCCAATGACCGATTCATGCTTCCACCCGTTACTCTCTTCTTGTGCATAAAAATTTATAAGGAATTTCACGATAATCTTTGGAAACTGAATGAAATGTCCAAAGGCAGTGGAAAAACTTTTATTACACAGTGAGGCAAATACAACAGTAAGTTTCATACATATTTATGGTTTTGTGCATACATATCTCTCTCTCTCTCTCTCTCTCTCTCTCTCTCTCTCTCTCTCTCTCTCTCTCTCTCTCTCTCTCTCTCTCTCTCTCTCTCCTTAGACTTAGAGTCCACTAATTACCAGTCTCGTCGCACCAACGAGAGTCCTGAGATAGATCTCAGAATGGGAAAAAAAAATTGTGCCTCTGTGGACCTACGAAATGGAATTTGTGCCTGGTAGTTAGTGGACTGTATTGGGTTGAATAAACCGATCTCTAGCAACTCCATACCCAAGTCTGGCTAGGAGATATGTACGAGTATGTTGTGTGTTTGGGAATGTTTGACAGCAACCACAGCCAAAGATAAAGACATTTTTAATAAGATATATTAGCTTTTGAAATCGTATTACAAGATATTGGTTTAGCCTGCAGGAATATGTAAAAGAGCTTTTTATAAACTAAAGGTCTCTGAATGAATAAAGACCACCATTATTTCTTTGCAACCAATTTAAATTTGCTTAACATGCACTGGACGAAGCTGAGTCAAATCTCATTAAATTATTGTGGATGTCTATACCCCGAAAATTCTTTACGGCGCAAAATATCAGTTAGTGATTAAGCATATTAAAACAATATCAGCTACAGATTAAATTTATCACTGAGCAATATTCATGCCATTCAATCACGGCTGCAAAATCTGCTGAGAGTATTTTTTAAGTCAAAATATACTTTTAATGTAAAAGCCAAATGGGATGGACATACATAAAAGATTTTGTAGCTACGTCCGAGGAAAAACAGAAAATGGAAAAAGAAGCATGACAGCAATGGATCCGCATCTCGAAGGCGGAAGAGTAAGGAAAGAGTATGAAAGTATGGAAAACGTAAGCAAGATGAGAGTTCGAAAGGTGCACAATAGAACGTAAGTAAAGTGATTAAACTATCAAAATCAAGAAAGTATTCGTGCTTGGAAATGATGCTAACTGTCATGGCAATGTAAAATTAAAAGGATGAGATCTTTTTCATACATACAGAAAAGTATTGCATTACTTCTTCATTTTTTAAAAATAATATTCACTTAAAAACTTCTTCATAACAGAATTTATCAGACGCTAATGTAATGCATTCTATCTTTTCTAGAGTTTTTCAGGTATGTGATGCTATGGCGATCATCATCCTACACCAAATTAAGCTCATTTGTATAGTAACTAAAAGTTGAAAATCTGCTTTTTATAGTCTTTCTATTATTTACTGGCGCCCAACAAAAGCGGTAAATCTGCCATTATGTTAAACAACCAATACAGTTTTCATTCTTTTCCCATCAATAATAATTATTCTTCTGTATACGAAATCTGATATTGACTAGTTTACGGGTTTAAATAATTCTGTTGTAATATTTTATCAAATATGATCCTTCTCACGAGAAAATAAAACATTCTGTGTTGAAAATCTGAAGCCAGAATTAGTATCATTAGTATAATAATGACAACACAAAGTTGATTTGATCTATGAAGTTGAACGACTTCTGAATGAAATAACAGGTAACAAAACTGTCGAAATAACAGAGAAGATATTGAATTCGGACACGAGAAAAACCCTGGTAAAGCGATTAGTGTAGGAGAAAATATGGTAGAAAGAACAGAGGACAGCAAGCTACCAAAACAATTAAATATCTTGCTTTTTATTCGAATTTATTAGATTTTAATAGCTGAAAATAAAGGTAGGTACAGACTAAGCAATATGGATCATAGGATACGTCTAAAAATAAGCGAGAAATAGTATTAAAGCTCACACGAAAAATAAAACATTTATGTACTGGGAAAGAGATAAAAGTAAAGATTTATCGAAAATACTAGATCGGAACGCCATTTCCCTTCATTTTTCCAGTATTAAAAACATGTCTCAAAAATGTATAATCACATAATATAAAAAAAATATCTAAAATTATTAGACTTCATGAAAAATCTATTATGAACAACTACGGCATAACTGATACGTACGTTCATAAGTTCACACTAAATATCTGTCATCTTCACCAAACATAAAATTACCCAAAAGATTGACTGAATTTCCAAACAGCGTGTGAGAAATAAAAAAAACCGCTGAATTATGATTATGAAGTTCAGATATGCTACTAAATTAAGACTCCTTGGAGAGCCTCTAACACAAGATGAATGCCAGCTGATGAGAAGTGAAAATAGCAATCAAAAGGGAGGTCCGGCGAAGAAGATCCATTGTGTCTGGGGGAATTTCGGAAAGGGACCCAGAAAGGGAGAGGGACCTGGGAGCGAATGGACAAGGAAAGATGATGAGAAAGTAATCATTCCTTTTAATCATATACATTTGATTTTACTTGATAAAATGACAAATGTGGGAAAATGAAATCACCATGATAATTTTAGTCATATACATATATACATATACGCATTTATAAACACACATTATATATATATATATATATATATATATATATATATATATATATATATATATATATATATATATATATATGTATATATATATATATGTATGTATATATATAATAAACGCATATATATATATATATATATATATATATATATATATATATATATATATATATATATATATATATATATATATGTATATGTGTGTATGTGTATCTGTATATATACATATAGTGTATATATATAATATATATATACATATATATGTGTGTGTATACATACATACATACATACATACATGAGAGAGTTTTACTTCCAAGCTAACATAAGGATTATCCATAACGCAGTTCGAAGGCCTTCGTCAAAGGAGAATTTTGGCGTTTACTCCCTAGAATAAGAAATTAAGTGTTCGTTGCTGTGTATATAATGACCTTGAGTTCAGGAACCTCAAGAACATTGACTACTCTGGATACATTCATACAAGGTTTATGAACATCGCATTGAACCATCCTATAGTTCCTGCAACACATTTCTATCTTGTGCTTTTCTTATTCTTTTTGGATCATAGCTTCTATTCCATTTTGCCATCATTCTAAGTCTCTGGTTTCCTCTTCCTCCCAATATTTCCAGATTTTAACACACACACACACACACACATATATATATATATATACATACATATATATATATATATATATATATATATATATATATATATATATATATATATATATATATATATATATATATATATATATATATACACACACACACACACACACACACACACACATATATATATATATATATATATATATATATATATATATATATATATATATATATATATATATATACATATACATATACATATAACAAACCTATCATCCTCCATCTTTCCACAGGACACAACCACTCAAAACACTAAGACCCATCTTCCAACCAGTGCTAAACTTTTCACTAAGCTGTCTTCATCTCCGCGGGTCTCTTACCAATGAAACCCTTCTAAACATCTTACCATCTTCAACGCTTTTCTTCAACCTCATTTACCATATATAATTCCGAATACTACATGTAAATTGTCACCAAACGGCCAAGGGAATACAGTTTGCAGCCAACCAACCTGTCACTGCTGACACACGTACTGATGAGAGGGAAGGTAGAACAGTACATAAAACTCGAGGTGAAATCATAGGAAGCCGACATTTACTGATTATGTTTTTTTATGAGAAGGACTGTACTTAATAAACCTCTTAAAAGGCTCATTCTTGATGTAGTTATTCGAGGATGCTTATGTCATTGACCATTTTGTATTTATGTGCGCGGTTAACATAGTAAAAAAAAAAAAAAAAAAGCAAAATTGTCAGTCAGGGTACTCTTTACCTACTTCAGGTTTAATATTTGTTATATAAGGGCGTCCTTTATTATCAAGAACGGTTTACTGTTGTCAGTTGGTTAAAGTGATGAATTATAAGATTTGCATACGAAAATATACCTTGTAGGAATATTTTTTATAATATACCTTGTAGGAATATTATTTTTTATAAATAGGTTTCATTAATCTTAACCTAAAAGGTGTAACGATAGATCAAATAGGAAGAACGAGAGGTGTTAAAGGAAGAGAAACGTTCTTTTCACGAGCAATATGTATCCGGTTGTTACGTTAAAGTTTTGTACATACCTTCCTATTTACATGTCTGAGATACAGATACATATAGATAACTATAATGTATTTTCTGCATAAATTTAGGCTAACCTGATTGAAATACTGTAGTCAGAATCTAACAAGACCTGAATATTACAAAGGTTTAGCATTTTGTGCCTTAAACGTGGAAGTAAAGTGAAAGAAATATTTGCCGAAGTGGACAATCCGAGGATTTTTGTAAAGCAACTGTAGGAAGAGGTTGACTGATGCTCGTTTCAAGTCCGCTGAGAGTAGAAGTGACTTCTTCTTTAGATCTACAGAACAACTGCCAAAATAGTCCCTATAGAAAAGCGACCTAGGACCTAACTGTGTGGTCGAGAGAAAAAGGATCTGAGAACAAGGAAGGACAGTTTCATTGTTCAGAGAAATTACTTCATTCAATCCCATCGAAGTGGGGGGCAAAAGAGGAAGGGTCTGAATGGGAGAGCAATATTGCAGACAAAAACTTTAGGCCCGACAGAAAGAAAACACCATATTTTTTAAAGCACAATCACTGAATTGAACTATACTGCCTAAAGCATGTTTGAAGAAGCCTGTACAATCATAATAACGGAAGAGTTACATGGAACAAGAAACAAAATAGTTACTAATCGGTTCTTGTAGCCATAAACCTTAATTAACTAAGAGAAACCCAAACCAGATTTTATACTGTATATGAAGAAAACGTAATTCAAGGTATGTGTCATATTTATATGTTTAACAGGGATGGATGAAACATACTGTAAAAATGAGTCATAAGTAATGTCTGATGCACTGCAATGTGATACTATACCTTTTAATAATGATTCTTAGATATTACCAACACATTAACTGTTCTAAAAGAGAATAGATATCATCATATTTCCACTCTCCAACAGACAGGATGGCTTATGTGCCTCTGTTTTAGGCCTTTAAAGAACAACAAAGCAACATTTACTTGCTAGCATTCGAATTCCTCATACAGTGATGGTATAAATTCAACATAGGTTTTACAGTTTTTCTTTTGGAATATTACTGAATATAAGAATTTATATCTCATTACGTGTACAAAGGAATATACACAAAGACGACGCAGCCATTAATGTACTTATTAGTGTATAATTTTGGTTGCTCTAAAAAGGAATTTAACCTCAAAGTTCACATATCTCCAAGTGACAAAGCACCTAATACCATGAAACAAAGCTGGATATTTTCTTATCATTTGTTTAAACGAATGTATGAAAGCTTAGACGTCTGGTAATTTCGAAATTCTATTTGGGTCTCTCAACGAAAACAACAGTAATATTTATAAAAAGAAAGTTACATGGGGAAACATTTCAAAGTTCTGGTATTTACATCGAAAATAAAAGATCTGCACATACATAGAATGTCATCAGACGACTTGGCAACACTGTCTCTTACAATAAGAATGAATTTACTTGTCCTGGTGATGTAAAACTAGAAAAACAAAACTGAATTAACACTGTTCCCAATAATATAACTCTTAACGTTGAGAATATTTCTTTTTTTGTGATATTGAAAATAAATGAGTTATGGAAACAGGAAATAATAAAAAAATAAAGATTTAGTAGTTAGATGACCACTTCATGCACTCTTGTTCTGTGAAACGAAACTCCGATAAATTGCAACCAAGAACGTTCTTGTTCGCGAAAAAAAGAGCTTTGTGTTTCCATGGAAATATTAAAAAAAAATTCAATTTCAACTATGTATAGCAAAAATAATGTAACTATACGCCAGTGTGTTTGCTTCTATGAACACGCCCAAATTAAACCCGTATTCGGAAAATCTCTTTCAATATACCATCCAGAGGATAAAAATACCATCAGAGTAAAACTTCTCCCGCGAGACTCCATCGACGCCCTGTTAACAGACATTTCTTTGCAAAATGCATAGTAACTCCAACAAAACAACTGAACAGAAACTTCTTCGTGCCTACGCTATCCTTTGCTGTTTGTTTTGGCAAGTTTCCGGCAGCCCACAAAATTGCTTTTTCCACCAATCAACAGCTTGCTTTTATTCACTAAAGTGTTCAACAATAGTCAAGCTCCTGCAGTTTTCAGAATGGGATCCGACTCGGTGTTTCATTCAGAAAGTAAAACATTGCGTGGCTTTTCTTTAATATGGAGTCCACGTTCGTAACTAAATAGCACACTGTAACTTTTTCCCATTGACGGTCACTCTATATTCTTGCGTATAAATAGTGATATATATGTACATTTGTGCATATATGTATATATGTATGTATATATATATATATATATATATATATATATATATATATATATATATATATATATATATATATATATATATCTATATATATATATATATATATATATATATATATATATATATATATATATATATATATATATATATATATATATATATATATATATATATATATATAATTTCAATGGATGGCAGAATGGTCAAGTTGACTGTCTATCACCGTATCCAACCCAAAGGCCCAAATAGCAATTATGCCTCCCATTCGGTGTAAGTTAGTCTGACGGTATAGTGAATTCGATTTTATTGATATTTGTGGGTTAATATCTGTGAGTACATAAGCTATATACAGTATATATATATTTTATAAATATTCTGCTGTTCGCCCTCTCTACATTATTTTAGTAGGGATATTATTCTAACAAAGACAGGATGTCGAAGCTAGAGGAACGCAAGCAGAGAGGTAGGCTGTGTTTTTAAAAAAAAAAAGTAATGTCCTTTAGCAGCGGATAGGTTAGCATTAGGGACCTAACCCACAGGGAGGGTATTACCAAGTCGCCTCTAGTGAGGGTGGTCTTAAGCTTCCTTTTCCCTTGTTCTATGCATTCGGCGATGTTTGTTAAATTTTCAGACTGCCGGAGGCTACATACAAGCATTACTGATGAGACAGCTCCCTGACCTGATCCACGAAAGGCAGAGAGAGACCGACCTTCAGATTAAGAGCACGTGTCGTGCTCAGGCTAAAATTTTCTCTTTTGTTCCTTCCTCCTGTCTGTTGTTGTTTCTGAGTCATCGCCAATAGCTATTCCCGTGCAGCAAGTAGGAATTAGGGAACGTAAAGTGTAAGTAAAAATTCAGGCAAGTCTTGGACCCTGACATCATCATTGTTTGGAAGAGAAATATCCTTTACCAATACTTACTTTGTACAGTAGCCTCGAGTGTATGAACACCGTTGCGTTATTCTTTACTGAAACCGGGAAAATTAACTGAGTCCGATGTCGACTATATGATTTGTGTAATTTCCCTTGCTATCACAGGACATTTTTTCTTTGCTGGGACTAGTTGGGAAATGAAAGGGGTTTCATGTAATTCATTTGTTATAGAAATAATCCAATTATTCAATCATAGTTCCAACTGGTGACCTAATCCAATTAAGTAATTGTCTGTCTTTTGGCTTCAATTGACAGTTTACGTGTGTCTTCGGTGAAGCAGGGCTACATAAAATACAGTAATCAATTAAAAACTCATCAGCCAAAGGCCACATGTAACAATATATATATATATATATATATATATATATATATATATATATATATATATATATATATATATATATATATATATATATGTGTGTGTGTGTGTGTGTGTGTATATATATATATATATATATATATATATATATATATATATATATATATATATATATATATATATATATATATATATAAACTCCAAATATCACCAGTATTCTTCCAGTTCTTAAAACTGAATCTTGGAGGGTTAAACAAAACTAATACAATGCTGCTATATTTATTCAGTCCCAACTGACAGGTGTTTCAACTAACAATCCAGCGTTTTCTTTAGGTTCACAATAAATTCACAGT
>NC_089754.1:18897802-18927802 GCF_040412425.1 Macrobrachium rosenbergii
CAACCTTTTTCATATTAAAACCTGAAAACTTGGAATGCTTAAGGTAGTAAGCGTGAAAATGTTAGTATGTTGTTGGTGCATTCCATTCAATTTATAGGCATTATGTTCAAAGTTTAATCCGGGGAATATGGTAAATTATCCTGTCTTTTATGCTTGAATCATAAAAAAAAACAGTCACCGTGCGACTTTACTATGCACTGAAAGGAAAAATTATCAATTCCAAACATTCGGTTATGATCCGTTATCACGTATTAACACAGATTACGATTTCTGTCAATAATTTTTGTACAGCAGTTAGGATTAATTCACACGACTATCTCGAAACAAAAACAACAGACATCAGTGGACATATTACTTAATTAACTGATAACGGTAAGTTATCAATTGAGTATTAAAATGCATTGCATAGGCCCAAGTGACAACAAGCAAATACACTTTCACAGAAAACTAATATTTCCATCCGGTTTAAGTACCATTTCAAAGCCAGTAACCAAATCCCCATCCTCCACCACACGCCCTTTTTTACGATAAATAAACATTAGTAGTTCAATCACTACAAAACTTTAAATACGAAAGAATACCGAATCTGGTATTTACAAAGCGGCATACATGAACTGTTTTAAAACCTGTTTCATAGACACAGGACACCCAGCACAGCAAATTTAAACGAACCTGGAAAAAATAACAAAGGAAAAGTTTAGATAATTCAGGAATTTCGTTCATGTGAAAGACGGATCGCAATATTAATTAAAAAAATTGTTGCTGTGTTCAAATTCCTTTGTTTTCAAAGAAATAGAATGGAATTCACTCTCCTCATCACTCCAACTTTCCAGGAAACTGGAATGTAGGCACAGTCGACAAGGCCCTGACGAAGCCTATCATCCACCAACCCTCTATAACTTGACCTACGTGCAGGTTCATGAGGGCAGTATTAATCAACGTCTTGGCCTCCATTTCCCAAATAGCGAACAATATCACAAGATACATCTCTGTATTTTGTCCGTAACTAGTCCAGCTTTCCTTCACACAGTAACGGAAGTGAATTCTCTCCTAGGCCGGTTTCTAAAGAAAATAAAATGTGCATCTGTTGCTCTATGGTGGTAATGAAATACTAGCGATGGATCATAAACAGAGTAAGAGAGAGCATGGGTCTAGCAACCTCGTTCAAAAAGAATTGCTGAAAACAGGAAGGCTAAAAATGTCTAGAGCCAACGGCTCTACAGGGATAAAGTGTATGCGTAAAGTCAATATATAAATTTATATATATATAATATATATATATATATATATATATATATATATATATATATATATATATATATATATATATAATATATGTGTATATATATATATATATATATATATATATATATATATATATATATATATGAAATAAGAAACAAGGAAAACCAGATGAATTCAATAGGTAGAGGGTACGGGGGAGCAGGGAGGCAGATGCACCCATTAATTCACACAATATCACATCAAAAGGTCTTCCGTGTCAGGGAATCCATTCAGGTTGATTGAGAGCCAATAGGAAGGATTTACTTCAAGCATGGCAGCAGCTCTTTCAAGGCAGCTGTGGAATTTGGCCATAAAGCCGTGAATAAAACTGCCATGAAAACTACGCCGCCAAAAGCCATCATTCTTTTGTTCAGATTCCTCAGATTTTCTCTCTCTCTCTCTCTCTCTCTCTCTCTCTCTCTCTCTCTCTCTATCATTTATATGTTGCCGTGCATGAGTTCCAGTTTCGAAATTAATGTTAATGACGTGGAAATCATGAAGATTAGAATAATACAAAAGCAGAGGAAAATAAAACAGACGATGATATAAAAGGAATAAAAATGTTTGTTGAAAAATGAGTTACCTTTTCTTTCCTCAACAATATATGTGTATGTATATTTATATATATATATATATATATATATATATATATATATATATATATATATATATATATATATATATATATGTATATATATATATATATGTGTGTGTGTGTGTGTGTATATGAGTTTGTCACAAATATTCACGTTTATGTGTAAAAATTTCAAACCGAAAATGGCCTTCGAACATCGAAATCACTATACCTTGGGGTTACCATACACCGAAAAGGCAATTACATGTGATATGTACTCTATGTACTCATACCCTGACCAGGATTCAAAGTCACGTCTTGTAGGGTTGGTGCATGGAGACTGTGACACAGAGCACACAACTAGAGGAATTGATTTCGACTCCGTTGTAGACATTCCTGTCCAATTCAGATTCAGTACTGAGAGTTGTAATCAACGTGTCTATATGTGTACGATAGTTTGTCATTAAATTTGGGCATGAATGCAACAATGTGTACAAGAGGGTGGATATAAACTCATATTTTCCTGCGTATGTCTCTACTGTATCAACCCTAAAAGGTGTGGGTTTTCACCTTAGGTAGGTTAGTTGTATTTATCAACTCATATAATCTCCTTTAGTATTAACTTGCTCCAGGAATATGATTAGGACATTCAAGGGTTAGTCATGGCCAAATAATCAAAAGTGGAAAGAAGGCCATTGGCAAAAATAGTTATAGACTATCAAAAATACAAAGCAAAGTAGTATATTCTTGGCACGAAGCTATCACTGTAGACATACTTCTGTTTGAAGCACCGAACCTGAAGTCGACAGGATAACGCACAACAGAGTTGTGATCAATTCTTATCTCTCTTGATACTGAGTATATTAAGATCGTCTCCCACACACGTCTTCCCTTAAAGAAGATATGCATATAAAAACCATAAGCTCTTTTTTTGGTAAAATACTTTTTAAAAGCTTCTTTAACAAAAAATCCAACATACCTCTACGAGGTTATCAGTTTTTCTACAATGGCGGAATCTGTCATAAGACATTCATCATTATCATGCGCGCTCTCTCTCTCTCTCTCAAAGGAGGTTATAAAGAGTTCCCCAACTGATTTTATATCTTTGTTGGCAAAAACCTCCACTGAAGATATATTTACAGATTTTGAAAAAACTACCTGAATACTTCTAAAATAGGATCAAAGGCAGAAAATCCATAAGAATGTAATTTATAGGATACATACATATATATATATATATATATATATATATATATATATATATATATATATATATATATATATATATATATATATATATATATATATATATATATATATATATATATATATATATATATATATATATATATATATGAGTATATGTATATAATTTATATATATGTGAATATATATATATATATATATATATATATATATATATATATATATATATATATATATATATATATATATAATATAATATATATAGTAACAAAACAACCTGACTCACCTATTGTAATCCCCTGAATTCCCGTAAGAATGTTGATGTTATGCCGCATACAAGAAGGGTGTCCTAGCAAAACCATTTCACCTAAGGCTAATCCTTCTATGACCAAAAATGATTCTACTATTGTCTTTCCGCCGATACAAAGCGTAAGAAATGACGAACCTAAAATATTCAGTTTCCTCGCTTCCACATCACACACTGTCTCACTAGAAGGGACTAATTTGCACTCTGGAAACCTCGGAGTGAAAAAGGTCAGCATTTACTAAGTTAACTGAGCTACCAGAATCAATGAAAATAGAAATTTCATTGCCATTAGAGAATCCACGTACAATCGGCCTAGGTTCTGTTGACTCTAAGACCTGATTAGTCATTATCCTGTGTCCGTTTTCGAACTTATCTTGTGAAAATTCTGCTGTTCCTTTGTGTATCTAGAACTTGCATCATGTGGAATTCTCCTGTCATATCTAGAAAAAACCTCCCCCGTGACTTCCCTGAATATTCTCTACTCTTTGTGGCTGGGCAAAATCCCCATCCATGATCTGAAGATTTGCAAACTGAACAATATCTCACTCTGCAATTTGATTTACTATGTCCTAGTTTATCACAATTAAAACAACGTATCGTTGTGACTGATCTCTCTGGAATTTTCTTCGATTCTACTCGTGCACATGTCTTCGCTGTTGCATCATTTCCCGAATGCGAGCGACTATCATTATTCTGTGGTTTGGAAACCGCAGCTGACATCTTGCACCTCCCTGTACAAAACTACTGTCCAGTGTCGGGCATTTTGCTAGATTTTGTTAATCTGTGTGAAACGACCCGAGTGGGTCGTTATGCAGGTTCTTTAATATACTCAGGACGGGGCTGTCTTGACTGACGGCAGATGCAACAAACAAAGGAGGGGAAAACAACAAAAACAATATAATGAGCTTCAACTTAATTTATTTACAATATTAAGATATTAGTATTTACAAGTGAGTCAGGTCTGCATCAAAAAGATAAACCATGAATACAAAAATAAGCCAAAAAGGCAGCACTAAACAAAAGCAAGATAAATAAACAAAAGTAGCATTAAACAAAAAAAGGCAAAAATAAACAACAGCAGGCAGAAAAAAATACCAAACATACGTCCTCCATCGGGCACCAAGACAGCCCTCAGCTGCACAAAAGGACAAAAAAAACCAGAAAAACCCCGATGGAACGTCAGGACAGCCTCACGCTGTCATCAAAGATGAGCAGCTTCGTGGTCACACGACTACTCATGGTCACACTCCACCTCTCGACGTGCTCCACTTTAGAGGGCGTGCTCCAATTTGCTGCTCAAAAACTCGACCAACGTCGACTCCAAAACTGCCTGCTGCTGCTGCTGCCACTGCCGCTACTCGCTGCCCTACCAGACCCGACTGGCGAAAGAAAAACGGCAGCTCACCGACGAGAACATCAAAACAAAAAAAAACTTGAAGGTAAGGAGGCAGCAATCCACATCAATTTGGAACGGCGGGGAACCAGCAGTTCCCGCAAAACCATCACTTAACGTGACACACTCCCCCTAAAGAAAAAAAAAAAAAAAATAAGATTGTTTTTTTTTACACTCATGATCCCCTCCAATGCAGTAACAACCCCGCCAGCCAAAACAGAGCCATCCTGTCACGGTCGCCATTGTAACGACCCGAGTGGGTCGTTATGCAGGATTCTTTAATATACTCAGGACGGGCTGTCTTGACTGACGGCAGATGCAACAAACAAAGGAGGGGAAAACAACAAAAACAATATAATGAGCTTCAACTTAATTTATTTACAATATTAAGTTATAAGTATTTACAAGTGAGTCAGGTCTGGTAAAAAGATAAACCATGAATACAAAAAATAAGCCAAAAGGCAGCACTAAACAAAAGCAAGATAAATAAACAAAAAGTAGCATTAAACAAAAAAAGGCAAAAATAAACAACAGCAGGCAGAAAAAAAAATACCAAACATACGTCCTCCATCGGGGCACCAAGACAGCCCTCAGCTGCACAAAAGGGACAAAAACCCACAAACCAGAAAACCCCGATGGAGACGTCAGGACAGCCTCACGCTGTCATCAAAGATGAGCAGCTCGTGGTCACATCGACTACTCATGGTCACACTCCACCCTCTGACGTGCTCCACTTCGTAGGCGTGCTAATTTGCTGCTCAAAAACTCGACCAACGTCGACTCCAAAAACTGCCTGCTGCTGCCACTGCCGCTTACTCTCGCTGCCCTACCAGACCCGACTGGCGAAAGAAAAACGGCAGCTCACCGCGAGAACATCAAAACAAAAAAACTTGAAGGTAAGGAGGCAGCAATCCACAAAGGGGAACGAGCGGGGAACCAGCAGTTCCGCAAAACCATCACTTAACGTGACACTGTGCAAACAAAAAGGATTCGTCTGTATCCTGATCAATTCTCTTATCAAAACTATCTACAATTACATCTGGGACCGACGTTAAAAGGCAAGCAAAGTGTAGTAGACATTGCTAATTGAGCATAGCTCTATCTGTTATGTTTTATACATATGTTTTGTTTTTAGTTTGCCGTTAAGGAGAGAGAGACGCTCTTATGTGGTATTTTGAGCTCTATTTCAGAAAATATGGCTGCTACAATTTTAAAGGACACATATATGCATTTCATAGCTTCAATGCTTTAATGCTTTAAGATGTGATGGAAGAATTTTTGGAGCGAGATGGTACTGACAGAGCCGTCAGTCGTAAAATCTTTGTATTCAGCAAATAGTTTGATTCCTCAGCAATGTTGCCGGTCAGGTGATCTTCCAAGTGTTATGTATATTCGTGAGTACGTGCGTTAATTTGATCTAGATTATGCCAAAATCTGCCCTAAAAGTGAGTTTGATCGTTCATTAACGTGATAGAACTGCAGTTGTCTAGACGTAGCTTTGGAGAGGATCCAGGCTTTTGAACGGCAGATAAGGTAGAGTTTGAAATCTCTGTTTTTATGGGAGGAAATTGAACTTGTGATTTTTACCATGATTTTCTAATCATTATGAACTTTTGAACTGGTGTGGGAGATTTAATATGAATATTCATACCTCTTTTATATTATTATTTTGTTATGTTACGTTTGCCATATCTTGGCTATGCATTTTACACTTTCCATTATTGTGTTTTGCATTTCATATATTTTTGGAGTTTTCTATCATGTTTAATTCTTTCGACAGATGTCTGTGGACAGTGTGGACTGTCTGAATAACATGGTAGACTGTTTTTTTGACATGACGTTTAGTTATTGATTTGGGGAGTATGTGATCTTGATATTTCCAGGCTATTAGCCATAATGAGACTTCTTTAATCAAGTGTTTTGCAGTTTAGAGTTTAGTTATTTGACTCGATAATTCACTTATTATGCATTTTAATCTTTGCTTTGTTTTATTCATTTCTTGTTGGGTTATTTGAATAATAAACTTATTTTTGTACAAACTATTGCGTTTCTTTAAATAGTCCATTTAATTGCTTTGGTGAGAATGAGTGAGATTGGGTGGGTGAACTTCTGGAAAGCGATGAGAGAGAGAGAGAGAGAGAGAGAGGAGAAAAATGGATGTAAGTGTTATCATGAGAGAACCTTTTCACGCCTTTTTCCTGAAGACTGTTAGGATTACGTTACGTAGTACACTTTCAAAAAGTGTTAATTCTGTTTTTCTTGTAACATATATATATATATATATATATATATATATATATATATATATATATATATATATATATATATATATATATATATATATATATATATATATATATATATATATGAATGAAATTTTATCACACCGTGATTCATATACATTCATGAAGCTACAAATGTTGTTTAATATCAAAGTCACGCTACTTCGAGAATATCCCCGCTCTTGATGGCTCAGTGGGTAGACCGCCGACTGGAGTTGTTGAAAGGTAATTGTGTCGAGGGATCGAGACCCGGCAGTACCGATCCATTTATCACTTATAAATTCCCCTTCGGTGATAATTCCCCATCTGGAATATTCCCGAAGTAGCGTGAATTTGATATTAAACAACATTTGTAGCTTCATGAATAATACACACACACACACACACACACACATATATATATATATATATATATATATATATATATATATATATATATATATATATATATATACTGTATATATATATACAGAATATTTGGCCACGAAAGAGTGATACATAGGAGTGCGAGATTTTTCGCAATTTACCGTAAGGATTTTATAGGTAAAAGACTTACTATGGAACAAAATATTTATATAAAAAAACTCGGTTTTACAAACAACCGATAACGTTAGGCGTATTTAACCATTTCAGTTCGCACAGGTGTCATTACAACTGGATTATCTCTTTCTGGCGAGGCACAGTTATCCAAGATTAACCCAGGCCTTTGGATAAAACAAGGCAAGGAGAATATCATTAACGAGATTACTGACAAGTCTTAATTTCTCTTTTAATTCTCCCTCAAACATCTTCTGCAAAATGGGGTCAAGAGTGTATAAACCTGAGCTTAAATTAATGTCATTTCCTTGGTTCTTGTATTAATGCAGACTCAAGGATATCTCTGGAAACAATATTTCTACAACTCATTAATATTCTATTACGGGACCAATCAGTCCTCTGTGAATTTTCACTCTGGTGCACAGAAAGACCGTTCTTCTGGCCAGTCCTAACGGAATATTTATGTTGATTTATTCTGAAAATGACTTCTTTACTTGTCTGGCCCAAACAAAAAGAGTCACAGTCCATACACGGGATTTTATTTTAGTAAAAAAATAAATAAGGCCAAGACACTTTCAACTAAAATAGGCCTAAAATGATATTTTTCTCTATATTTTCAATACAAATACCACAAATTGTTCATATTCTCTCTCTGTATAGATTCATATTAAAGTCCGACAAATTAAGAAAGAAACTCTGGCCGTTTTCCTAGGTCAGTGCGTCCTTGCCATTTCTTCCTCGATCTTTAAATCCTACCCCTGTCGAGAGCAACCCTTTTCTCTTGAGAATACTTGAATCCGTTCTTAAATTGACCTTGTAAATCCCTTGTTTCACCTTCTAACTTCACGTTTTAATACTCTTTATGCGTGTTACTGTTGACGTGAACTGATAATCGCTCATAATTGATGTTTTTTCCTTTTATGTAGCAATATAAATTCCTATAAAACTCATACTTTGTGAAAGCACTTAAAAAAAACTGTTAGTTCTACAATATTTCAATTAAATGTCCCCTTTATTATTTTTAAAACTATTGTTATTTATTTTCAAGGCGTTACTATACGAGTGTCGTTTGTTACAGCACCTATTCGCATTTTTTTACAAACTTTATCAAAGGATTCCTTTTTTCATCTAAATCCTATACTTTCCATGACTAAAATTAAAACTTTGCACGCGGGAATTCTCTTTCTAATGTATAAATTTAGAAATATTTCATAACTAAATAAATGAAAATAACGATTCTTCCACCCAGCTGAGTTTTCTTTCGTTCTTTTTTTTTTTTTTGTCTTTGTAGACGATGCAGCGTTATATGTCATCATAACCTATAATGAGGTCACAATTTAAAAGACAGGTAATAGGAGGGAAGCGACATGATTCTCTTCTGTTACATTCATAGGGGACTGGAACCATTTCCTTAACAGAATCGTTGTTAGCTTGGGCTATTTGTTTACTGGACCTAACCCAGAGGTGACGCCCCTGCGCATGTCATCAGCACCTCTGGCATTTTGTAGATGAAAAACTTCCCATCGTCTTCTGTTTCTCTCATTACCATTCTGTTTTGATAAATATATTAAGTAAAATCTTCTACAAGAAAGGATACATACAGTTTTCCCATCGAATTACTTGATTTACGTGTTTTAAGTATTAGTGAACGTATAAGATTAGATTTCAGAGCTGCATTTCAAAATAACCACCTGTACAGGTTCATGTAAAGCACATATACAAAGATACAGACCTTATGGAATTTTCATCCATGTGAATTTTCTAATTAAACTTTATGGCCCAAGAGGCAATATCTGAAAGGAAGTTTATTAGGAAAAAGCTATATTTCGACCTTAAATAACTCTAAATCTATCAATACTGGCGGCCTCCTCACTAGTCTCGATTTAAATACGAATGCAACTGCTAACTATTTGCTAAACCTATTTTTTATCTCTTACAGTTTCTTCTAACTGTACGAGAGTTCATATGAGGATATAATACACTGATGGTAGGAATATCAAATGCAAAATACATTACTGTAACGTGTTTTGATAAATTTAAGTGAGATGATAGAAATAGGCAAACATGAAAGCTCATCGCATAGTTCACTGCTACTATTACACGAAAATCCGGTTATTTCTGGTATGAGGCACAAAATCGAAGATCTAGCCTTTTACAGGCGAAGAAAAGAAACATTACCTAAGAAGCAGGTTGTAAATGTTTCTCTTAAGGCCCAATAGATGGCAGCAGATTGCACTTTTTACTACTAATAATAGAGGAATAAGTATTAAATCGGCAATACTGCAACACGTTCTAATATGATTCTAGCTACAATAAATCTTAAATATATATACCTGGCGTAAATTTGCACTATACATATAAAATTAAATAATTTTTAATATAAAAAAAATATTCGTCATGTTGAATGAGTTTTTGGTCTCGTGATAATGATCTGTCCCGTCATGGGTGGATGTGTGAGGTTCTTATTGAAAGAGCACCTTTAGTTTTATTTAGTTCCTGATAAATGGAACATCCCATGAATGTTAAAATTCTCCTAGAGATGTTTCTGGCTGCATCTGTGAAATTCCTTGTAAAAAGTGGGATAAAATATATTAGGCTATGGACAAACTGGAAAATCACTTTCTCAAAGAATCAAACAACACCAATATTCTGTGAGAGCTGGCCAAATATCGGATGCATTATTGTAGCCAATTCTCGGCTAGCGCCAAACATATGCGGAAAAAGTTTTAGATCATCCTATTTAGGCTAACTGGAGTAAAGCAAGATCTTTAGTCCCGTGCAACTGAATTAGATTTAAAACAGTTAAAAGGAATATCACTGAATCTTGTTTTATTTTTCAAGTCAAATAATGGAAGTCTTCTAAATTTAAGTCTTGGTTTGTTTATAGTTGATGCCTTCATGATTAAAAAGTTGTTAATAAATATAATACCAGATGGTTAATTGTCAAAGGGTAATAAACAGAAAATTAGTATTCAGTTTTATACATGTTTCTGGAATTTAGTTTGTGAGCGAGCGATCCCGGATTATCCTGGATTACCTTTTTGTTTATTACCCTTTGACAATTAACCATCTGGTATTCAATTTTACACATGTTTTTTTGGATTTTGTATGGCTAAACTTCCGCATCTCTTGTTGTTAGGTCTACGGTTTTAGTTCGTGACAGTTTGATCCCAGATTATCCTGGATTATCTTTCTGTTTATTACCCTTTGCCAATCAGCCATCTGGTACTCTTGTTCTTTTTGTTTACTTTGTAACCTTCTTTTCATCTGTGTCTCATTTGTGCCCAAACAATGCGTTAATAAACGTGGAAATATCACTGAATCTTGGTACTGAACTAAATCTGCTTGTCATTTTCCTGTGTTTCTGGGATTTATGTGAGCTTATACACTGAACAATTAACCATCACGAGCATCTACTGTGATTATTTAAGCATACACAGTTTGTATATGGATTATATATATATATATATATATCTTGTTATATATATATATATATATATAGATAGATAGATAGATAGATAGATAGATAGATAGATAGATATAGATACATACATACATACATACATACATACATATATATGTATATCTAGATATATGTATATAAATACACACATAGATACATACATACATACATACATATATTTATATTTAGATATATATATATATATATATATATATATATATATATATATATATATATATATATATATATATATATATATATATATATATACTGATAACATATATATAATGTAAACATTGGTATCTGGATGAAGGAAAAGAAAGTTCTGTAAATCCTTTATAAAATTTACTTAACACTGTAACAGCTATCAAGTGACATAAGGGAATAAGTTGCTTTTTCTATATCATCCACTGTCACTTACATACGTTGACATATACATGAAATGCAAATTGGCAACAATTTAACAACTTCAATTGCCATTATATATAGATAATATATGCTAAATATGATGTATTTTCCATTAGCAGCTTCGGAAAAGAGCTTTTAGGTTTCAGCGAAACCCATTATAGCCGCCATGTCACATGACCTATATCATGAAAACTTTTCGCAGCATAAATCATAGTATACAGGAATATTAGAGTGTGAGCTTTTATCAGGTTTCACCCAATAATCATTTCTTTAGAAATGCAACAAAATCAATCCATTAAATAATAACCGCCATAACAAAAACAATGATACTCTAAACGATGACAATATTCTTCGTTGAAGTCTTTAAAGAGAAGTAGGGTAGAATTTTATCATTAGTAATTATTCATTTTAACTATACATAGCATTTGTGTAAGAAATGGGTAAGTATGAAAGGAAAGATAGGAATGACTATTAATGTTCTTATATAATGCATCCACTACCTTGTTTTCAGTAAACAGAGTGTGGAGAAAAGTAGTAAAAGTTTTTAAGCTGGATAAAAGGAATACACCAAAACATGCACCTTAGTTAAAAAAAAAAAAAAAGATGGGGTACTGGCAACCCACACGTCACACAAATGATTTAAGCATGCACTTATGATCTTTAAGGCCAGAGATAAGAACATAACTTTAAGACAAGAAAGGCACTAATATCGTTATATAACACTTTGAATATAAGAAGTAAACAATGGGAGACCCTATTATGCATTTTTTATTACGCAAATCACCAAACCTCTCAAGTTTTCATAACTGCAGGCACTTAATGGCTGACTGTAATAAGTCAAATGTCACCCTAGTTATTAAAACAAGGCATAGGTTAGAATTTTGGTCAGGAGAAACATAATTTCTTTTGGATGCCAGCTAATCCCAAGAAAAAGGGAATTCGATAATAATTGGTTAATGAAGTATTTGTTGCCATATATATATATATATATATATATATATATATATATATATATATATATATATATATATATATATATATATATATATATATATATATATATACATATATACATATCAGGTGTTTTGAAATTAGAGAGCCCCCCCTCCACAGAAAAAAAAAATGGAAGAACAAATGGAAAGTTATGAAGTTTTCTGCTATAGCCTGTCTCCAAGTACACTATTTAAAGTTTCTATTAAGCTATTTTTCATTTTACATTTCTTGTATTTTCAGACTGAGTGACGAAGTTAGATACAGCCATGGCTAACGACTCGGAGAAAATCAAGTGAATTTACCGAATCCAGGCTATAACCTTCAGAGAGGCCAGGGATGCTGGCGCATCCTTCATTTCACGTTCCTGGATAGCTGAATACATTAAAAGAGATGAATCCTTTGTTAAAAGAAACTGGAACAAAAATCCATATGACTGTCATCGTGAAAAGATTGAGAATCTTGGAAGGCCTGAAGTCCTTTCTTAGGAGTCAAAAGACATCATAGCTGAGCAGTGGATAGACCAAGAAAGTCTTTACGTAAACTGGCGCTTGGACTAGAAACAAAAAGGGGAAAGAAGAGAAGTTATAGTGCTGCATATCGTGAGTTGAAAAAATCTGGTATCAAGCCATTTCATGTTATTAGCAAGCCCAACATCACTCAGCAACAGAGAGAAGACCATGCATGGTTTTGTGGTTCATTTCTTAAAGATTGGGATGAAGCTGACTTTCTCCATGTTGCCGCATCAGATGAATTCTTCATTTACACAGTCAGGAAGCCAACCATAAAAATGACATCATTTGGGCTGCAAAGTTGGATGATATCAGCGATGACGTGCGCTATCGCCAAGTTGTGAAATTTCTTGAATGTTTGGGAATTTTTCTCTGTTTCACAGCCAAACGGTTAATGTGGATCATCAAAGAAAAAGGACAGTCATGGAATGGCGAATACTTCAGAGAAACTGCTTACTAGTGGAGTATTTCCTTTCCTCAAAGATCCTGAAAATGTGACAAGGCACCATGTTTCAAGGCTCTTCAGACACAGGAGCTGCTTTGAAACAGTGGTATCGATTTCTTCTCGTCAAGTGAATTTCCCGGTAGCTACCAACATCGGGCACTGCCCGAACGGGAGAGGTGAATACCCGGAGGCCTATAAACGGTCTGTAATCTGTTCATATGTACGGCGGGCCTTTACCCACTGCACCACATGGAAGACGATAAACCTGGAATTAGACAGAATACAACAGCTACTCACAAACAACGGATTTGAAAACAACATGATACAATCAGAAATACGCAAGTTTTTTTTACCAATAATACAAGCAAGACGACACAACAGACCAACACGACGAGAAGATAGGACAACTGATAACAATATACTACCAAACTAACTTCAACAACGAATATAACAACAGCAGCAACATCATTATGAACATTATTAAGAAGAAATGTAAAGCCACGAGCTCCCTATACCGACATAAACATACGGGTGCATTGCAAACCCAACGTGCTTACATAACCTGTAATGAAAAATAGCATCCAAGGAGATGACTACCAATGTGGTTTATGAATTCACTTGCCCCGACGAAGAATTCAGTCCTTCCAGAGAAAACTACATTGGCAGAACATCTACGACTCTCAGACGAAGATTACTGGCACACAGAAACACAAGAGCCATCTTCCAGCACTACACAGGCAAACATGACAAAAAACCATCGTTACAAGACTTGAAGAACACTAAAATAGAATAGAGATGCAATTCATATCGGAACATAACAACAGCAGAAGCAGTTTTTATAGCCACAAGCAAACCAAATTTAAATACCCAGACAGAAGGCGACAGATCTTTGCCGTCGGCTTGCTCGAGAAACAGGACCCAGGGTCAAGGTCACCACCACCGAGTTCAGCCACACCCGAACACCACACACGAAGCAATCGATAATTTATTAGGAATATAAGATGTAGAAATAGAATGTAGAACCAATACAGCAATGTAGTTTCACCATGTAATAACATATGTAAATATTATGTAAACAACCAACCACCCCATTGCAAATTGTAAACCAAACATTGTAAACAAAATAAATGGCAATCCCCCCATCCTATGCTGCCGGTATAAATGGAACTGAGGATGCCTCTATTTGTTAGTTCTTGCTTGAAAAAGCCTGAGATACAGGCGGAAAACACACCACGACTCTGTGCACTTATCCAGAACTTTGAAGAATTATTGAAAACAGCAGTTAGGAGATATGAAAAAGTCTGCATCAAATACGTCACTGCCACAGAGGCGATCGCCAACAACAAACATATATATATATATATATATATATATATATATATATATATATATATATATATATATATATATATATATATATATATATATATATATATATATATATATATATATATATATATATATATATATATATATATATATATATATATATATATATGTGTGTGTGTGTGTGTGTGTGTGTTGTGTGTTGTGTGCATATACTAATATTTTTAGTTTAAATAAGCATAGATGAAAGAATTTGTGTCCAAAGAAACTTTTTTCCTCCAATACTCGCTAATCTTTAAGCCATATATATACATGAACCTCAATAAATTTGGTTTTAGAAAATACGGATTTTATCACGTAAAATTATTTTCTTTACGATCCCAAGAATTTAAGCAAAATTCCATAAGCAAGTGACAGCACTAATTCTTAATTGCATCCGTGGGCGAAACGCTTAACATGAGTTTTCGTTAATCGCGATACGAAAACTAACTGATTCCATCTTGTCATAGATTGCTCTTTGTAATGGCGTCTTCAGAATAAAAACAGAGGAAGGGTGGATCCTGTCAGAAAGTATGCGCACCGAATTAAAAGAGGCGCGCACAGAAGCTACAAGTTTACAAAACTTCACGTTCGGTCGGAAACTTTCACTTCCTACAGGAACCAAGAGGGGATCACCTACAGAAAGACAGGAAGAGAAGAGGAATAAAATGGGGAGAGAAGAGAGAAGTTGGAAGTTCGTCACCTGGGGAGAGAGTAAGGAGACGAGAAAGTTTGGTGTGTTTCCTCGAGTCAATTAATTTCCGTAAAGCTGAACTGAATACAATTACTATTATAATAATGGCGGCAATTGTCAGTGTTTGATCAGCAGCCAATTTCTGACTCAATTATAGGAACCTTTACAGTGGTAAGGATATTGTAGTTGAATTTATCTGGTGGCAGGTGAAGGAAATGATTTTTACGCCTGGCATCTAGGGATCTTTCAGTCAATGAAGTTAAACCTATAGATATGACTTATTACCTTCGTAAACATTCAGATACTTAATCATAGCATAATGTACTTACTGTTGATGTGAATAACTGTGGTGTAATGTTCATTACCAACTTTACATGATCAATTTTACCATAAAAAAATCAGCTGCAAAGAATATTTCGGCTTAGTTATCAAAGCTCAAGTTCGAATACCCACTTGCTTGCTTTCCACATTTTTGTTAGAGAGATGATTTTAAATGACGACTGTCGATTACTGATGAAAGGGACATTGTTGATTGTATCAGCAAACCTACCACAGTTGCACGAAATTATGGTAATCACGTTAGTAATATCAATTAACTAGAAACAACAGGCTCTAATCATTGTTCCCACAAATTTCTTGCGAGTTACATTATCGCAACCATAAGAGGAAATTCGTTTCCCTAGATACTCATTAAAAGACTTCATCTCCTAAAATAGCAAATTTTGATCATTACTAAGAATATACTTACGAGCAGTAAAAATGTCTATATAATAATTAAGACTAAACATTTTAAAATTGCTGAAGCAATTACAATAACTCTACAGCCCCAGTTTTACATGTAATTACTCTTGGGGGAAATCAAGCCATGTTTCCAGAGAACAGTTTTTTTTAATAAGTGACACTGAATTAATGAGCCGATAAGAATGCTTAGATCCAGGTACACTGACTAAAATTCAGGTATATTAACAAAATATATTAAGAACAACCACTTTACTGAATCTGCCTGGAATTAAGTGTAAACATTCATTTCATTTTATTTCATTGCCTGTCATTTCAATTTGCCTTTTTTAATTATTTTTCAGAGAGGCTGGCTTCACAGGACGATTTTCTTATATTATGTGCTTCGAACTTTTTTAGGAGAAAAGACCATATTGTTCATAGATCTACACAATGTTGGAATTAAAAATAAGATATTTCATAATTTTATATGTTGCCTGTTATCCTATCAGGTTCTTATCATATTGACAGTGTTGGAGCAATAAACACTGACAATCTGATTTTGTTAAAGACAATCTACACTTTACCACAGATTATATACTGAAGTCTGCCATAATCCTGTGACATTTGGCAATAATTTAATCCAACTACCTTTGACTTCACTAAAAGCCCAGATTTGTATCAAAATTGAAATAACTAAAGATAAAATCTCATGAAGGCTAAGCGATTACGATGACTTAAGAACTCTTGACCGTATACCCTTCACCTGCAGTCTTCACGATACAACCAAGCATTAGTCATCCCATCAGGTGAACAGGGCTGATATGTACATGGCATGTCAGTTGTTTGAAGAACGTCTGAATGATCTTTCTTTAGCGTCCTTCAAATAATGTGATTTTTTAATTTAATTATTTACTTCTGTTTTTGAAATGTAGATTCTGTCTTTACTTACTGGGTGAAGTTCACTAACAAAATTTTTAGGGGGACCAGGATGATCTTTGACAGATTTGGCTGCTCCTGAATCTACATTCTTCGAAATTATGATCTAAGGATGCATCATAATATCCGCTCAAAACATATTTTTCTTCATCTCTCTGATATATATATGTATTTATATATATATATATATATATATATATATATATATATATATATATATATATATATATATATATATATATATATATATATATATATAATATACATACACATATAATATATATTTATAATATACATATACATATATATAATATATATATATATATATATATATATATATATATATATATATATATAATATATATATATATATATATATATATATATATATATATATATATATAATATACATACACATATAATATATATATATAATATACATACACATATAATATATATTTATAATATACATATATATATATATATATATATATATATATATATATATATATATATATATATATATATATATATATATACACAATCCAACACTGTAGATGGAATGAGCTCTTCGTTGGTAGAGTCGGTAGAGAGCTGTGGACTGGCACTCTCGCCAGGCGAGTTCGAGTCTCCGGCCGGCTGGTAAAGAGTTAGAGGAATTTATTTCTGGTGATAGAAATTCATTTCTCGCTATAATGTGGTTCGGATTCCACAATAAGCTGTAGTCCCGTGCTAAGTAACCAATTAGTTCTTGACCACGTAAAATAAGTCTAATCCTTCGGGCCAGCCCTAGGAGAGCTGTTAATCAGCTCAGTGGTCTGGTAAAACTAAGGTACACTTAACTTTTTGTAGATGGAATTTCTGAACGACCTAAGGCCTTAGAGCATCATCAAAATTTAATTCCCTAATCTTCCAAGTTAACTCTGCTATTCAGACGAAACTCGAAATTCCAAGAATTAATTTTGAAGATATTTCTATATTTTTTATCTCATGTATTGAAAAACAAATTAACTGTGACTTTCTTCAGGCAAGTCTTTTCTAGGCTTTATACTGTATTGTATATCAAAATCATTTTGAATGTCACGATCTCTTTTTCCATTTTAGCATCAAGGTAGACCTCCTAAGGGCGTTCAATCTCGCAAATGAAATGAAATACGCCTTGAATTTAATATTCTGGGGAAAACAAGATCGGAGAAAAGGCGCCTTAAACTCCAGGGATCGTGGGAGTTATTTTAGATTTAAAATTGCGGCAGCTTTTCTTGCCATTTGTAAGAACAAAATAGTTATTTTGAGGAACTCAAGGGAGCGATGTAAATCATGCTTAGAAAACCTAATTTGTGACAACCTAAAAAACGCGTGCAGGAACATACACGCACGGACTATGAACAAATATAAATACAACAAATACGTTATTGTGAGTCACTTACTACGTCAAATGCAACAAAAATAAAGACATAAAAAGATGAAAATAAGTGGAAGATTACCTTTAGCTATCAAGAAAAGGAATTATATTATCTTTCTAAAGGGCAAGCAACCATAACTTATCACCTATCAAAAAATTATAATATTAATGAGGAAAATATTAATAATCAGGACAGGGATTTAACTCATTACTTCACGTATCACATCAACAGGCCTTCTTATGTGGTTCAGAATTTCAATTCACAAAGATGAACTTTATATATATATATATATATATATATATATATATATATATATATATATATATATATATATATATATATAATATATATATATATATATATATATATATATATTTTATTTGCGCCTTTTTTATATTCCGTCAGCATGACGTACAATCTTTGAGCTTTCAATGTCTTCTCTTATGATTCCAATCCAAAAAATACTGAATAACTCACAAAATATAACACTGCAATATGTAAGATTTCGGCCAGCATAAACATATGTAACTATGAATAATATTATTTTCCATGCATTACATCAGAACTCTTTACATTTCTATCAGATAATGTTATGTCCTCTCAGGGCCCTTCTATGCTATATACTGTACACTGTTAATTTCCACTCTCACAAAATTCTTTCCCTTTAACAAGAGAAAAAATATTTACTCTTCTAAACAATTCCTGACACGACTCTCTTATCCACTCATTGAAACTCTCACCACTTGCAATCTGTCAATTAGCAACTTAACGCTTAGCATGGTCGCTCTGTTCTCTATTTTTAAACAGCATTTCCAGACTCAAATAAAACATTTTCACCTCTCCAACATATACTTGGGCCTTGAATCTTTCATCTTCTGAACATATGAAACATTTTTATTAAACGATCTTTCAACGCAAGCCCGCACTCTTTCCGGACGGCAATAATTATTCATCTGCGTATTTCCACCACTCATTAATTATTTCCAATAGTTTCTTTTCTCTAGTATTTTTCATCAGTTCTTCACCAATCATTCTTTATATATATATATATATATATATATATATATATATATATATATATATATATATATATATATATATATATATATATATATATATATGTATATATATATATATATATATATATATATATATATATATAATGTTTCAAAATCAAAGGAACGAGTGATATTTAAACGCAAAGAACCACAAGGAAAATTAAACTAAAGGGATGAATCTATCCTGTCGTCTTATTTATACATCTCTCTCTCTCTCTCTCTCTCTCTCTCTCTCTCTCTCTCTCTCTCTATATATATATATATATATATATATATATATATATATATATATATATATATATATATACATACATACATACATACATACACACATATATATATACAGTATATATATATATATAAACTGTGTATATATATATATATATATATATATATATATATATATATATATATATATATATATAATTTATATATATCCGATGAACCCAGTGCAAGATAATCTCCATAGTCGCTCTTCCCAGCTCTGTATTTTCTGCTTCCTAAAGAAAAATAAGAGTGGCGAGGGGTGGGGGCGGCGAGAGGGGAGAAACCACCGGAACCAGCCAATAAGTTTGTGTTGAAAGCGACTTTCGGCTCTTCCAAAACACTCACTAAAACACCGTAACTTTGCCAAGATATTTGTGGTTGATTCTGGGCAACCTTTTTGTTTTATTTTTTTATATTCTTTAAATTTTTCGCATGTTGTCCATTAATAACTTCCACTGTGAAAAGGTTAATTTTTTTTTTTGTAAATATATGCAGCTATGTGTGCTTTTCAGAATTTTAAATTCCAAAGCCCATCATGTTTATACTTTTGCGTGCTATTTGATCTTCGCAAAACTATATTTAGTTAATGATGTTGCATTTAAATTTTGACATATAAACATTCTTAATTCGCTACTGAAGTTGCAGTGTCAAAAATTATAATCTGGCAGACAGACTAAATTATTGGTGGATAAAATTCTTATGAAAAACCATCAACATAAAATGAAGGGACCGGTTAAGTAGCATATTTTTATATTTCAGTGCCGAATTTAAACATCCCTGTTTGATCATCAATACTCTCATATTATATGTAAAGAGTTAAATACTAAAGCACAACTTTTACTCTAATAAATAATAGTTCGGTAGAGAAATTAGATGCTGATAAGAATAACTTTAACGTATATTTTCAACACAAAATATACGACCACCCCTGCACATCCACATCGCACCAGAGAATAACTGGAAGAATCTCCAGGGGGTTTTTCTGACGCACCTTAGACCCTCCTTCCACCTTCTCATCAATCACTCCCGGAGACACCTATCTTCACCTCATTCCCCATCCATTTCAGCCTCTCAGAATTGACACATTCCGTCTATTACTTTCAATACATCCATATCGCCGCCTCTCCCTTCCGTGATCCTTCATTCACTCCGAAGAAGGGGCTTCAAATTCCCTCCATTCATCATTGGTTTAGACGCTGTTTGTCACGGGATTGTAATTAGTCACACTCTTTTCCTTGGGGAACGAAAAACCGTTATTCGGAATAAAAATAGAGGAAAAGTGTCTCTCTTCTCTGGTGATAAGTTAGGTTAACTGACTGTTATTGAATATCCTTGCGTCGACTTAGGAAAACGATGCTTGACGTAAAGGAAGAATATTCTGGAAGCATAATACATAATTTATATTTTGTACACGATGCACAAATAGTAATCATTTATTATTCACATTATTACCTTTTCTTTATACATTATTAACCTTCCAGCATCATCCATGCTCGGTTTTATCTTATTAGCCCTGCATTATACATACATACATACATACATACATACATACATACATACATACACACACACACATATACACATATATATATATATATATATATATATATATATATATATATATATATATATATATATATATATATATATATATATATATATCTGATAGGTAAAAGAATAAAACAAATGCTAACATTATCAAGACTGTAAAGAAAAGGGAACATAACGTAAATACTTAAGAAATATGTGCTTATATTTGTCTAGGGGTAAGTATTCCATCGTTAACTAATGTAAAACTGAAGACTATAAGATGAATATTTTCGAAATTCTTTGTCTTTTAATGAACTTCGAAAAAGAGCAAAACTTTTGTGCTGAGACGTGATTGTAATTTTTGAAAGACTAAGCTGGCACGTATTATGAGGCAATTAAAGTTAATAAGAAGTTGTCTCTATCTTTTTATGAATATTCTATTAGTTTATTATACTGCTTCATCTCACAAGCCTTATGAGAAGCTACTGTATATGCTTTATACAGTTTATACGCAAGACTTGTTTTAAACTTGTTAACTTTATGAACACTTTCAATTTTCTCCCATCTATCATTCCTTTTGTAATAATTCGCTGATTTCTCAGGATCAGGCGATTGTGTACTCTATGTAACATTGACAATAAATTAAAATAAGGTAAATGATTGCTTATACACTGTCACTCTGCAAATGTCCTCTTTATAATAGATAACTTGAGTGCCTTTATAATAGATAACTTGAGTGCCTGTACCTCTGGCTTTACAGAGTGTTAGATCCACATTCTTTTGATGCTCTTTGATAGCACACTGAAGCAATACCAAAGATCTTTCAAACTCCTAGTGCAAAACAACTGAACAGTCTTCCTGGTAATATCACTGGTGCTCATTCTTGTAAGTTTTAAATAGGATGTGATTCTATTTAAAAGCCCCATGCTCTATTTACTTAGCTTTCCGGAATCAATTGTTGTTTATTCGCGAATGTAATTATTAGTTTGCTTATTTATTCGTATGGATTTCCTACTGTCTTATTCTTTGCCCTGTTTATACATTTAGTAACGTGGGCATCCTGAGCTGGCATTGAAGACAAATGACCATGGTTTGTTCCATACGAGTGCTTCCTGCCCATTCTTATTAACAACTATAAAAACAACAGTTTTCTACTTTGGCTGCAACTTTTTAAATTATATATATATATATATATATATATATATATATAAATATATATATATATATATATATATATATATATATATATATATATATATATATATATATATATATACATATATATGATGAGCATATAAAGGGAGTTGCAGTGATACAAACAGCATTTAGCACTTCCCGTGATCACATTTCTTTAGTATCCTCAGCATTATGTCAATTAAAAATTCCCACACGGTTAAGCTCCAAGATTTAGTTTTGATAGAAGAGACAGAATCATGTTCTTGAACTGAATGAGAGCGCACCAGCAATCAGGGGACGAACATAAAAATACTGTCCCCTTAAAGAACTGAACTAGCAGTTTCCCGGTGAAGCGGAAGTGGGAAAAGAACCGCTCACTATTTTCGAACGCCAAACTATACGATTGAAATGTTAAACGTATTCAGAAGAGCTGCAGTTTCAAAGAGAATGACTTTTTTTTTTGGATATTCGTTCCACTTATCTAACATTTTATGTTTTTCACGTGTGCACGCGTGCTCTTATTTAGATTAACAAAAATATCGAATTCACTATACCTAGCTAATAACACCAAAAGAGAACTATAGCTGATAAGTTATTCCCAAAGTATAATGAATTTGATAATACAATATATTTGCGATTAATATTTGTGATATATATATATATATATATATATATATATATATATATATATATATATATATATATATATATATATATATATATATATATATATATATATATATATATATATATATATATATATATATATGTAATAATGTATATATATATATATATATATATATATATATATATATATATATATATATATATATATATATATATGTGTGTGTGTGTGTGTGTGTGTGTGTGTAATGTAATGTATGTATGTATGTAAATTATAATTTTATTCATGCAAAATTACGACAAAATGCCTTCCCAGTGATTTATAATTAATTGCTATTTAGCAAGTTATTTTTTAGCAAACCATATAACCACTATTTTTGACGTCTCGTGTAACCTGTTTGTATATATTCAAAGTAAATTTTATTTATTGTGCCAGTAACTGTTTTCATTTATATCATGGAGCTAGGATACGTTTACCCACATTTATTAACATTCAGAAAGCGCTGAAATCAACGAAGTAATAATGCATGTAATTAACTTAGCATATTATAATTAAGTGCAATATCATCAGGAATCTATCATTATTTTCAACTGAAAACCTGAAGTGGCAGACCTGAATGATTAGATTACATTAATAATTTTAATGTTTCCTTAACCGTTGTATACAGGCATTTACAAATTATTTGATTTCCTGATATTAGAAAAAAATGGCCCGTTTTCGTCATTTCTTTGTCTATCAAGGTTACGATAACTAGGTGTCATATTAGGACCGTAGCAGCAGTTTCAGGGCCCTCAAATGCTTGTAAAGGTGTACGCACCAAAGACCTAGCTGTGGTAGCTGTTGGTCTGCAATTACAGCTCGTAAAATGGGCCTATATCATCGTTATAGTTTGTCCATTATTCTCGGTCTTGTTTCCGCCGCTGTTGATTAAAGCAGTGAATGAGGCACGAGGAAGCCACTAAGAACATCATAGATCTTGCTGGCTCGTTCCCACTAGGTCCTACTGGAAGCACCCTTCTAAAGGGACAGGGTTTATAAGCACAAATGGTATTTAAAATATATACCATAGCTTCTAATGTCCGCTACACACACAAACACACACACACACACATAAGGCAACGGTTCCAATCCTGTCAGGGACGAAGTATTTATCAACTGTAATTCCCAATGTAGAGCGAAATAGACATGAAACGGTATTAGTGGCTTAATGTTTGTGTATATGAAAAGTCGCGTGTATAAGTGACACAAATTCATACATACAAACTTATACATATTTACATAATAATATATATATATATATATATATATATATATATATATATATATATATATATATATATATATATATATATATATATATATATATATATATACATATACATACAAATATATATATATATATATATATATATATATATATATATATATATATATATATATACAGTGGCCTCTTTTATTCATTCTTCTTTGTTATCCATTCCACCTTCTCATTATGCTATTACTGGGAGGCATATGGTTTCTTTATATACTCGATAATTCATTTTATTGTCCATCGCAAGTAAATTAAAACCCTTTGCCTTATAATTATCACTCGTAAAAAGGTAAATATCTACACCTGTCGCTAGCACATTCAGTTTTTCCCTTTACATACTAGGAATTAAAAGATTAATCGTATTTCGTGATACACTTCCCATCGCTAAAAACGTTAAGTGAACTATAACACTCCATGTAAACTAATCCTCCACCTGTTCCTCCTCCGCATCTCTCTCTCTCTCTCTCTCTCTCTCTCTCTCTCTCTCTCTCTCTCTCTCTATTGCATCTCTCAAATATCGGTCGCCTGTTCCCCTTTCGTTTCATGAAGCTATTGATTTATTTAAAATATAAGCTGAAGTCTCATAGCCGACAGTTTCAACGGCAACGCCAGTATTACTTATATTTACCCTCCCCTTACTTTGCATTTGGGTCTTCCGGCTGGAGGACCAGTGATATCGTCAAGATAATGTGTTGAAAGTGAACAATTTTGTTCGGTGTAAATGTCGGGTATTCCGTTAAAATGGGGAATGCACGTTACTGAACCTTCCATTGCTCCTAAACCTACAGATCTCTCTCAATTGTTTTCGGAATTACTATTTCAGAACGAAAGACACTTGATATAATTTAGAAATCAGGCATGCCAACCTGCATGGTCATCTACGCTTGAAACGTAGAGTAACCTACTGATAAAACTTTCTCTCTAAGCATACTTATCATTACTTCCATGCAATTTGAAGAAGGCCATATTCCTAAACAACTTAATCAATCAAACCGATTGATTTATAATGTGCGCCCTCTAAGAGAAGTCAAGATAGTAGGTGTATTACCTGTCTCTGTCTAGCCTTCAGAGAAGATTAATGTACTCTCAAGTTCCCTAAAATAAGGCAATTGACCAGCAAATTCCTCACAGTCAAAGGGACCAAATACTCATTACCATTACAGAAATGGGTGCAACCTACACTCAGATGGCAAATGGCAGTTTTTTTTTTTTTTTAACTATATTGAGTATTACTATATATGACACAAGTACTATGATACAATTAATAATGATACAACTAATAATGATACAAATAATATGATAAAACTAATAATGATACACCTAATATGATACAACTAATACTGGCTTCTTTGAAAGTATGTGGAATTTATATCTGCCTTCAGAACACTTACTAAACTGTTAAGGTCAAGTAACCGTCGAATGTTGCATTGCAAAGAAAACAAAATATTTCCCACACAAATGTGCATAGACCAAAGGTAGAGGAAACCAAATATACTCTTTAACCTAGGCCCGATAAATATGCAAAGGAAAAGGAACGGAAAAGGTTGGAGCCTAATCAAAAGGTTCTTATAAGAACAACATATGAATCAGAATGAAAAAGAAAAGTGTGATAAATTCTAAAGCTTGGAAGTACTGGGAAAGAAACTATGAGTCCTTTCCACCCCAGGATTACTCAGTTCAAAATAGTAAATAAAGTTGTTAGAGGTTGCGTGATGGGTGTCATGATGCGCCTGATAGGAGGTGGAACACGCACTTGGTGTTCAACAGAACAAAGAACAAAATAGCACGTATAAAGAGAAAAAGTATGGCGGAGGAAGAAAAAAGTTAAGTATATCTTAGTTTAACCAGATCACTGAGCTGATTAACAGCTCTCCTACGGGTGGCCCGAAGGATTAGATTTATTTTACGTGGCTAAGAACCAACTGGTTACCCAGCAACGGGACCTACAGCTTATTGTGGAATCCGAACCACATTATGGCGAGAAATGAATTTCTATCACCAGAAATAAATTCCTCTAATTCTTCATTGGCCGGTTGGAGAGTCGAATGCTGGGCCAACACCGTGCTAGCCGAGAGTTCTACCCATCCCTCCAGTGAAGAACTAGACTACATCTTTGTTAGTGGGGTCATTTATTTTCCTGTTTACACTTAGCACCGCTGCCTATTTACGATCTCAAACATGTGACGTTTAGTTACAATCCCATGTGTTGTCCTTTCGGTAATGATGGATACCTACCCCTCTCATCCAGCCATCTCTTATTGCCAAAGTATATTTCTTCCTTCTGTCTTGATTTATTCTAACGATCAGACGATCAGATGCCATATGGCGTGAATATTAAAGGTATTTTTGTGGCTTAAGGAATGTCTTTATACTTGATAGAGTCTGCTTTTCCTCAATCATAATAACGAATATTCTAATTGATTCGGACCCTATACGTAAGGACCCTTATAAACAATGAAAGCAAATCTTCCTACTTTCCTTTAATGCAAACAATGTCAAACTTATACTACTTCTTGGGATAAAAAAAAAATAAAGGTCACGTTACCTACTAAACTACACCTCGTTATAAAACATTTTCTTCTTTATTAAATAATCAAAATAAGAATTAGCTTTGGATGCTTACATCATCACGTTATAAACGCTGTATACAATCCAACTGCTGTACCGTACGATAAGGAAATGTATTGAACGTCATGAATGATATACAAGATTGCGATCTTCAGCTGAATTTCTCTTGCCCGTTCGTAAATCATTTACGACAAATTTAAACGGAAAAGAATGAAACTTGGTAACGACAGAGGAAAAAATCTCAGCGAATTGATAAAACATCACGAATTCCAATGAAGGCAGGATATACCTAGCTGGCACTGAGCCAGACTTTCATTTTCATCGGGAACAGGATTATATTTAAACGATAAGGAAAGAGCGTAACGTTCTGTAGACTACGAGTATTTATACGCCTGTGTAAATGTGCATTGACAGAAGACATCGTTTCTTACACTTGTTAAACTTAACATCAATGATCAACAGAACAATGGTGTTTGGGTTCCTATAAAAAAAAGTTATATACACTACGTCAGCGTTTTTCATGTCTGTTAACTACTTATGTCCTTGCACAAACAACGAAAATGCAAAAGATAAAAAAAATAAACACACAAACAGATTTCGGTGAGACTGGAATTATAAAGGAGTACTCCGTTGTCCAAAGACCGTTGTCGGCAAGTAGCCTAGTCAGAATAAACATAATGTGAGCTTATATTCCTAAGTTATAAAGACAGTCTCCTCTGAGAGAGAGAGAGAGAGAGAGAGAGAGAGAGAGAGAGAGAGAGAGAGAGAGAGAGAGAGTGCGTGTGCTGGCTGGCGGAAAGTAAATCACTCTTAAGAAATGAAATATAGTTTACGCAGACAAACACGACGTTTTAAGTTGCCAAGGTTTGAATTTTTAAAACCCCAGTTATATGCTGAAATGAAATGCCACGCCATGAATTCTGTTCTTTAGAGGATGCCACTTACGAACGTATGAATTATGCACACTGATGCATGTAGACACGTTTGCGCATTAGTAAATCATGATTAAATGTGGGAACAGTGTTCCCTTGTCACTCTGTGTTTACAGTTGTATATATTCTGTCCATTTTACATTGATAACAATTCCCCTGGGTCTCCTCCATGAGGCTTTGTTCTTTTAAATGAATTCAGAACAAAGGTGTCGCGTGTCCATTAATGCAAATAAAAAAAAATAATAAACAAATGAATATACAAATATACCAACTATACGATTATATTTTACGAAATTCCCACAGGCCCCTTAGTTATTTAAAATATTGCAGGGTGGAGTGTTAGGAATGAATGAATGGATGAAAGCATACATGAAATATAGACCAGAGAGAGAGAGAGAGAGAGAGAGAGAGAGAGAGAGAGAGAGAGAGAGAGAGAGAGAGAGAGAGAAACAACACTCACATTCAGGGGAGCATAATAGCAAATTTATGCTAAAAACATAGAACATTATTCGGAAATTGAGAGAAACTCGCGTCTCCGGAAATAATGAAATGTCTAACAAAAGCTAAGCTGGTACTAAAAATTTGTCAGTAAAAAATACAAACAAAAGACCGTAAGAAGACAGGCGTCATTCAAATCCATTAACGGGAAAGTTTTACATAAAAATTGAGGACTGTTCTAAAAAACAATTGAACAATTTTTCATCATAATATACTTTAATTAACGTCAGAAACTTTTTTTATTTAAGAATAATGTTCTAGAAAAAATTATTCTTGGTATGTAATTTGCAAGTGACATGCTTCCTATAATCCTATTTTCTAACACTACGTGACATTACTCAAACACTACTGACATGACTTAACATTGCCATAGCAATATCAGTAATTGCCATTACAAACTGTTGGTAAGTGCCTAATATAATTGGTTACAAGGGAATAGTAAAGGAGTAATAACATGCTATGATCATCAGTAGAGTGTCACACGCCGAATACATAATATCATTACAAACTGTTGGGGTAGACAGGACAACTAAAATAATTGTTTTGAAGAGAAAATAATTTATATATATATATATATATATATATATATATATATATATATATATATATATATATATATATAACAGAACAAAAGTTTATTTTTCTCTTCAAAGATATGTAATCGCCTGAACAGTCACATAATGAATAAAGTAATTTCGCAAACATTTGTGAGACAAGCAGATATTTTCCAGCTTTAATGGCTAAACAATTATTAGTTAGATTACCCCTGTAATGGAGTCATCCCCTTCCAAAATGAAAATACAAGCAATGAAAAATAAATAGTGCCATCCAATATCCACAACATTACATAAATTAAACTAAACCAGAGTGCAGTTTTAGTTTCTACTGGGACATGAGGCCATTCAAAATACACATTTATTAAATCAGTGAAACCCTGCAATCTTACTAAATCCGTCTGGGTGAAGCATTCATTTCCGATATATAATGTAAGAAATTAAGGCAGTGGACATGTAAAAAACCCCAACTGTTCGATCTTTTTTAGTTCAGGAAGAATAATGGTTGGTATTACTACAACTCAAAAATGCAATTCTACTCTTGTCTTAACAATTATGAGCCTCGATATGCCAAGAAGTTCATTTCCTTAATCTTTAAGTCGTTAATCGCATAATTCTTAAGTTTACCCAACTAATTTCTTGCAGGAATATTCATGCAAATGTGCTGGATGTGAAATTACTGAAGAACAGAAAAGGTTCAGAAACAAACATTTGCATCATATACATTTACGTTCAGCACAAGCCTTTTTTTCATACTCTTGATATTCACTCCTAGTCTCTCTCTCTCTCTCTCTCTTCTCCCAAAAATTCACACGACTCTCTCTCTCTCTCTCTTCTCCCAAAAATTCACACGACAAATGCACGCATACCTCTGCTGACACAGAGATGGACATACGACTGTGGCTACTGGCCTCAATATAGAAACGGCAATGTTTTCTTGTTCTTTGTGAACCCCGTAACA
>NC_089754.1:18930302-19000302 GCF_040412425.1 Macrobrachium rosenbergii
TATATATATATATATATAAAAATGAGTGTGTATTATTTACATATACACACACACACATATATATACTGTATATAATCATGAGGCTACAAATGTCGCTTAATATCGAAATTCACGCTACCTCGGGATATCTCCGTTGGAGAATTGTCGCCGAAGGGGAATTTATATAAGTGATAAATGAATTGGAATCGTCGGGACACGAACCCGTGTGGCTCAATGGTTAACGTCCACTGGAGTCGCTGAATAGGTTTTCGTGTCACGGGTTCGTGTCCCGACGATTCCAATTCATTTATCACTTACATAAATTCCCCTTCGGCGACAATTCTCCAACGGAGATATCCTGAGGCAGCGTGAATTTCGATATTAAGCGACATTTGTAGCTTCATGATTGTATATAAATCACGGTGTGATAAAATTTCATGTTATATATATATATATATATATATATATATATATATATATATATATATATATATATATATATATATATATATATATATATATAGATACATAAATAAATAATATTGACATAGGGCTTTTCCCAACGTTCTTGGCACTACCCAAAGATCTTTAGTGTAGAAACTATTCTCACATTACATTTTGACAAGAGCTTAGCAAGCTTTTATGCATGCTGTACACTAATATTATACCATCTATAAGTTCGGTGTTTTGTGTTACCCTTTTTTAGTTTTCTGTAAAAGAAAACTTTTGAAATGGCTTTGTCTGTCTGTCCGCACTTTTTCTGTCCGCCCTCATATTTTAGAAACTACTGAGGCTAGAGGGCTGCAAATTGGTATGTTGATCATCCACCCTAAAATCTTCAAACATATCAAATTGCAGCCCTCTAGCCTTGGTAGTTTTTATTTTATTTAAGGTTAAAGTTAGCCACGATCGTGCGTCTGCCAACACTATAGGACAGGCCACCACCGGGACGTGGCTGAAAGTAACATGGGCCGCAGCTCATACAGCATTATACGCTGTACAGAAAACTCGATTGCGCCGAAGAAACTTCGGCGCATTTTTTTCTTGTTATTACTAGTTCATAACCTGGTATCATATCATTAAAATTATCATTATTCCTGTATACAATAATTATCTCCCAACCTTCCCTCTCCTTGTTCTTTTTATGGTTCCTTGCTCGCTGTCTCAAATTTCCCATCTCTTACTTGTATATCAATGTACCATTGTCGACTTTTATCTTTTAATCAGACTAATTAAATCGTAACCTTAGCCGGGTTATTACTGACTTTTTATTATTCATTTCCTTCGGCCCCGTCCATGTTTCTTAATCTCAGCCCCGATCTTCCAGACGTTGGCTTATTCATTTCCCCTCTCCGTCGTCATTCATCTTTCACTCCTGATCGCATTTCTCACTTTCGTCCCTTTCCTTCCTGGCATCCCGGGCACTTTTTGAGCCCACGATCCCTTCCAGCCCTTTTTATTCTCCTCTGGAAAACCATTCCACTTTTTTCGTGTCCTCTTTGCCCTTTCCTCTTCAACTTTCATAGATTTCTAAACATTGATGTCTCATCTTACCTTCCCCTAGTCCCTTGGTTATCGTATGTCTTTAGGTTTAATTTTAATCATTTCAATTTTGATTTTTTTTCTTTATTGTTTGTATCCATTTATCTTTTCTTCGTGTTTCTTTCGGCTTCATAATTTTCTTCAGTGATGATTAGGTCAGTGTTTTGCACATTCCTATAATGTTTATACACTGCAGTGTTATTTTTTCTTCATTCAGTCTGTGATATTTCATTATCTTGATCAACTAATGCCTATCTCTTACAGCGAGGTAATCCTCAGCCCCTACCTTCCCGTCCCCGCCTGGAAAAGGCAACATTCGTCAGAGATTCATCAGATTCTCTCTCTCTCTCTCTCTCTCTCTCTCTCTCTCTCTCTCTCTCTCTCTCTCTCTCTCAGTGCTGTGTGTGTGTGCGTGTTGTTTACTGATTTTTGGGCACTTAGTAACTCTGCGATTAATCTTGTTAGGCTTAATCTTAATTTTTATTGCATGTGTTCCACGCTGTACAGTTTCCCAACCCCATTTCTTTATGATCTGATGTAAGTAATTTAAGTTCCAGTTTTTTAAGCTTCCATACTAAGACATATTTTTAGATGGAGTATTTTTGTCCCTTACTTCGTCTAACCGGAAACCAGTGTATCCTACTTTGCTCAAAACCTATTAACTACAGTTGACACAACTCTCATTCATCATAGGCTCAATTATCGTCCACCGTCGCACACATTACGTATCTTATAATCCTCGAGACGCACAAGAGTCCATTGCCTTCCATCCTGCTAAAAGGCTGACAAACCTTCATTTCACTCCCTACCAACAATTGCTCCTTTACGGAATCACCTTAGAAGACCTCACCTGCCAGGAGAAGACAGAGTGGGTTCTTTAGGGTAGACAAGGAGACGACGCTACTGCCCGTTCGGTCTAATCTCACAGCGTCGCATTTACAAAATCGCTCCCATTATTTTTGTTTCCCTTCGTTATCAAGATGGAGAAACGATGACCCAGACAAGGAAAAAAGGAGAGATCGGCTGCGCGTGGAAAAAAGGGAGGTAATGAATGGGAAAAGATGGGATGCGTGATAACGGGAAATGGGAAACACATATATTTTCGCTTTCTGAGTTGGAAGGGAACCGGCTCGATAATTGATTCACGTTTTTGGGGAATGCACGTAGAGATGAATGTTACACAGCTCATGACGATGGTCAGAAGGAACACATTCCTGTAATTGAGGATTTTTTTTTTTTTTTATAAGAGCGCAATTTGAGGACTCATGGTTAGTTCAACCAGTTCGATCATTCTTTCGTACCTTTCACCTCCAAAATAAGGTATTTTCTGTCTTCCCCTGTTTCATGAATCTTTTAACCTGCTTATTTTTAAGAGGCAGCTTTGTACTTAACTAAAAAGAAAAGACTTTGCCTTTTGCAGACATGCCCGGCTTGGTCACTTCAACATAAACAGAATGCTAAGGAAGACATACTCGTATATGTACATACACCATAAAACATTACTTAAAAACAATTTCACTATACCTTGAGAATAACTTATGTACAAGGTATGTGGAATTCGATATTTAATGGTGTTCATGGTTTAATATTTGTCGTATGAAATTACTAATTCCGCAAATATCCTTACTCCATCTCGCATGACTAAATCCTATTTTACGGCTATCATTTCTTGATTCACATTCCATTATGGTAATTTTTTGTAAATTTCCTGGGAAAACGACGCTATTATAACACTCAAGTCTTGAGATACGACCCGCGGTTATTCGTCACTGTGAAGTCTCTCTCACACCGTGGGACGATGATGAAATGAGCTTTCTAAAGATATCACAGGGAATAAAGAGAGTAGGATCTTTCTTAATAATGGCGTTTCCTCCGTCTCTGGATAATTCGATTTTAAGAAATATGTATAATATATATATATATATATATATATATATATATATATATATATATATATATATATATATATATATATATATATAATATATATATGTGTGTGTGTGTGTGTGTGTGTGTATGTGTATATGCTTAAAATCATAATGACACGCTATATACATATGCCGATGTAACACGGGGAAAATTAAATAAATAGCCCCAACCGTTTTCACCTTAAAAGACATCTTTCCCTGACTGACAGCTATCTATCTATCTATCTGTCTATCTATCTATCTATTTATATATATACATATATATATATATGTGTGTGTATGTATATATATTTATCTATATATATAAATATATATCTATATATATAGAAAACTTTTAAAAAATCAAACGGTTTTACATCGTAATTTATGATAACATTTTGACCTTGAAAATATTTTGAACGTTTGAAATATTTTGAAAACTTTAAATATACCTGCTACACACAAACGGGTACTGAATGATATGCATTATATGTCTATACCACTTCATAGGAAATATTATTCCTGCTTAAATATTAGCATATAATATTTCGATCGATTATTTTCTCTTCAACACTCGCACATTGTTTCTAAGAATACCTTATTGTTAAGGAAAGATGATGAAACTATTTAATACTTAAAATATTTCTTAACTATGAGATCTTCCCACAGTTTAATGACTACTTTTTATTACATATATTTTTTCCTTAGTAAGCAAAATATGAAGTCGCCGAAATAAATTTTACACCCCTATCTTTCAAACGAGTCCTGACAAAAGTAATTATAACTTGCAGGATTTACTTAAAATGCTTATATCGTCATATTATAACTGAGACATTCAGATATATATATATATATATATATATATATATATATATATATATATATATATATATATATATATATATATATATATATATATATATATATATATATATATATGGATACATTGGACATTTCCTCTCTCCCATTTGTGATTGTTACTGAAATTAATGGAGTTACGTTCCAGTAAATTTTGTTGCTTACGGCTTTATGATCAGATCACCGAAAAGGAATCTTTACCCTCGTAGACGATTACGTTGCTAAATTTCATACTTGAATTTCTTCTTTGAAGCAGCGAAGTGCTGCATGAAGTTAAAACAGAAATTGCCAAGGTAAAATGAGCTGGAAATTATCAATTCGTCTATGATAAAATATTCTCAAGGTTAAATGATGCTAACCGAAGATCTAAAGATATATTATAATTTTGTTTTTAATGTACCTTTGTGAAAGAGAGAGAGAGAGAGAGAGAGAGAGAGAGAGAGAGAGAGAGAGAGAGAGAGAGAGAGAGAGAGAGAAAGAGAGAGATAATTCCCCCTTTATTATATATGAATTCTGTGTGAGTTTAATTGGTATTATGTTTTCCACTGCTTCTACAATAAACTTAAGAATGTAAGGAGGACTATAAATGCTCTGAACCGTTAGGATGACAAGTTGCATTCTGCTGATGGAATGTATCTAATTTTCTTTGTTAAAGCTAAGGCAGGCAGGGAAAGACATTTAAGATGTTCCGCATGAGAAAGGTGCAAGTGTTCACACTGTTAATCTACAGAAATGAGCTTTTCAACAGAGCGTAAGTGACATTGGCATCAGGCGGGAGCTGTGGCCTCGAATTGTTAGACCTCATCCTTTGCTCACCTAACCAGCCATCGTCCGACTCTCCCCAGTTTCCTTGACATTAACAATAATCCCTTCCTAAGTGGTCAATTTGTGAACAATAACGAAATTTGCAAAGCTGTAAAGGAGCATTTTTGCAATGATGACGGTCACGAGCAAATCTGCTAATGAATCAAATCATACAAGATGTGACGTGTGTGTGTGTGTGTGTGAGAGAGAGAGAGAGAGAGAGAGAGAGAGAGAGAGAGAGAGAGAGAGAGAGAGAGTGGCTGATGAGCACTACATCAAAGATAAAAAGTAAATAAAACACACTGCATTTTAGAAAAATAAATAATGAAGACAAAAAAATCTGAAAAAATTCTGAGGAAGAAGGAAAACTGAAAGAAATTAGGGAAATCATTAGGGGATACGTTGGTCAAGTGAAACGAGGACGGTAGGTTGACATGGAAGTTTAAAAATCTATGAAAGGTAAAGAGGAGAGGGCGAAGGTGACAAGGGAAAAAGTGAGATGGTTTTCAGAAGAGAATAAAAAGAGTTAGGATGGATCACGAAGGAGGAGGAGGAGGAGGAGGAGGAGGTTTATGACTCACATGGAAAAACGCACGAGAGGTTAGGAAGGAAAGGGGCGGAGGTGAGAAATGGAGATACTGAGAAAAAGGGATTACAACAGAAAGGGGAAAATGAATAGGCGAACTTAAGAAAGAGAGGGGATGGTAGAAAGAAACATTAGCGTGGCTTAAGTATAGGGAAAAAGAGGGCTGGTGATCAACTGGAGACAGTTAGATTTAGCTTATTCCGATTAAGGGAGAAGATCCGGACATTATGAAACGAAATACTAAAGAAAGATGAAAAATTCAGGAAAATGACCGACAAAATCTACATCAATCGGATAGAAGGTAAGAAACTTTAGTTTTATCAGGAAATAAAGTAGGATAATTTAAATAAAAATTCAAGCATCCGACTTACATGTCAATGAAACGAATAGAATGCATACGTAAAATTTAAATACGAATGCACTTACAAAAAATCCACTGATACAGATGGTAAAAGGTGATGTGTGTGTGACAGGCACCTTAATGGCATGGCAAACAGTAAAGTGGCTATGGTTAACAAAAAACATTGATACACTGTAGGTAAAAGATGAAACACTGATTCGGTAATTATCACTCTTACACCATGGAAAAAAGAATCAATTTAGGTACGGGACCCCTCGAGTAGAAAGGTGTAAAATGAGTAATCGGTCGTTCTCGTGAGAAGAAGTAAGAATAACAGGAGGACACAAAACAAAAAGTGATAAGAAAGTCAGATGACATTAGAAAATATGTCAATAAACACTACCCTAAAAACGCATATCTATAAAAGAAAGCGACTGTCCAATAACGTAGAGATATTGAAATAGATAATGTCGGTCATTTTCCTGAATTTTTCATCTTTCTTTAGTATTTCGTTTCATAATGTCCGGATCTTCTCCCTTAATCGGAATAAGCTAAATCTAACTGTCTCCAGTTGATCACCAGCCCTCTTTTTCCCTATACTTAAGCCACGCTAATGTTTCTTTCTACCATCCCCTCTCTTTCTTAAGTTCGCCTATTCATTTTCCCCTTTCTGTTGTAATCCCTTTTTCTCAGTATCTCCATTTCTCACCTCCGCCCCTTTCCTTCCTAACCTCTCGTGCGTTTTTCCATGTGAGTCATAAACCTCCTCCTCCTCCTCCTTCGTGATCCATCCTAACTCTTTTATTCTCCTGAAACCATCTCACTTTTTTTCCCTTTTTCTGTTGTAATCCCTTTTTCTCAGCATCTCCATTTCTCACCTCCGCCCCTTTCCTTCCTAACCTCTCGTGCGTTTTTCCATGTGAGTCATAAACCTCCTCCTCCTCCTCCTCCTCCTCCTTCGTGATCCATCCTAACTCTTTTTATTCTCTTCTGAAAACCATCTCACTTTTTCCCTGTCACCTTCGCCCTCTCCTCTTTACCTTTCATAGATTTTTAAACTTCCATGTCAACCTACCGTCCTCGTTTCACTTGACCAACGTATCCCCTAATGATTTCCCTAATTTCTTTCAGTTTTCCTTCTTCCTCAGAATTTTTAATATATGAAAGATCGAAAGGATGTAAACTGAAAGGGGTTAGAGACAGTAACAATATCATATCGAGTGGAAATGCATCACTGAAAAAGAAATGAATGTTGAACAAAACACTCAAACAACTAGCAGGGAAACTGCAGAATTGTAGCGGGGAATATATTCGTGATAAGATAATAATCAAATAAACAGCAATTAACCTAGGAAAGAATTCGTGGAAAATGATTTTAATACCTGGTGTATCAGAAACGTGACCTATATATATATATATATATATATATATATATATATATATATATATATATATATATATATATATATATATATATATATATATATATATATATATATATATATATATATAATATTATTTACTTTCGTAGAACGGAGGCGCCCAAGGAAATTTGTTGTAATATCATATCAAGAACCTCATTGTTGATAATATGAGTCCAGACTCAGCAGATTGCTCTAAAGTCTATAAGGTATCCTGTTTGCCCGTTCCTAGTATATATGGTTTCCAATTTGGTTGCTTCAATGGAATTGAGTAGGGGTGATTATTGTGAAATGTCCTGAGTGTTGTATATTTCTTTACCAGTATCTTTAACAAAAGCCGAATCATTATGATACATCTGCATGTAGTCCCAAAGACCAGTAATTAATGCGTAAGGTTGTTTAGTATGAGAAGGAAATTAATGGAGCGGGGTGACCTTCGTATTAGATTGTGAAATAAATAAAACATACACCATTCCATGAAACTGGTTACGTTTAAGAGTATTCCAGGAACAATATATTCTTATCTGAAAATCCCGAGGTTCTGCGACGTGTTACAGAAAATTTAATGGAATATGCAAAGTCATGTGACAACATTCTCAGACCATGTTACACGTGTCATCCCCGAAAGAAAACGGATATAAAATAGCAGCTAGATACCAAAGTAAGGACAAAATAAACAAACTTCTACGATTATCAAATAACTAATATAAATCCATTTGACAAAATCCGAATCATAAAATATCGAAAAGTAAAATAAAAGATCAAAGGCAAAATTCCCCTTTAGGCAATTTCCACAACGTAAGCTAGGAGGACACGAATGCTCAGCAATGTCCCCATCTCTTCCAAGGGTATTGCCATTCCCAAGATTCCCCATGTGTCACATGTTCTCTGGGGAACAAAGGGTCAAGATTTTCTACGTTGATAAGGAAAAGTAATCATGGATGCTAGCTATGTTCCAACTTTTTTAAGAGTATAATTACCATTTATAAGATACACTGATTTCTTCAGATATTCGGTAAAGCCATCTTTGCAAAACAAGTAGATCTCTACCGTTTATATGTGAAAATGATTACTTGAGCTAAAAGTTAAGCATACCCATCTGAAATAAGATAAAGTAAATATATCAACACTTTGTAATAATGAGACTGCTATGCCTTATAGATTTGATAACTAGAAAAAGACAACCAGAGAAAGATTGTCTTTATAAAGATGTTTTTTAAGTATGACCATCTTCACCTTCTTCATACCTAAAGGATATTGAAACTAAGATATTAGGTATTTTTCAAAAATGCTCGTTATTGACTGACAGGCAATAAAAATCAGATTACTAAATATTCAAGCCAAAGAAAGTTTTATTGATGAAAAAAATCTATTATAGACTGAGATATCTATATTCCATCACCGATACATTATCAATAACGCATTAGTAATGCTCCATTATTCACTTTGCATTATCAATAATCCATTATTTATTATAAATTAGTGATATTTTATACTGGCGTTCCCATCTTCAGGACATTTTAGTCCATATTCATACTTAATTTAATGCCAGTTTCAGTCGTCACTGTTAAGTAGTCACGATTACTTCGAATTTCGGTTTGACATAATAAGTAGCATACCTGAGCACCCATTTGCCAAATCAGAATGGCAATCCTGTAATCATAAAAGATTACTAAATAAGAAGCATACCTGAGCACCAATTTGCCATATCAGAATGGCAATCCTGTAATCATAAAAAATTACCAAATAATTACCAAATAGCATATCTGAGCACCAATTTGCCATATCAGAATGACAACCCTGTAATCATAAAAAATTACCAATCTCCTTTCCAATAAAGAAGTAAAAAAAAATAATAGAATATTTGGGTTTTGAACTTAGTCGTTTTTGCTCTGAGCATAGCTTAGAGGAGCAATTCTTAATTTTTATCTGCGCCAACGGAGAAAGCGAGAAGAGAAGACGCAGACATAGACACAGACACACACACCAGGTACAGTACTGTTAATTAGTCAAATTACTCTACCCGTGAAAGGTTCTGTGGGAACAGATGAGCCTAGAAGGATGTACAGAAGTGACAGAGATATCCGCAATGTCTACACTGTAGGAAAAACTTATCTTCACTGCACCATAAATGCTTTCCAATATATCGGTTATGCTGCAGTAGTTAAAAAACAATATTTTTGTTATTCAAAGTAGTCTATTCTTCGCTGTGGTGAGATGCACTTAACCCCAACAATCAAATAAGCTTCGTCACGAAAACAGATTACCGTAAAAGCACAAGTAAATCTCGTGCTCCCTTGTATTGCCCTAATGTTGACAAAATCATGCTTTGCTATAATAAACGTAGAATATTTACATTTTAACAAGGTTATTGATTTGTAAAATTCAAAAACTACAAACACACCCATTAAGAATTTATTTGTGAATTAATTACAGTCAAGGAACTATCCAATTCTATATTAGCTGTAATACTGAAGAAATATTTTATAACTTAGTCATATAATGAACATTGGAGTGTCATGGACAAATGGTCTGCACTGTCATCTGGTACCTCGTGTTATGACACCAGTCATAGTTCTAAAGTTTAATCGTATTTAATTTTACATTATATCATTCCTTAAAAATTATAAATAATTGCAGTGCTTTTAACAAAAAATTATGGCAGTGCCCAAGGTTATCCTCAAAAACGTAATGTCGCACTTCTTTGAGAAATATGATGATGTTCAGAATTTTTTGTTCGAACTGTGGATTTCTTTAAAAATAAATGTTCAATTTATCAATTTATTTGTTAATTCATTTATACTTATAACCTTTTGTTTAACAGGTGGGTTAACGTCCCTTCGTGCTTAGGACCAGTTTCTTCTGGGTCTGGGATAGAAAAGGTATGGCAATGAGATACTCTAAAAACCCTGAAGGAAATAGTTCTCATCAATATTTCACCTCCACCGAGAAAATGTTTAAATTCTTTATTTGCCCTCTGTAGGCGTCTTCTCCGTCATCATACATGCAAGACGCCCGTTAATCAATTACATATACCGAAATTTGACACTGAATGATTTTCACTCCTCAATAACAAATAAAGCAGACAATATCGAATTTGTTTACAATTTACTTCCTTTCTGCTTTCCCACGATAATTATCGAGCTACTGTCGTAATGTTTATTGATCCTTTTGCAGCACAAGATTCGTCACTAATCATTCATCTAACATTCGGCGATTTCCCACAAAATTCTGTGACCATTATATAGTCATGAGCACTTGCCGCACCAACCTTTCTGCCATGCTTTTTCTCAAAGCGCTTCTTACGACCTTCCATTAAAAAGTCTTCATCACATCTGACATCTAACTTGAAAGATCAGGTCGTCCTTGTTTGGGCTTTATTTGATTTCAGTTAACACTATCAAATCCCTTAATAACTTGAACATTTCATTTACACCTCAAAATTCAAGTGATTTTAAATATCTTTTTCTTCTTTATATTCTTTTTTATATTCAAAATTTCTCCCTTACTCTCTCTTCTTTCTAGTTATTATCTTTTCACAAATGTATTCTATTTTATCATTCTATTCACAAAGTAAAAGAGGGCTTGCCCGACATATTTAGTTACAAAATACCTAAGCACTATCCAGCAGTTAATCCTTAAATCAAAATACTATTTACTAGGTTTCTGGAGTTTTAAAAATCATCTAATATATGGGCAAGAATGGAGGTCGGGGGCAAGGGCATGTCCCATGGGGGGAAGGGGTGTAGGGGCGGCTCGTGAGGCAAAGGGTGTTTTAAACCGGGTAGCAACCGAAATGAGGTTTACAATATTTTTGTGGGATGGAAAAAAGTGTATTGGTTCTTGTCAAGAATCGACGTTCCTAACAGCCATCGATCCCTTCAGTGACAAAATGCAATTATTGTTCGTGCATGCATGCAAAAATTGAAGGGAACCCGATACTCAAAAGGAATAAAAATAGTGAAAAATATTCATTTAAAGAAAAAACCCATCTGCAATTCCAACTAAAGTCTGTTGCACAAGACTGATCGTATAGTAATTTCACTGGGCATTTTGCAACGTATATTCAGATAATTCGTAAATACAAAGTGATTTTTTATATTCAGCGAAGGATATGAGCGAAATCGTATGAGGGCTAATATAATTTGAGTTTTATTTGTTTTGCATTAATATTATTCACAATGCCTGTTACTGGTATTATTTTTTCTCTTTCAATACGGAAATGAAGTTCTGAAACTAGAATAACTAACGTAAAAACATAAAATTTAATTTTCAATCTAAATATTTTATTTAAAATTTCACAGCCTTTATTTAAAACCAATGTTATTTATTTTTTATAAACGATAATAATACTTAATTTCCATTTCACAAAAAAATATTCCAGCATCATACTTTGCAAATGTTACCAGCTAGAAACTTTTACTTTGATACATACAAGCACACACACACACATATATATATGTGTGTGTATGTATATATATATATATATATATATATATATATATATATATATATATATATATATATATATATATATATATATATATATATATATATATATATATATATAACTGTGGCATGATATTCCTAGAAAAAAATATGAAAGGATGGAGCATATTGCAATTTGCTGTCAGTTATTTAATAGTTCAGGATTTAATTCTGGGAGAAAAGGATGGCAGTACAATTTCAAAACTCAGAACTGTAAGTAAAAATTATTACACTGAAAATCCCATATAATTGCTGCATTCTATTTCCATTGTGAACTAGACAAAGAAACTGGATTTGACTAAAATCTGGGTGCTTGGAAAAATAGTGAATCTTATGATCATCACACAAAATAAAAGTTTCTATGTAAACTTACGTATATCCGGTCGTTGGATTATCTGAGTACCTAATGCTGAGCATCTTAAGCCACTTCCTTCAAACAGGTAACTATGCAAAAATTACATAATTTACGGTCGCTTACGAAGTAAAACAGTGCCTCAGACTTTCAAGTTTATTTACATATTTTTACGTCATTTCGAGCTGCACTTATCCATAGTTCGGTTGCTGACTTTCAATAATCTCTCTCTCTCTCTCTCTCTCTCTCTCTCTCTCTCTCTCTCTCTCTCTCTCTCTCTCTCTCTTTACCAAACACCACTGGTGTTCTTCGTTATTATCGTCCACTCACTATCGCTTTTAATAAAAATCTGATAGTTTGACAGGGTCTAGATAAACAGACTTCTTGAAGTTAGACAAACATGAAATCAGTCCTATCAGTGTGTGTTACTGGCCGCTTCTGTATGATTAATGGCCGAGTTGAAACCAGTCCAGAAAGGCTTCTTCTCTCTCTCTCTCTCTCTCTCTCTCTCTCTCTCTCTCTCTCTCTCTCTCTCTCTCTCTCTCTCTCTCTAATGTAGAATTTCAGGCAAAACCTTATCAAAAAGTCGTCCACACGAGCGAATTTCACTGATGAAATTTAATTTCCTTTGAGTTGTCGTACCTTTGCATGACTTAGCTGCAAATGGAATTAGGTCTTTTGATGTTTCAATAAATGGCTTTTAAAGAGACTTTCTAACAATTAATATGATTTGTGAAGATGACAGCTGCGCAGATGGAAAAATCGCCTTCAAGAATTTAGCTCAAATGCCAAGCGAACTTAAAAACCTAAAGTCAGATCCAATTCTGATATGACAAAAGAGGCCAGAGGACATAAACTTTAGCAATTATGCAGAGAGAGCTTTTGAAGAAACCCAGAACGATGGAGAATTATTATCTTCATAATATCTACAATTAAAAGAAGTTTATTCCCCAGTGTCAGTGCACATAAAGAACCACATAAATAGGAGGGGCGGGAGGAGAATGGTACACAATGTAACTGAAACTATAAAAGGGATCTGGGCATTAAAACTTGAATCAGTTACCATATTGGAAAATAGAAAAACTAAGTCCAACATATTTTAGATGACAGCATCCAGAAATTAAAGTTCTGCTAAATCTGATTTACAGGAAGGCACAGGATACCTTCGAAAATTATACAAATAGTCCTGATGGTTGAATATTTATCATGAACTTTGTTATTATGGTTACATAAAAAAAAATGTTATTTCTCCATGACATCTTTGGTATCATTTCCTCTTTTACTGAGATGGCGTCACTTGTTAGACCGGTGACCTTGAGAAAAGGCTTCGTGCCCCTTTCCTTTTTAACAAAAATCAAAAGTTTCTAATAAGGAAGCGAGTTTCTTATGTACTGTTTATAGATAGCATAAACTCGCTTCATCAGTAGGACTAATGATAATAAATATAAATTTTTTTAAACACGCTTTTTTTAAAATGGACTAAAGAGTAAAAAATGTTTTTGAGACACACCAGGATTTTCTTACAATTAATCATGACTATAAAAATAAAAGTGGACGACAAACATGGAAGGAAATGCTAAAAGTATTTTTTTTTTTAGCATTTCCTTCCATGTTTTGCGCCCACGCTTTTACTTTTATAGTAACGATTAATTGTAAGAAAATCCTGGTGCGTCTCAAAAAATTATCTTTTACTTTTTAGTCCATTTTAATAGAAGCGTGATTGAAAAAAAAATTATATTTTTTATTTTATACTTTTTAGTCTTGACAGAAATTGTAACCGAATTATGATTGTAACTAACGGAATTGACGTGAAATTCTATAATATCCTGTTGCGCCAAAGAAGGTTTGGAAAATCCGTAGAGTTATTAACTCATCCTACAGAGCCAAAAAGGTATGAAAATCCGTAGAGTTATTCACTTCATACAAATCCTGGTATACTGGGAGAAGTCACTGTAGGGTCATTAGAGGTCACTGCTGAACTACTGATCATGTAAGGTTGTATTGTCACTAGGATTGAGTAACCATGCAAAATTTCAAGTCCACCGGACGATGGGAACAGGTCGAAAATTGAGTTACAAGATTTGACCTAGACAAACGGACAAAAAAGCATACTAAATAAAAGCGTATAATAAAAAACAGGATATCCATTAATTTCCCGTAAACAGCAATAGCAATGTTCTTTCGACAAATAAGCATCTTATGATATGATCAACAGTGAAACAGTAGATTGGTTGCCTCAAAGTTTGTATTATGTTAATACAATCAAACCTACTATATTTAGTGAACATTATAAAGTCAGTTGAAGCATAATGATTATCCATTTTTACACAATCTTACGCAAAATAAAGTTGATCTAAATTACAAAAAATTATACATCATTTCAAATGTTACCGGATCATTTAAAAACAAATGATCCCTTTATTGCATAGCTAAATAACATATTAATATTCTACCACATAAGAAAAAAAATAAAGAGGGATTTAACACTTCAAAGCCCAAAATTATAAATGATTTGCTGTGACGTCAATGTAATGCCCTTGACATTCTGTACGTTTATTAGCCATAGTTTTTTTGTTGTGAATGCACCTTCAATGCAGTATTTGTATTGCTCACGGTCGGTCAACTGAACTTTCATTCATATCATCACCAACAGAAACATACTGACCCGCCCACATGTGTGATTCACAAAATCCGATTACTCACCCTTTATCCGCATAACCTCCCCAAAATACTTTAAACAGCTCCTTTATATCATATTTACACCATCTCTATCAGTATCATTGTCCTTTGTTTTTATCTTGTTAAATCAGGCACGGCCCCTGTGAAATTTAGTTCTAAGAATCTAAAGGATCGCTTTAGCGAATGTATAGGGAAAAATAGAGCATCACAAAGCAAATGACATTTTATATCAGGGGCACACCTGACCCTACTGATAATGTGAAACAGTTCTTTGTTGTACGAAATGTTACCGCATGAAAGGAAATGCCTCCTCTCAAGTAAAAAGTGTATATATTGAAGTTTATTTGAAGAGATACCGTTGAAGGTATTCAGGGTCAAATAACCTGAACTCACTGTTGTACCCCCACTTTGAGTATGGAGTTATAATAATAATAATAATAATAATAATAATAATAATAATAATAATAATAATAATAATAATAATGATGATGATGATGATGATGATGATGATGATGATGATGATGATGATGATGATGATGATGATAATAACAAAAGCAAATTAAAATCCACTCTTAAACTTCGTAATTTGTCCTCTAAGAAATTTTACTCTTTACACTAAACTCAGGATGAAACTGATCGTATACAGTTTATAGAGTGACATATTTTTTGCAAACAAAGAAAACGACTAAATATAATTAAATGTGACGGCATTGCTTAAGACAGTATTCAGTTTGTCTTAAGTTAATCCCCGGAATCAAAAATCATAGATGTGAAGCAAATTTTTGGGGCAAAAAACTTAGGAGCTTCTTTGCTGATCTATGATTGCAAGAAATCTGGTTACAGCTGTAATACTACAAACACAGAATTGTAAAGTAAATCTTAATTACAATTCAGCTTCAGTATGAAGTTTCAACTCTTATTAGAGTTGACATGAGTACAAAAGTTTTAGCACAGATTCTGAACGCAACTGACACTTATATAAAACTTTCTTTACTTTTTTAACATTAAAATATATATCCTATATCTTTCAGGCTCAATTTTTCTTTGTAGAGTTGGAAATGGTTTCTATTGTTGGGTGGTCGATGCTTGTTTGTTTACAGCTTGGAATTCAACTTCGCACCATTGGAGAGCATCGGCAAAAAATAAACAAGAATGATCCTTAGTGTTAATGAAGCGCATACCTGAACGCTTTGGAACCCTCGAGCCACAAAGGGGGATGATAAATAGGTCACAAGACACCTCTCCATTAATGACGAAAGTGTTTCCGCACATCATGTAAATAGAGCCAGTCTTCCATCTCAGAACCGTGACTTCCGGTTAGAGCCGTGGTGTCACAAGGTTAGAAATGAGTGGATGCCTCACGAAAGATTATTTCGACTGAGAACTGTGCAAGAAGCTTAACCTATGATTTTGTGTAACAGATCTCATCTGAATATTTCCTGGAGGAAGAATGACATTCCACAAAGATGGTTTTCGTTTATGTGTGTTTATATATATATATATATATATATATATATATATATATATATATATATATATATATATATATATATATATATATATATATCACACACACACACACACACACACACACACATATATATATATATATATATATATATATATATATATATATATATATATATATATATATATATATATATACTGCTCCTGATGTAACTAAAGGTGTTGTGTCTTCTCTGTCAGTATTCAATACTACAAAAATTAATTAACTTAAACAATCTGCATACAAGAGTGATGGCTAAATTGCATCGCTGTGAAACAGGTCTTAGACTTTCTAGCAGTAAAGTAACGCGTCCGTTAACTTTATTTTTTTTTTTTCTCTAAAGATGAGACTCAAGAAAAAGAAGGTGAAATTTAATGTAACACGAAAAAAGAAAATTATTTAGTCATGTACTATATCTCGCAATGCCATATATTACAGTCTATTAAACCGCCTACCCCCCGTTACGTTTCTAGTTGTAGAATATCAAAAGGTGTTCAACTCTACTTAAAGAGTCTAACAAATATAAACTGACATCAATAAGCTTTGACATCGCTTCCTAACCTCTAAATTAGATGAAAAGGGTTGTTTCGAAGAAAATCTACGAGTTGCATAAAAATTGCTGGAGTTTTTCTTTTATAAAATCTTGACGCGTTACTAAGGCACATCATTCATCGCTTATTTGAAATTATAAACATTGTAATTGATTTCTTTCAATTCTTTTATAAGAAAAATAAGTATTCATCGTATATATATATATATATATATACATATATATATATATATATATATATATATATATATATATATATATATATATATATATATATATTATCTTTAACATGAAAAACTATTGTGATGATTAATAAAAAGCAGAAGACCTGGATCATATTAAAAATTTGGTTAGGAGATGACAATAATTTTTTGTATTCAGGAATGTACTTACGTCCTCGGTTTACTCTCTGAATCTACCCTTAGGTCGCAACAGTATAATATAATGTTAAATAATCTAACAAATTCTAATAGGAAAAGAAAGGAAAAAAGTACCACCTCGTTTATTAACATTTCAATAAATCCCTTTTAACAGCATTTTTATTATCATATGTGCCGGACGCGCAAAGTTTTTCCTCATCTTATTTCAAAATCATCTGTTGATATACTGTATCTGAGGTAATTTATCGTATGGTATCTTTCTCGCATTCCTAGAAGTTACCACATTCACTTACGTAGTTCTTTCCAAACAGATTACATCGTAAAATTTTGTGAAATTCGATGTTTTTTAGTGTCTTGCCCTTAATATTATCATCTTTACTTTCTATAAAAATCAAGTTGTCAAACTTATCGTTCATACGTTGCTTTCTACGTAGGAATATCACGAGTGTATGAAGAAGCCAAATATGATGGAATTCGTTTATTTTTTTCTGTTCGAGTAATAGCCTTTTGAAATAAATATAAACATGCCGATTTTCGTGAAACAGAGATTCTGTGTTACTTAATAACAGGCAGAAGAGCTGGTTTTTCTTCCAGAAAAGCCATACCATCATGGCTAAGTTAGTTCAAAATCCAAGTCACAAAAGGTTTTTATCACTATTTTACCAATTCGAATGTTCGTTGTGATTCGTAAAGAGTGTATCTTTTATCAAATAGTTTTAATTTCATTGCCTAATGTCCATTTTAATTTCATTGCCTAAAGACCATTTTCACTCAATAAGTCAAAAACTCATTTATCATATGTCTTATAACTGATACTGCACAACATTTCAATTTTTCTGACGTTAATTTATAGGTTTTCAAAATAACGAACTTTCCGGCTTCATATTATAATTGTTACTCTTTAAAAAACAATATCAGTTTCGAGTGATATGTTCATATTTATTCGAAATAATAAACGTGCGTGCATAATCGGATCGCTTTTCTTTGATAAAGCATAACGAAAGTTTTTGTACGTCTTGACAAAAGTTCATTGTCTATATTTATGTGCAACAGATATTAGTGACATTTATATTTTGCTACCTTTAAATATTACTTTTCAAACAACTATGGATATGCATTTCAACTCATTTTTGCTCCTGATTTTCCTGTATGAGCTTTTCATAATTTCAGTAAATTTTCTTAATCCGCGTGATGCCTGAAATTTTAATTGGAAGTGATAATACAGAAGTATTTTCTTTTGTTATCTCGATTAAAAATCTTTGCCATATGTTTCATTTACTGCAGCAGTGTGATTCTCGTATTGACTATATAACATTTTAGGTTTCTTCAGAAAATTAACCTGATTCTCTAAAGTTATCAGTCGTCTGAATTAACCTGATTCTCTAAAGTTATCAGTCTTATGTTCCCTGATACCCTGCTTTGATAAGCACTATGTTCACAAAAATTTCAGCTCACGGAATGTCGCGGATCTCATTATATTGGCAGTTCGTGTTGAATCTCATTAAATTTACGACTTTTTCGGAACTTTAGTGTTAGCATGAAACAGTACGGTGTAAAAATATTGAATTCTAATTAGAAAATCACCTATATTAATCCAACAATTTAACTACAACTTACACAAATCCGGAGTACACTGAAAACAGGACTGTCATTAAAATTTCCATAGTGACACGGGAAATGCTAAATAATCTCCACTGAAATTAAGGCCGAAACAAGAATCACTGTAATTCAAAATCTGTAATGCTGAAACATAATGTTGAAACTCAGGCTAAGTAGTCAGAGTTTTCCTTACATCTGAAAGTTATTGGATTATTAGCTTTATATAAGTTTATGTACAAACAGAGGAAAAAGTTGCATAACAATGGTTTCTTACATATCTGAGCCCACTCAGGTGAGCAAGAAGTAATTTGGTTATCTGAATAAGCATAATTTCCTGTCAGAACTGTTTCATATTTTCTTAATCAAAAGCAAAGATTTATGTTGTTTTTCGAAGTAAAAATAGCCCCCAAACATCCATTTCAGTACATAAAGAATATGAAATTAAACTATTCACTTTTACCGAAAAGGAGAATTTTCCTGGCGCCTCTATAACTGTTTACTCCATCCCTCGGAGGTAACTTCGTTGGCCCAATTTCCACACCTACTGATGATAAAATTGGATTTACTTACTGCGGGCCTACTTGGGTAAACTTGGATATTTTCCTCTGCTCACAATCCCATTGGCGTAAATATGATGAGGCTTCTATCGGGAACTTTTCCCTTTCTTTCTTTATGCAATCGCTCCTAACTTTGGGAGTCTGATATGAAGTGATTGTCTGTCATATTTACCTTGAGCAACTTCACTCCCTTCGGAGAAACTTCGCGGTTCGCCAAAACAACTTTAGGCCTATCTTCTCAATGACGACCGATCTCATATGGTGTGTATTCTTCTGCCATCTTCACCCCCAGAAATCCCAGACAATAGACCAAGATGGAAATTCTTCCTATCTTCTGTTCCACTGATTCATTTATAGGGCTGCGTATATATGGAAATGACTGAACCCATATATAGCAAACAAAATATGCAGAACACGATCGTACGCTTAGTCTCAAATTTTTCTTTTTCGTTCTCTATCAATAATGTTGAGAGAGACCATTATCTGTATGCATATCTCAAAATTTAAGAGTTCAATGGACACAAGACACCATTTCTCCCAATTCCTCTGTCCACTCTGTACAATTGTATTATTTACTGACAGCAAATGCAATTCAGTCTCTAAATGTTACCTATATTTCACGTGTTCAGGTTCTTTGATTAAACTAATTTGGAGGGATTATATAGCTCAAATGACTGAATCATGATTCTGTAAAATTAGGTATGTTTTTTGTATGAAGCTATTATCTTCATCCAATTACCAGGCTTTGTACTGATATTAATAGTTCCTCTTTGAAGTATTGCTGTCATAGGCAGGGAACCTCTTTCTTTCCCTACACAACGCGAGTGGAAAAAATCTAGTTAAGTCAATCCATTATCGTTTCTTACCAGGTAACTAGATAGCCTTCCTTTCCATTTCAAGGTGTCACATCTGGCCCTTTTCTGTAAGTAGTACGGGACAAGTACAGTTTCTTATAATTTTCTAGAAATCAACAATCTTTTTGTTTAAGTCGTGTCCATAGTTTCTTTTATTTTAGAATCACTTTTTATTTTTAGATGTTTTCTTAGTTCTTTCCATTAGACCTGTAGCAGATATATTTACAACTGGGTACTGTTCCCAACGTTATCACTGTCTATTACTCTACCATTCTGTTAATTGCCCTATACAGTCTGAGCGTATTTGTATATATTCATACGCGCGTTATACGGGTTCTCCAGTAAGGTTAACCCAATGATGAAGCCGGGATATACTTAATGATGATTTTTCTATTAATGTTTTGCTATAGTTCACATCATTTTACTAGTTAGCTGGTCTGAGGTATTGTAAGTGTCTAAAAACTGTGGTTGCGCTTACTCGTGGAGAGTTTAAAACGGGGGAAGGTCAAGGGGGATAGCCCTAATATTGGTCTTACTATGACGATAAACTCAAATAAAAAAGTACCTTTGAAGTACTCTGCTTCTGTTCACTTCGTCTGGACTGGATAATTACATTTAACGAGAGTTAATGGCGTCTGATTATAGATAGAGGAATGCGACATACAAAATTTGTGTATAAAGGGAACTGGATTCATGAATGAAGAATTTTCTCTGGTAACGACACGTCAAATTCATGAAATACTGAATTCACTAAACTGTTAAGGAAATTAAAATTAAGGAATTAATGAATTCACCTAGTCTAGCTACGAATTTATAATCGCAATATAATAACCATTTTTATGTAATAATGAGTCATAATTCAATGATATTCTATACTGTAATATAAAGGCACTATTCACGTACTTTGTAAAATATCACATTATGCATAATGATGTTGCAAGCTGCAACCGGATAGCGTCACCAACCACGCTACGTCGGAGAGCCTTTCTTCTTCCTGTCATTTAATAACTCATGAAAAAGGGTATTTTATAATCTTGTCTATAATGATTTTCATGGGAGCTATGTTAAAATCATATGTTTGAAGACTGACAAATGATAGGCCAATATGTGGCACTTGCTTCCAAGCAGGTAATGAAGTGTAAAACGTTTTCTTTTGTAGCGTGGCTGGTAACACTATCTGCATCTCGTAGTGTATCATAGATTTGAGTTCGAAAATATAAAAGAGCTGCAGTATATTTCTCTTATTTAAATTCCAGTCACATTAGCATTCTTATATATCACTTAAAATAGAGATTTACTCTGGCCTCAACTCTGACAGAGTTCTAAGCATAATACAAGTATGCTTAAAGGCTGATGACAGTATGTCGGCGCATGCATGGCACTGGCTTTTTTCTTTCATCTTTGTCGGTAGCTCTGAGCTTGCAACTCTTAGCGTCCTGAAATGTGAACATGAATCTGATGGTTAATATGTAGCTTATTTCTTTAAATTTAATTACAAGTTTGTTAACGGTATTTATTATAACTTTACATGTCCAAAGTTGTTCTGGGAAAAAACGATTGCCAGTTACTGAATTTCAGTTAGCATGACCCGTATTTTCAGCTTTATAAAGTTTATTTATATCAAATAAAAGCTTTGTATCTACATAATATTCTGGGACGAAGTGAAGGTGAAGGCGTGTTGCTATATTTCACTTAGCATAGTCCTCCTTTAAAAGCTACGTGTTTCTATTCTATCAAAAATTATAGTACGTAACCATCATTAATATAAGATGCACATTTATATAAAAAAAGATGTATTTAATATTCAGTATGTCTGCTCTACATTTACTAAACAATAATTTTATTTTACAATGTTTCCTTAAGAGCATAATCAATGTAAAATGGTCCTCATATCTAAGGAAATAACTGTCTTTTATGTTACAATTTTGATATACTACCATACAAAACACCATTAGAGAAGTCACTTGAAAGCAATTAATATAATCAATGTTCTTGTAATGGCGCACGATGTCTGCATCCATTTCGCAGTTCGTCTTATTACTTTGGGATTGTTCTGGCAGTTTTCCGTGCAGATATTACGTGTCGATAATTCTTTGCCCTTAATGGAAAACATGCTTCTAAAGTCAAAGAAAAAAATAAGAGAGCAAAAGTAACCACTTTACTAATTGGGAAGGTGCTGTAGCAAGAATATTTGCTGTAATAAACAAGGGAAATGATGGCATTATATCAAGCCAAAAGGAAGGAAAAAGGAGACAGAGGCGCGTTGAATGTATTTAGCGAAGCAATTAATAAAAGTTGTCCTCCAAATTGTTCAGCACAACTTCATAAGGATTCTTTTCCGTGGAACAATTTGGGGCTTAAGACGCTGAACCACGCAAGAAAGAAAAAGTTGGACTCCGACATTCATTTAGAAGAGAAAAATCTTACAGCTGCAACACCAAACACAATTTAGTAAAATTACTGCCGCTGCTGTGTTTAATCATTATAATAATACCCGCACGCCCTTTCTGAAAAATGACAGCAATGCTAAATAACTGTGCCAACGTAGTGTGCTTATATTAAATATTACTTTGTACATTACTCAAATAATGTACATGATTGACATAACTTGTTTAAGTTCAATACACTCCGGTTGTGGAATAATGTGAGTAAACAATTTTGCACGTAAATGATGATTCTCTGTTTTGGATCCATGCTATAAATACAAACAATAGTTGTGCAATGAAGGAAACTGCTTTGTAATAAACAAGTATATATATATATATATATATATATATATATATATATATATATATATTTATTTATTACAAAGTAGTTTCCTTTCTATATATATATATATATGTATATATAATATACACTATATATATATATATATATATATATATATATATATATATATATATATATATATATATATATATGTGTGTGTGTGTGTGTGTCCTCACCTGAGAAAATTATAGTATGTACTTATATACTTTAAGGTACAATGGCTGGCATAAATAGCAATAAGCAAGATATCATTGGAAAAAAATTGTAATGGTTTCGTTGGAAAAAAATTGTAACGGTTTTGCAAGTGCAAATAATTTTTGTGCCCTAATTACTTGTTTACAGCAAAGAAAAGGAAGTTTTTGTTTCTGTGGAACTTCAGCTCGTCAGTCTAACCACATATTTTCTAATATCATATTTCTAATATTATCTCCCATAAAGCTTGCAATAAAGAAAGACTTCTGTAATGATACATCTTGTATATCAGAAATACAACATGACAACTTACACGAAAAAGTAATTTATTTCAGTGGCTACGAAAACAAAGACCGTTATTGGCCATTAAGTGAGCAAGTGCGCCTGTTATTTTTCTTTCTAATAAACTTAAGTATCTGTCCTGTCCAATACATTTACATTACTGTCATCTCTCTCCCTTGAGGATGAGGTTCCCCCATCCCTTGAAAAACTTTTATTTGTATTTCACAAGCATATTTTCTTTGGTGTTAATGGAAGTGCCAACAGAGGTGGAGGCATACAATGAGTACGTTAGAAAAAAGCATTTTATGAGTGAACTGTAAGTGTGAATTTTATCAACAGTCATCGCTTAATTAATGAAGTAATGAAGCATAGATGTGACATTCTCTCTCTCTCTCTCATATGCTTTTTTTTCCTTCATTTGGCAGGGGTGTCGCTAGAAAAGTAGTCCTCTAGCTTCCCATCAAGCCCTTTTATCTACCCCAAAATGACACTGGTACCCATTAATGCGAAAAGTAAGCAGCGTTCGTCACCATTCAGCTCAATGGATTTGTCATACAGGATGACAAATTCAACACCTATTACAGGTGTCCCTCACGTTTAGGTTGACAGTCCCATCTATTGTGAGTCAAATCTATGACAGGAAACTGGTGATTAATAATCTTATATATGTCAATCACATTCATAGGCTTTATATTTATTAGAACCACAAAAACCAAAGCCCATTTCGTTCACCGAGTCTAATACTGTTTTTTTTTGCGTACATCTGCATCAGGATTAACCCTATTTTCTAGGCACTAATTATATACATGTTTAATATCTGACAAATATTTTCTAGGCACTAATTATATACATGTTTAATTTGACAAATATAGGCACTAATTGATATTTAATATCTGACAAATATTTTCTAGGCACTAATTATATACATGTTTAATATCTGACAAATATTTTCTAGGCACTAATTATATACATGTTTAATATCTGACAAATATTTTCTAGGCACTAATTATATACATGTTTAATATCCGACAAAAATTTTCTAGGTACTATTTATATACATGTTTAATATCTGACAAATATTTTCTAGCCACTAATTATTTACATATTTAATATCTGACAAATATTTTATTAAATTATCGACTGTGTAAACAATGATTCCGACTCCTTGACATGCATGGCTATGATCAACACCATTTCTATGGTTGTAAATCATTGCATAAGTACCTAAAACTATAAATTTTTTTGTATAATAATACTTTGCAACTGGAGAAATAACAAACCACAAGGTCTCATATATATTTTCTGAGCGAAAGTACTCGTTCTTTGCATGTCTCGCATAGTACAAATTCTGTTTTTCATCAAACAACAATTTTTTGTACCTAAAATTCAGACACTTTTTCCCTTTTGTGGTACGAACTAATAACCACAGTACACAGCATATTAAGGTTTCGAGCGGAAATTTGGTAATCCCTGGTTTCAGGGAAGCCAGGGTTTTAGAAGTGAAAATATATTTTACAGCAATTTTAGTTTAACCCATTTTATTTTGCAGCGGTTTAACCTTTCTGCGACTATGCAAATGTGCACCACCAAGAGAATGTTATATCTGGTGTATATTTTAAATAGATCAGAATTTTCGCAACAGGAAGTGTATTGGTCAAACAATGTTATAAGAATCGTTTAAAATATTTTTACCAATAAAACTTTTCAAAACTAATTCATTTATAACAATGAAGGATGAGTGGGATACAGAGAGAGGAGGCGAGCCACGTTATTGCATCACAGCTATTTTGAAATTATTGCATATTGAAGTAAATTATTAGCTGCTCATTTTTGCGACTATTCTGCCAGAATATTTCATCATTTAAAGTCAATAACTCTAACTCTAGGATAATGCGTCATTATATAACTCGAGAAATAATCTGAGATCAACTATTAACGGGTAAAAAATGCGCCGAAGTTTCTTCGCCGCAATGGAGTTTTCTGTTCAGTCGCTACAGCGTATAATGAAGGCCACCGAAAATAGGTCTATCTTTCGGTGGTCTCGGTATAATGCTGTTTGAGCCGCGGCCCATGAAACTTTAACCACAGCCCGCTGGTGGCCTATCCTATATCGTTGCCAGAAGCACGATTATGACTAACTTTAACCTTAAATAGAATGAAAACCATTGAAGCTAGAGAGCTGCAATTTGGTATGTTTGATGATTGGAGGGTGGATGATCAATATACCAATTTGCAGCCCTCTAGCCTCATTAGTTTTTAAGATCTGAGGGCGGAAAGAAAAAATGAGGACAGAAAAAAGTGCGGAAAGAATAAAGTGCGGACGGACAGACAACACCCGCACAATAATTTTCTTTTACAGAAAACTAAAACCGAAAGGATTAAAACAAGGAAATATATAGTCCACAAATTAAACTTTTCTCAACTTACCAGAAGTTTTACAATGATTTTCGTTACTAGTGACTTTCATTCTAAATTAGCTCGTCTACAACCGAATCTAGAGACTTCACCCGTCGATAATTCAATTTTAAAATGCCTACGAAGCTCTCGCCATGTATTTTTTGGGCATCAATATCTCGCTCGGTGATAATGAGTGGTAAATAGGACAATGAACTTGCGTGCAGTTGTCGCTCTCATGTTAACTGATAACGCAAATGGTATTTCTGTCAGTATTAAATATTTGTGCATTCTGTTACTCAGCAATATAAATTTGGGCAAATTTCGACATTGCGATATTTCAATGTCAAAATGATGACTGTTTCATAGATCATTTGAAAACAATAACCAGTATTGTTCAGTAGATCATATCCGGTTTGAACTGGAATTTCATATACGACTTTATCTGGCCCCAGGGAATCATTTTCTGACTTTACATAAAACATTCCAACTGTTTACGGCGAAAGGTTGTTTAGGCAAACCAACATCTTGTCGAACTTCAGTGTAATACCAAAATCTGTTTAAAATGACACGATATACGTTGAAATTACCATTTTTTCGTACAATATTTTACTGTGAAGGACGATAATAAGCTATGGAATGCACATTTTATAGCTTAAATCATATCCATATATGTAAAAAAACTAGAGAATCAAAAGTCACATCTACAGCCATCACAACAGGCATAGAAAGTTTGATAGTGGGTTTTACACGCTGCTATCCAAAGTTATATTGTTCATTATTTCATACGTCATTTCCGAATTAGAAGATTTATTAGGTATTTGCATTTTCAAGTGTTCGTTAATGCTGTTCAAACCTTATAATATTAATAAGATATTTGATGCATACTTTGCGCTCCAACTAAAATACATTACCACCATGAAATATCTTATCATAATGGTTCATGTCGTAACAACCTATAATAGGAAGAGATTCGCGCAATTAATATTTACAATTGCACAGACGAAGATAGCCATAATTCTTCCACTAAACTTTATTTTTTCACAATCTATACTTTTGACCTGAACTCCTCTCACACGAAAATAGCAATAATGCGGTGCACCCATACAGAATGAAAGGGCATCCAGCTTTGGAAAATGCATACCCTAACAATCCATAAAATGAACAATCCTTTTGCTATTTAAGGCCAAATTCCCAGTTACTGCAAGGAAAAGCAACGCAGTCTTGAATCACCGCGTGAGAGTCTAGTTGGTGAAAAGGCTGGAAATGGCCAAATCACCTTTCCCAAAGGGATACATCAACATGTCAAGAAGGTGGAAAATTGCCGGCTGAGCACTGACCACTCGCGTTAACACATGGTTTCATAATGGCCGGTCAACCCAAGCAATTTCAGGATGATTGCCTGGTCCCCGTAACTGTAAGGTATTTGTTGGACGAGAGTCTTGGGCCTTTGGAGATGAGAGTACATTTCTTCTCTCTGTGAGGATATGACTTTATTTCCTTAGTTTTTAAAGATGATGTCACCTATAAATTCAGGGGAATTTCGGAATTTGTGGGAAGGTAGTCTATCAAAGTGAAAGTATTAAGAAGGACATAATAATTTTTGCCACTTTTTGTAAGGAGTATTATTCATTTAAATTTACAATTTCTAACGAATTTAATAAATACTGTGTGATAAAATAAGACCAGTGTGTAAAGACTGGATTTTATTTTTTTTACTGAAAATTCCTGAGTAGAATGAAATTCTCTCTCTCTCTCTCTCTCTCTCTCTCTCTCTCTCTCTCTCTCTCTCTCTCTCTCTCTCTCTCTCTCATGAACATACCCACACCACCGCAACACAAAACGAAGCAAAATTATTATTCAATCGTTGCAGAACTCGGCGCAAAATAATTTCCCAAATTTCTGGTGTCCTACAAAAAATAAATAGCCAGTGCAATATAAGTCGAAAGGTCCTACGCAGTTATTTTAGACGTTAAATTATTTGGATAACTGATTATTTTCCCCATTTCGAATACGCGTTATGCAGGTCAACTCTCCTGGCAATGGGAGCAAACTTTCTGGCACGGTTTATCATTTTCGCTTTTCTTCAAAATGGAACAGATATAACACATACTTACATACATACATATATATACATATATATATATATATATATATATATATATATATATATATATATGCACACACACACACACGATCTGCATAATAGGCTTATTCAGTTTTACAAATTTTTTTCTTTTAATTTTTAATTTCCATCATTCATTCTTTAATTAGTTGAAAAAGTCTACAAGCTTACTCCAGAATAAAAGCAACACCAAGGGCAGCAACAAAAGCTGTAATGCTGATTATAATAATAATATTCATCATCATCCTTCTTCTTCTTCTTCGCATTATTATTATTATTATTATTATTATTATTATTATTATTATTATTATTTGTAATTTATACAAGGTATTTTTGTATACTTTGAATGCTTTTACTTCGAATTTCCAGAGCATAACGATGATTTCTTCTTTAAATGTTCTGAAAAATATCCTTAACCCATCATTTGATCTGGAGAATAAAATTCATAGATGCATTTGGAGTATGATGTAAATGGTAATATGGAACAATTAGAAATTCTTCCCATATTTATTTATTTACTCTCAGAATTTGATTTATCTATCTATTCTCAAATTTGCTTTATCTACTAAGGGAAAATATCACAGAATATATTCACCAGTAGCTTGTATTTACGAAACAAAGCCATGGGTTCATTCAAAATTTAAAATTTTCATGTTGAAAAGGGAACCATACAATTTTTACCTTTCAATATTTTCACCTTCCAAAATTGCTCATGACTCCGTCTACAAAGACAGTGAGTGTTTTAAATTATACTGAAATGAAAACCCTTCAAAATGTGACACATTTACAAGTAAAAAGCACATAAAAAACAATAATGCTTAATGCCGATACGAAAGCAGCAGAGTACGCTCGTTAAACTCTATTTAAAAACTGATCAATGTGGAGAGTTGGAACCTCATAAAAGTAAATTCTAAACCATCCAGAATAAATGAGATAGATAAGGTAAGATATACAAATAGATAGAACATCTTTAGGGTTCTTTTAAATCGTTTTAAATAACTGGTTTTTTTTCTTTACATGATATGCACACTGCAAATCCTGTCTTATTTTACGCAAAACGATGGAGTTACTTTTAAAAAATTACCTATTTTTACATACTATCAGTATTGTATATGCCGTTAGAGTAGTTACAAGCGCACCAAGCGAACATTCCCTGAAAGGAAAGATATCTAATGAGATCTGACCAGAAATTGAATGTATATTTGGTCAATTGCAGACTGGGAAATTCTTCCATGTATGGAATTTATTTAGTTAGTGAATGCAATTTGATTAATATTTATCTAAAATAGAAGAAACATTTCTAGAAAGGCCCCCTTCCACACAGACACAGACATAAATATCACATATATATATATCACCAGTATATTATATTTATATATAATAAAGGCATGGGTTCATTATAAAATTTAAAATTTTCATGTTGCTTAAAATCAAACCATACCTCAATATCGATGAATTATTTTTTACCTTATCAATGATAAATGGACGGGCGTCGACTGGATTGCTGGATGCGCGTCTGTGTGTCGTGGGATCGAGACTCGGCAGTGCCCGTCCATTTATCACTTATAAATTCCCTTCTGATAATTCCCATCGGGGATATTCCCGAGGTATGAAAATTTGTAGCTTCATGATCGTATATAAATCACGGTGTGATAAAAAAAAATGTCATAAAAAGAGCTGCGTGTTCCAAACATAAAAGCTATCATGGTCGAGGTGGGTTAATGCCGAGGCTAAGTACAATTTCCCCGCTCTCGACGGGTAAATATAGTACACCAGACTCGGCGTTAACTTATACCTCTCTTAAGCTCAGTGGTTAGCGTCGACTGATTCGCTGGATGCGTCTGTGTGTCGTGGGATCGAGACTCGGCAGTGCCCGTCCATTTATCACTTATAAATTCGGTAAACATCGGGGATATTCCCAGAATGAAATGAGATATTTGTAGCTTCATGATCGATATAAATCACGGTGTGATAAAAAAATGTCATAAAAAGAGCTGCGTGTTCCAAACATGACTTTGAGCTATCATGGTCGAGGTGGGTTAATTTTTAAATTTCCTCGCTTTAAATATAGTAACCAGACTCGGCGTTAATATACCTATCTTGATAGCTCAGTTTAGCGTCGACTGGATTCGCTGGATGCGCGTCTGTGTGTCGTGGGATCGAGACTCGGCAGTGCCCGTCCATTTATCACTTATAAATTCCCCTTCGGTGTCATCGGGGATATTTAGCGTGGATTTGATATTAAACGATATTTGTAGCTTCATGATCGTTATAAATCACGGTGTGATAAAAAAAATGTCATAAAAAGAGCTGCGTGTTCCAAACATACCAATGAGCTATCATGGTCGAGGTGGGTTAATGCCAAGGCTGTACAATTTATGCTCGACGGGTAAATATAGTACACCAGACTCGGCGTTAACTTATACCTCTCTTGATAGCTCAGTGGTTAGCGTCGACTGGATTCGCTGGATGCGCGTCTGTGTGTCGTGGGATCGAGACTCGGCAGTGCCCGTCCATTTATCACTTATAAATTCCCCTTCGGTGATAATTCCCCATCGGGGATATTCCCGAGGTAGCGTGGATTTGACATTAAGCTATATTTGTAGCTTCATGATCGTATATAAATCACGGTGTGATAAAAAAATGTCATAAAAAGACAAACATACCAATGAGCTATCATGGTCGAGGTGGGTTAATGCCGAGGATAAGTACAATTTCCCCGCTCTCGACGGGTAAATATAGTACACCAGACTCGGCGTTAACTTATACTTCTCTTGATAGCTCAGTGGTTAGCGTCGACTGGATTCGCTGGATGCGCGTCTGTGTGTCGTGGGATCGAGACTCGGCAGTGCCCGTCCATTTATCACTTATAAATTCCCCTTCGGTGATAATTCCCCATCGGGGATATTTTGAGGTAGCGTGGATTTGATATTAAGCGATATTTGTAGCTTCATGATCGTATATAAATCACGGTGTGATAAAAAAAATGTCATAAAAAAGAGCTGCGTGTTCCAAACGTACCAATGAGCTATCATGGTCGAGGTGGGTTAATGCCGATGTACAATTTCCCGCTCTCGACGGGTAAATATAGTACACCATACTCGGCGTTAACTTATACCTCTTGATAGCTCAGTGGTTAGCGTCGACTGGATTCGCTGGATGCGCGTCTGTGTGTCGTGGGATCGAGACTCGGCAGTGCCCGTCCATTTATCACTTATAAATTCCCCTTCGGTGATAATTCCCCATCGGGGATATTCCCGAGGTAGCGTGGATTTGATATTAAGCGATATTTGTAGCTTCATGATCGTATATAAATCACGGTGTGATAAAAAAATGCCATATATATATATATATATATATATATATATATATATATATATATATATATATATATACTGTATATACGTGTGTGTCTGTGTGGGAAGGGGCCTTTCTAGATACAGTGTCTCTTATATTTTCGTCAAATATTACTGCAAAGGTTGCATGCAATGACTTCTGACAACATTTCCAATATACTTATATATATATATATTATATAATTAGACCAACTCTGTTTCTTTGTTTCCATGGCACTTTTACCATGTAGTCAAGACCAGAAATGTCTGGGCCTTAATACTTTCCTTCGTCTAAGTCAGAAAGTAGTAGGATTTCTCTTAAAAATGTTTTAAGTATCGTGACTTGATTCTCACCTGTGTTACACGCAGCAACATCCAAATCTCATTACCGTGTATATGTTTTTTTATTTCATTCTTTTTTCAGAAGTAATAATTATGCTATGTTAGAGTGCAAATCCCATACTCCATTAATAACTCTGAGAGAATACATGGAGGCAACGAAAACGTTTTTCTGCCCTTCCACGGCTTTTCCGTCAACATGATATATATAACATTTTAATAGTAACTCCTCTTCCTTTGGCACCCGGTGCCTTATGTTTTAAGACACTAGTTTTCTCAGAGGCTCTAGTGTCAGAATGAGTAACGGTCATTGCAATGATATTCATTGGATGCCGGAATCGACTTACAGAAAATGTATTTTACGTTGTTTGTTTAGCATAGGCATCTTTACAGTATGTTCTGAGTTAGTATATTAATCTCTAAAGTAGGGCAGCTGTCTAAGGTTTCCCTAATAATTCTTCAAACTTTTTATTATATAATTCATGTCATTTTTATTTTGACCTGACGTAATCTATTTCTGTTGACTGTATGGAAGTCTAAAGTTGAAAACTTCTTTTAGCGAAACCAGATATACAGTGGCCTTGTTCCCTTTACGTTTGATGAACAATATTTCTCATGTAGTCACTGTGACATGACTTAGGTAAAGGAATTCAGAAACAAATAGAGTTAACGTTCACAAAGAAATGCTACTAAAATCTTGAAATGTTTTCATTGGTTAAGGGAAAATTCCAGCCAGTATGTTCCTGAATCATCGTATGTTATACCACATTCATCTTCATAACGGCAACAGGTATTCAGTAAGATAAGATAGACCTTGCGTTGAAACAGATTACTGCATCATTCGTAAACATGCACGCTTAATTACATTACAGACATGATGAAACTGGGGAAGAATTAAGGCAACATCTCAGCCAAGCTATGTATAGCCTATAATGAATAGGGGCACTGAGATATTGCAACGAAAGCTTAGTCTCTCAAGGCACGTTGATTTCAGATTTCCCATTGAACTGTATATTAGATTTCGTTGCTACCTTTTTAGATAATAATAATAATAATAATAATAATAATAATAATAATAATAATAATAATAATAATAATAATAAAAACTACTAGAGATTGAAATTATTTGGAACATTGCCTAGTAAATTACAAGGATGGTTTTTTCCGTGAAAAAGATAAAAATAAAAAAAAAATGCGAACTTGGAAAAAATTAAAGAGGTAGAAAGTTGCATTCTAGTATGCCGTACGTACACAATATACTTGAACCGTATCATGTCATCATATATATATAATATATATAAGCATGTATTTATCACATGTGCATCGTACAACAGAAACTCAAGCAAGATGTCATATGTAAACTAAATCAAAACCAGGAAACCTCATATTTCTCGTCACGAAGCTGAAAGCCATTCAAATGACAGAATAATGTCTTCGCGTGTTAACTATGAATGTTAATTCACTCTACCCCAAATTAACAATTACGAAGCATCATGAAAGTTAAGGTCGCCATTAACTCCCTGACCATTTTGATTACTGAGGTCGAACGGCTCCCCCTTAACAATTATCATAATGTCAACTATGATGTATAAACTACGCAGTGCAGAGCACAATTGTTTTAATGATCTCATCACGTAACTTTATTGCTAAATATATCACCTTCCCCATACGTGTCACCTTTACCAAAAAAAAAAAAAAAAGTACCACTTGTTTTCAGCTTTGATCTACAACATTTTATGAATAATCGGATTTATTTCGGTGTTTTTACCAAGTTATGCGTCGAATATTCTGCTAAGACAGAGAGAGAGAGAGAGAGAGAGAGAGAGAGAGAGAGAGAGAGAGAGAGAGAGAGAGAGAGAGAGAAGAGTGAAATGAGTACATTTCTGGCGAAGTTAAGTGTTCCATTGTGTCAGAAATTCATTACTGTAGTAGCAAAATGCCACACTGCAGCAGAGTGAATTACATCTTAAACAATAAGAAGCATACAGCCTCGGCGTTTTCTCGTTTACGTAAATACAACTCCTGCTATACATTACGTCTCGAGGATCCAGGCCTAAAGCTTTTTAACTGATGATGTAAATAATGAAGGCAGTCATATGAAATACAACAGTTCGACTGTGACGTGGAAATATTGTCACGAGAGTTTGACACTTTCAACCTATTATTATACTGGCTATGGAACTCGATCAACAATCGCCCCCAAAACCCCGCCCTCCCGCCAACACCATACCCTCATCACCAATGAGCATATTCGATGGGCGGTTCATGAAGAGAATCTGTAAAACTAATACGAAATTCCTATGAATTACGACACGATAATTATTGTCATACAGTATATTAAGCTCTACTTTCTTTTCCTTTTTCGGGTAATACATCACAGAAGGAGAAGTACAGAGAGAGAGAGAGAGAGAGAGAGAGAGAGAGAGAGAGAGAGAGAGAGAGAGAGAGAGAGAGAGAGAGAGAATAAGCTTATAGCTGATCAAATCGTTGTTAGTAATGTATAAGGACCCTTCAAAAATACTTTTGCATGACGGTACCATTAATTTCTTGTTCGGAAATGATGCAAAAAGATAATCACAGCGTTAACTATTATTTACTGGAAAACAAAGCCAAAACGAATTAAAGTTTACCCTCTTTTTCTGAAGGAGTTCAGAAATGGAATATCCAGTGATTGACGTTTAACGAGCCGAGTCAATTAAGTTTAAGACCAGAAGAATGGGAAGCAGCTGAAGGAAGACGAGTGACGACAACTAAGAGAAATTCAATAACAAATATTTCAGTCTCACAGATGAAGGATGCAATAATAATAATAATAATAATAATAATAATAATAATAATAATAATAATAATAATAATAATAATTAATTATTATTATTATTATTATTATTATTATTAACAATTCCAGTATTAGTAGTGATAATCTAGTATAACACGACGACTAGGGAAAAATATATATAAATTTTAATTCATATAAATTAATGACAAAGACACGTTCCGCTATATAGAAAGACCGTCCGATTGCCATAGAATGACAGGGAGAAACAATTGACAAATTGCAGTCTTACAATTTAAAACCAGAATTATATTAACATGACTGAATCTGGGTATTCCTAAATACTCACAGCAGTTTTAAAAATACAAGAAATTTTCCTCAACAACATTAGAAAGGAATGAAATTTATTAATAATAAGATAATCTGTGAAACACAATGCCTACTAGCTGGCAATTCTTATTTGACGTTTAACCTCTAAGAATGACCTTGTCTTAAACATTGACCTCATTCGTATAATGGCTTCAATAAAAGTATACATGGCAAATACGATGTCTCTATCCTGCTTACTTCAAATTACAAAGGTGAGGATGAATTCTTATTTGATCCTTGACCTTGAATTCAATATGAATGTAGGCTTTATTATCCAAGTATGTCAAATATAAAGTCTCTCCTCGTACACTTAAAAATTTAAGGTTAAATTCTGATATGACCTCTAACCTCTAGGCAGGATCTTGGCACTGTCCTTTGGATTCATCACATACTGAATCTTCATAACGAATGGATGATATATATGAAGTTTGAAACCTTTTTCTTTAGAGTCACTACATTAAAAAAAAAAAAAAAAAAAACTATAGTTTTACGGATGAGCGGAACAGACAAGCCAATATATCTTAGATCTTGGACGAAAAACCATGGCCATAAAAATTCAGGTTTTGCGTGGTCAACACCCATGGCTGTCAGTTTCAGTAACATACAACCAACGCCAATAAAATGATTACCATAATTCCTTTTAGTGCTGCTTCCATTTTTTAGTTTTCTGTAAAAGAAAACTATTGTGCCAGCTTTTCCTGGCCGTCCCCACTTCTTTCTGTTGGCACTGTTTCTGTCCGCCCTCAGATCTTAAAAAACTACGGAGGCTAGAGGACTGCAAATTGGCATGTTGATCATCCACCTTCCAATCATCAAACACCAAATTGCAGCCCACTAGCCTCAGTAGTTTTTATTTTATCTAAGGTTAAATTTAGCTATATTCGTGCTTTTGGCAGCGATATAGGACATGCCACCACCGGGTTGTGGTTAAAGTTTCAAGGGCCGAGGCTCACACAGCATTATACCGAGACCAACGAAAGATAGATCTATTTTCGGTGGTCTTGATTATACGCTGTACACAAAACTCAATTGCGCCGAAGAAACTTTGTCGCATCTTATAATTGTTAGTTTTCTGTAAAAGAAAACTATTGTGTTTGTTTTGTCTGTCCGTCCGCACTTTTTCTGTACACACTTTTTTCTGTCCGCACTTTATCTGTCCGCCCTCAGATCTTAGAAACTACTGGTATGTCGATCATCCACCCTCCAGTCATCAAACATAATAAACTGCAGCCCTCTAGCCTCAGTAGTTTTTATTTTATTTAAGGTTAAATTTAGCTACAATCGTGCGTCTGGCAACGATATAGGACAGGCCACCACCGGGCCGTGGTTAAAGTTTCATGGGGCGCGGCCCTTACAGCATTATACCGAGACCACCGAAAGATAGATCTATTTTCAGTGGCCTTGATTATACACTGTACAGAAAACTCGACTGCGCCGAAGAAACAGAATGGTATTACTGATTTAGTCATATCTCCTTCAAAAGAACAATTTACTTGCAATGGGCAAGTAGTACCCAAAATCCAAAATTTTCAAGACCCAAAAATAGTTTTTCCTTATAAACTAACCATAGAAAATCATATAAACAGAAATGGGCTTACATAATGTCATATTAAAAGATTAATCAATGAAAAAATCTTTGACGGATGTGAAAACCGACCATCTGTAAAACTTTAGTGAAGCATAAGCAAATGTACTTCCTAATAATTAATACATACATTATTCTGCATAGGTGTTGGATGAAGAAAAGCACATAGACCATTACAAGACCGTTTTTCGATTATAACAATTAAAGAATGTTGAAATAAACCATCAAACAATAATATATTGATTTCTCTCAAAAGCACCCGTTTCTTGAATGATATAGATATATTTCGGAAAATCAGTTATATCAAATCGTCATTTGGCTACAAGCAAGAAAAACAGTTCATACTTTGTTCATGAAATCTATGCCCTCAGAACTACACTTGTGCTCAACCTGGGCCTAAGATTACTTTCAACATGTCAGGATATGAAATCACATAACCACGCATCGGTCCCTGATATGGAGATGAAAGCTAACCATTCGTGAAATTTATGCGGAATGTTTATTCTAACTAATTTATGAAAAGGGTGCTGGTCTCACATACAGCGTGGAATGTCTTTTAAGTGTTTCCAACAATACATCTGATGTCAGCTACTTGGACAAAAACACTCCTCCACTCATGACACAAGGATAAATGAACAACCTTAGATATTATAATCTTTTACCTTAACCCAGTTACCGAAAAGTTAACATGATAACAAGTCAACTACGCGAATGACTGAATTTAGGTAATCGCATTTCCCTACTGCTGTTACCTGATGAACGGAGTAACCTAGCATAATACAATTACTTCTGGTAATAGAAATACTCTGTAATAAGATAGTGACCGTCTAAAGTTTGGCATTTTGGCATATTCGTTACCGATCTAAATATCGATTCAGTATTAACAGTAATCACAGTACTGATAACGAACGGATTTATCATGCCTTTGATATATTAAGATAGACACTGTCGTAGAGTAACAGACAGCTTCGTCTGTTATCTGTGAAGAAACCTGAGCAACGACCTCAAAGAACAATTCGGAGAAAATAAGAAAATTGATCACTTCCCTAAAATCCGAAAATATTGTGTACAGGCATCGATCACTTCCCTAATATCAGAAAATATTGTGTACAGACATAAGTATAAACACACAGCGACACACCAATTCAGCTGTGCCTCCAGTATGATAAAAAGGCACTTCTTTTCACTAACTTCTCGACACGCAAAAAGTTTCCGAACCCATAATAAAATCAAATGATTTTGAAAAGACTACCTTCCTTGTGGAGAACGCGTCCGGTCGGCCCTTAGTTAGTTCATGTCACAAAAGATAAGAAAAAAGAAGCGAATGGAAAAACTCATTTAATGAAGTTCCCGGTTCCTTCCGTCTCTTTCTTCTCTTCCGAGACAAGTCTTGGAAAAAAAAGTAGAGAGAGAGAGAGAGAGAGAGAGAGAGAGAGAGAGAGAGAGAGAGAGAGAGAGAGAGACTGCGTTCGTCAGATTGCATTTCTAAAATGTTATACACGAAAAGAAAATAGTGTGATAAGTGAGGTAGGAAGTGAAAAAAACGACCACGCGAAGCAAAATCAAACCACAGTAAATTATAAATTATAAAGTAAAAATTAAAGACGTGATGTATACTGTGTATGTATATAAAAATCAAACCACAGTAAATTATAAAGTAAAAATTAAAGACGTGATATATACTGTGTATGTATATATATATATATATATATATATATATATATATATATATATATATATATATATATATATATATATATATATATATACTGTATATATATAATATTTGTGTGATCGTGAGTTTGGTCTATACTAAGATGACCAGCGATAATACCATTGGAAATAAACATACTTAATCTTAGTTAAAACGTTTTAGATTACATAAAACCTCAGAGAAAAAATGTTTATGAGGTATACCATGAAACTAACAATGCGCATGAATTTAGCGCCATTGTTAACACGATATATTAGTAAGTAGTACCCTTCGGTGTTAAACTAAAGTAAAGAAGAATCTTGTGTCCTATGAAATCCGTCCAAAGATGGGGTTCGGGCTTCCTCAATACACTTCTAAATTGGTTACAACGTACTGACATTGTCAATATCTTCTCTTTCAGTTTGTTGGAATAAATATTTCAGAAAAAATCCAGTGAATTTGAAAGCAGTTATTGAAGATTAACCGAAAAATATTGTCAGTGGAGACTAGAGTCAAAACATCAAATGAAAAACATCGGATCCTATCTTAAAATGGATGATATTTTTACCCGATAGATATTCTAGGTTGGATTAATATTCTAACATGCATGACAGTTCGATTCTGGGTGACTATTTCAAATTCAATGTCTATTCTACGGGGAAACTTTTACTTGACGCAACTTTTGGAAAAAAAAATTAGAGGAACGTGTAAACGAATCAATTAAATACCTCGAATTTCTGATTTCAAGGAGATTAATCTCTAACTTGGAATAATGTAAAGCACTAATATTTCTAATTTGCAACTAATATTTTCAATATTTTACCAGGTGAAAGTGTATCCTTTCAATTTGTGGTTGGAAAGCATTTAAACACGATTCCGCTGTAAGGTAATTTTTTTTATCACTGAGCTGTAGATACAAGTAATACGACCATGTCATAAACCACTTCCAACCCTTTGAAACATCTTAGAAGTATGTTGACAAGCGACACACACGTTCATATTTTTCACAGATTGTAACTAAAGTAAAAGGACATTTACAAAACAGATGAGAGATTCCATATACTGTACACCGAGAGAGAGAGAGAGAGAGAGAGAGAGAGAGAGAGAGAGAGAGAGAGAGAGAGAGAGAGAGAGAGGTGAATGGTGAACTGCGAGAAAGGAGGATGAAGGGCAGGATAGATAATGAAAAGGAATAGTGAAGGGCAGAGAGAGAGAGAGAGAGAGAGAGAGAGAGAGAAGTGAAATGCGAGAAAGGAGGATGAAGGGTAGGATAGATAATGAAAAGGAATAGTGAAGGGCAGAGAGAGAGAGAGGTGAACTTCGAGAAAGGAGGATGAGGGGCAGGATAGATAATGAAAAGGAAAAGGGCAGAGAGAGAGAGAGAGAGAGAGAGAGAGAGAGGAGAGAGGTGGTGGGGTGGGAGGATGGAGACGTGGTCTGTGTTCTACAGCCTTCACTTCTTTCGACATGGGGAAAAAAATAAATGTAAGAGGAAAGCTCCAACAGTCCGTAAATCTTGACTCGCCTTCATAAAGCAGACTAGACTGAGAAATATGGCTTAATAGCTTGTTTTCTTCTTTACCACTAATGATACTCTAAAAAATCTTGCACAAAAGACAAACGAAATACTTCCTTTGGCCCTCACTCTATTTTTAATTTTGATTAGTGCATCGAATATTTATAGTACTTCAAATTATTGATATATGGTCAATATTACTATCCTGAAAAAAAACTTCTATGCTGATAGTGAAATCAGAATGGTAAATTGTACAAGATTATCCGCCATTCAGTATTAAAAATTTTTTTTTTTTTAGTTTTTGTCTTTTTCGTACATCATTTTGATCCTTTCTCCGGTAATCCAAAGTTACTTTTTGTTTAAGTTTCTTTATCATCTGTATGAAAAAAATTACATGTTCTCCGGCAGTGAAAATACATTCTCATCTGCTCATACATACTCATGACGAGAAAGCAAATTATCTGCTTATCACGATAGAGAAATTTCTCGAATGTTAGTATGCTGCATTCACTTCCCGAACGAAAAAGACATATCCAATTTACTGAGAAAAAAGTGCGTGAAAAAACTCTAAAACAATGTCAAAACATGACAGGGGAGGAACAACTTGACCTGAGAATTCCTAATGTAAATATATCTTGGCTGATGAGAATGAAAGTTTCCCTGCTCAAGAAAGAAGAAACTTCAATGGGACGCTGTTCTTTCACTTAATGGTATATTTGTCAAATATGGCTACAAAAGGCATAAAAGTCGAGATGCAAGTGAAAGTTATAAAAGAAATCAAGGGCAGCAAATTCCAATCCATTTCCGATTACCTAAAAAAGGAAAGAAACAATACATGAATGATTTAGTGGGTATGTAAAACAGGCAATGAAATACAAAATGGGTAAATAGTTTTTTTCAACTTCCGATTTATATCTGGACTATTTTTATACTGCGAAAGAATACGGTAATGATTAGGGTTGCAAAAATAAAATATCTAATTTTCGAAATTTCAGAGGAAATTTGGATTTTTAGTTAATTTTACAATGTCTGTATTTTTCAAAGAAACACTTTACGAAACTTCTTATCCGCTAAGTTTTGGTAATAAAAGCAATAAGTTTTTTAAAGAGAGATGTTATAAACCTTTTTTAAAATGATTATCGAGGTTACTGATCATCTAAAAACAACAGCTTTTCAACTGGAGAATAGATATATAAATTAAACATAATTAAAAATGATGCCTTTGTTGTTTTGTCTGGTGAGTTTTTCAAAGCGCAGGTGTAGAATAACAAGGCTTAAACGGATGAATAATGAGGAAATAAAAAGCAAACGCTAAAAAGACTAGCAATGATAGGCATGGCAGAGCGTTCAAGTGGTGCTGAGAGAAATGAAGGTGATAATTTGTGAAAATATTGTATCAATCGGAAATGTTAGAAGAAAAAAGGAGAGTCAAAACTATAAGGTTCTTTATATAAAGAGCAACAGCTATTAACATGAAGGTTCTCAACATTCAGGAAAAGAGTACCTCCAAGACAAAGGTATGTAATGAGGTTCGTATATATATATATATATATATATATATATATATATATATATATATATATATATATATATATATATATATATATGGGAACATAATCCTTTAGTAGCCGGACCAAGAATGACCTCCAGTACAGAAAACGTATATGGTTTTTACGTCTCACGTATCTACACTGATTTCTCCTTAGCAGCACGTCGAACCTCATTACACACCTTTGTCTTTGAGGTACTCTTTTCCTGAATGTTGAGAACCTTCATGTTAATAGCTGTTATAAATATATATATATATATATATATATATATATATATATATATATATATATATATATATATATATATATATATATATAGTGTATATGTGTTTACTTTTATTTTTTTTTATGCAGCGGATAACATTACAATATCTGTTTATGAAAACCATTATACTAAATGTAATCATAATTTATGCAATGTGGATTTGGTTCCACAAATTTTCATTTAAATCTACAGATAAATGTTATTAACGAGAGGCCGCGTAAAAAAAAAAAAAAACTTTATTGGGACAATAAAATGTCTATAATCAATTGTATCTAAATCAGATGATGCAGTTCATGGAATAAAAACGAGAGAGAGAGAGAGAGAGAGAGAGAGAGAGAGAGAGAGAGAGAGAGAGAGAGAGAGAGAGAGAGAGAGATTGTGAAGTGCCTCTTATGATCCCACATCATGGGCTTTGTAATTTCTTTCGAGTACTTCTGCAACCACTCATCAAATTTCAAGTGAGTAAATATACGAATTGATCGTTGTTTCAGTATTACAAAAATCAACGGAGAGTTTTCTGTTAGTACACCTTTCTCTCATTTTTCTGAACAGACATTTACCACCTCATTTTGGTCGATGAGTCTTTTATTTTCTTGGAAACGAAATACCAGGGTCGGGCTGAATTATATTTGATTTACTCTTGTGTCCCCGTGACTTCAAGACCAAACGCTTCTTTTCTTTCTGTGCTTCTCTGGACTTCCTCTTGCTTCTTCCTAATGAACACCATATTCTTTGTCTGCTTGAATTTCAAGTCAATGGACCCTGTAAGGGGCTTGTTCCATATCAATAGGGTTCGTCTATTGAATAATAATAATAATAATAATAATAATAATAATAATAATAATAATAATAATAATAATAATAATTTACCTTAACTAAACTTAGCCTCACGACGCCCAGACTCTCGTTATTTATTCTGTATCTTGCACAGAAAAAATTATCTAACTTTCCATCTACCTATCCGTTTTTTCGTGAGATTAGTCAAGATATAATAATCTTTCATGTACCAAAATAAAAGCATGGACACAAACAAAACCTGATGTAAAAAACACAAAATAAGGAACGTTGTGGCGTTTTTCAACACACAGACAATGAAGTAAAAGAACATATACAACTATATTGGAAAGCAACATGCTTCCAAAGATATCAAGATTCAATATGGACGCAGATACTGTGTTATTAAATTAAGATACTGTTGTTCTTTTCTACATGTAGGGAATGAAGTAAAAAGCACATATGACTATACTGAAAAGTATCAATCTTGCAAATATGCTTAAACTCAATGTGGAGCAGAAATAAAAGCTTTTACACACACGTATGCATTATGTACATACACGGTGAAACAAACTTTTTTCTCAAGTGAAATGAATTCAAAGAGAAATAACCAAAAAATGAAGTTAACCTCAACCAAATAAGTAGTCTCGACCTAAAAATACCATGTGTAACATTCAACCTCAAATTAACCTGGGAGAAGTGGCCCCTACCTGTCAATTAAGATTGCTATTGTGTGGTGAAGTGAATACTGTAAGCCAGCGGAGCCCGCCGGAAATGGAGCAGGTGGTCAGGGATCCTACTGCTAGGGCCAGGATGAATGGCGACATTTTCTGTTACCATTTTTTTCTGAATTTTCTTCTACATTTCGAGTTCAAGACCCTGACAGTTAATATACGTAAGAAGACGAACACGCTATACATAACCTTAAAATAAAACATTTGAACTAAATTGCACATACATTTAAAGAGGATGTAAGGACAAACATTTGTATATCAAACATTTTACATCAATGAGAGAGAGAGAGAGAGAGAGAGAGAGAGAGAGAGAGAGAGAGAGAGAGAGAGAGAGAGAGAGAGAGAGAGAGTAAAAACAGAGCTATATAGGAAAACCTATAAGACCTGAATTAGGAAAAAACAAAACATTCCAGAATGAGAGGTAAAATAAGCACATCTCGCCTGCTGCGCCTCCTCTGCCCATATATAGTGAAATACGAGTAACTGAAAGTCGTTAGGCCTGAGATAGTAAGCCTCCACATAAAGTTTGATGTTCTTTGGTTCATTAGCTGCAGAGTTAATAAAAATAAAAGTTATATAAAGCGTCTGAGATGCCGGGGTAAATCACACAAATGTTTTCTTGTCTTTTTCCGGCATAAAAGTTGGAAAGTGCTGCTGTAATATACATTAAATTGTTCGTAAACATCTTGTTGTTGTTAGAAAAACCGGAAATAAAATTTTGAGTTCATTTACTGTAGTTACTAGGATTATCCTCTTAAACCAGACAACATTCTGTGGTATAGCAAAATGCATGATTTTGCGCAGTTAAAATGTTTTATTTTTCACTTATTATTTTAATTTTTCTCTCTCTTAACGAAATAACAATCAAGTAATATATTGTTCGGACGTTTAGTAACGCTTATACCAAAGTAAACAGAGGTTTATGGATAAAAGGAAAAAAGGAACAGTGGAAAAATGTGGTAAAAAATTGCGGGTACTGCTATGTTTATAATCCTTAACAAAGTAATCTGCAGCGAGGACTAGTACACGGATGGCCAACCTCAAAGAGAGAGAGAGAGAGAGAGAGAGAGAGAGAGAGAGAGAGAGAGAGAGAGAGAGAAGGCCAGTCCTGCATTTAGTGTGAGTGTTTATATTTTCATGCAATATGCGCAGTCACACTCATAGAGGGACACGGAGGATGGTTCAAATACATAAGCAAAAAATTTATTTGACACTTACATGGAGCAAACTCATGACTCTGAAAATATTTATATTTACATAGAGACGACCATCCCTGACAGACAATGGTTTGTTCCTTGTCCTTGCCACGCTTTGCATTAAAATGTATAAGCGATCCTACACTCACTTTTCCACTGCGGAATTGCAGTCTCGGAAATTTTCAGTGTCATTCCATGAAGTTTGTCACCGAGCAGAAATTTGCAAGCTTTCATCATTTATAAAAGGTTTCAGTTTCCCATGGTGTAAGTATTAAACTAGATTGGTTTAAATTAATTCAAAGAACGATTCTAAAAAAATCTATTTTTAGTAAATAGTATTTAAGTTAAATGCCACTCTCTGCTTTGTGACCACATAGACATTAATAGGGTTCTTTTTTCCTCAAATTACACCAGTCTTAGAAACACGTTTTCTCGTCACTAATTCTTGAGAAAAGGTAATTTAGTTTTCAAAACCGACTTCACTCGAATAATTTCATAATTTGTTATATAATACCCCCTCGTTTCCTTATAACATTTTCCGAAAAAATCGACTATTTTCTACGGATACATCTTCCTCGAGACGCCCTTGCTTAAAAATAAAATCTTCTAATTGCTATTTCATGAATCTTGACAAATAAAACCTTCAAGAATACGATACCGCATTTAATATTTTGTCTTGGGACCTTTAAGACGTTTGTAGTCATATGAATAACATATAACCATGATGGACTCCTACCCATTGCCCATGTCCCAATATATGCTAGGCATCCTTAGCTAGTTCGAAAGCACTGCTTTACATCTAATGATACTTGAAATGAAAAATTTGGTGTTTAAAAATACTAGTAATGTAAAATGTTATTTCTTTTTTATTCTTAACTGCGCGGGATATTAAAAGTATGAGTAATTAAGAATTTATGCCAAGTTGGCTGTATATCAAGCACATATTTCCAGATATTATTACGTTTCCAGCTATTACCTGCAAAATACGATGCTGTCCGTTTAATATAAACGCATTCTCCTAAATAGAACAGCCGTATTTGCTGTGTTATATATATATATATATATATATATATATATATATATATATATATATATATATATAATTTAATATAATATATATATATATATACATATATATATATACATATATATATATATATATATATATATATATATATATATATATTTTAATATATATATATATATTATATATATATATATATATATATTGGTTTTTAAAATGCCAGCCTTGGAAAAAATGAAATGAAAAGCAAGAGCTATATTTCAGGAAGTAATCAAACAATATCTGAGCGACCTGAATGAAAAATGTGACTGAAAAAGCCAGACACACCCTGGGAATAAAAACCAGCTCTAAAACTAGGCGGAATTTCATGCGGTCCCACAGTGTACATAAAATTAACAATAGTACATTTTTTATATCTGAAGGTTAAATAGAGGATTTAACGATCAACATGGACAGCTATATATTTCATCAGTCATATTAAAGTATCTTTTGTTGAAACGACGAGGATTTCTGTCTTGCAACGTAAATTCTCATCGGTTTTCGGGATCTTAATACGTTACAGGTATACATTCTACTGAAAGATTCGAACTCAACCTGTTTAGCAGCAAATGTTATTTTAAAAATTAAATCATGTTAAAGGCGTAAAAATTACAGCCTATTGAGTGTAGTTCTGTCATAAAATTTTGAAATTTTCTTTGGTATTATCCTAACGAAGTGAAGTTTATCTTGGATATGATACGGTCCTCAGATATAAATGATAAATGTTTCTAAAGAAACCTAAAGAAAGAAAACTCAATGTACTCGTTCTAAGAAGGGGAATCTGTAAGTGGAATGCTGTAACTGAGAATAGGAGATAAAAATTCCTTGACAAACAAGAACCCATAATTACGCTTCAAATGAAACTTTCCATTGTTCTGTACTCCCTAACCACTGTAAACACTAAACGTGACCTTACGTTTGATGATTAAAAATATTCAAATTAATCACAAGAAAATCCCCAATTAGCATCAAATATGCAAGCGATGACAAAAAAGAAAAGCAAAATATCCCAAACATACCTCTTTTCATTTTGCGTTCATTTTCCTTTTTCTTTTCTCTGGGATGCATATAAGAGCGTTCTCCAGTTTGCCTTATTGAATACATTACAGCACATTTTTCCCTTACGTGATTTCCCTGCAGATGGGACTGGAACGGACTTCCAATGCATGCTAATGCAAGAGGATTATCTCTTAAGGGAATTTAATCGCATTATCGAGAGACATCGGAAGAAGAATGGAGAACAGATACGTTTTATAGAGTACATTTACATATTCTTCATCAGGCGGCAGAGTAGTTAAAGACATTTTTTTCCTTTCCAACAGGGAATTAATATTGTCGTCTTTAGATGGAATAACATTAAAATCTTTTGCTAAAAAGACATCTGTATATCTTCTCAACGGAATATTCAGTTAATTTATATGAATAAGTAAAGTGCATTCCAGCTGGATGTCTGACCAGTTTCAGATGATTTCAGAAAGACTGTAAGCTTACTAAATGCTTCTGTAGGACATCACGCATACGCTACTTATATTTCTTCTTTAATTAACTAGATATAACAATTCAATCTGATACGTTCGAAAACAATCTCACAGTAATTAACTTGACAGGTAGTTCATTCTAGCACGTCTCTGTCTGGGGAAAACTGATGAAGCATACTTGATATATGCAATGTTGAATCACAGCTACACAATTTTTCGAAATGAAAATTAAACAACAAAAAGTTCAATACATAACTATATACGAGCGCAACTATATACGACAGGAATAAAACTCTGTTAATCTGTTAAAGGTCCCAAGGAAACTGAAAAATTCTGAAGCATTTGAAGCTAAATAAATGATGAGGACTACTGTCGTAAGAATGTTTATTTAAACTTCGCAAAAGTAGGCACATAAATTATTCCTACCTCACACTTCTGCTGTTTTCTTACCTACCTGAAATATTTACAGTAAAATAATTCCAGTTCACAAGTTTTGCGTCTTAATGAAAAAAAAAAAAGTCTGATCTTTCCACTAACAAAGTTCTCAATAGCTTGTGTGGATACACTTTTCCATCTTTTCAATCCCGATGAAAAGGGCCAACTATGTTCTTTGTGTGTGTGTTTTTTTTTATTAATGTTTAACCATATTCTAATCCTTCCTCTTAGAAACGGGCCCTAGCTCAATCTGGACCTCGCCCAAATTAGAAAGGTCATATTATCTACAAAATACCATCCTGTTGCTTCGACTTCTGCAATTACCAAATTTTCAGAACTCAATCGTCACTCTCTCATAAAAACTTTCTGAAACTAACAAATCCTTGCGTTCCTGAAGTTCAATTATTGTCTTTGTTGGACTTTGGAAAACTTTTGGTTTAAGTTCTCGATAACTAAAGATTTTGTAGAACTTGGCGAAAGTCCAGTTAATAGAAATTCCGACTTATGATTTACTTCGTTTCTATAAGCTGATTCCTAACCTACTGTTTTACTACTTACTTTATAGCTATTGATGGTGAAGCATTTTCCCTTCCAATCCAAGTGGTGCTCCTATGAATTTTATACTTTTCATTATTCGTTTCGTCCTCTTCAACAATGATATTCAGTTTTTCTTTTCAAAGTTAATCAAGTTTTTCTTTTCTCTTTTAAAAATGCTTCCTGATTGAAATTTCAGCCACACATCTGAGGTGCTTTGTATTTCATTTCGTTTCCTGTTCCTCTGGTAAAAAGGACCCATTCTTTTATAAGAATTATTTTTGTCAAAACATTACTGAGTCTCTGCAGAAACGAGGCTGGATAAGCTAACTGATAGGATTTTTTTAACGTAACAAATATTCACTTGCAATATGAATGATTATTTAAAGCATTATTTTGTCGTATAAATGGCGCATTTTACATATTAGGCGTCATCTAAAGTATATTCATAAACATTTTTTCCTAATCATCCATTAAAAATCCAAAATGCAATCAATTCTACCTTTCATAACGTCAGTATCACCCATTTTAGAAAGCCTACTTTTACAGATTGCGTATGTTATTTTGCCGTTGCCTTAAAGCCCAAAGTTATTTTATCTTATTTTCTTTCTACCTTTCATGATAAATTAAGCTCAATTCTTGACATTTCTTGTTTAAATATTTACATTACGTCATGTATTCCTCGTCTTGATATTTTCTGTGTTTTGTATGTGGAAGATAAAGACATGATGATGATTCGTCGTAAGTGCCACGTCCACAACTTTGAGTCTTTTCACAAGAATGAGCCTTCTTCACTCAGTCCACCATGTCAGTGGCCCTTGATGACCAAAGCTGGTATAGTTACTACTTAAGTTCCACAAACAAAGACTTGACACTTGAGTCGCAGGGCTTTATATATGGAAACTACATTCCACCAACTCGAAAATACTTTTGTCCTTCTGAAAGAATATTTAGCTAGACTTGATGTGCAGCTATGCTAGCATATGAATAACATTTACGAATATGACTTCAATTGTTGTTTTCAGTGCAACCAATGTTCAAAATATGAAAGTTAGACAAAATTTTTGTATTTCAAGAAAACAAATATGCACAGTAATTTGCTCGACCCTATGGGCACGCCTTTCTTTCCCGTTTTTCTATGCAGCTGGTACCTTAACTATCTCTACTGTCCTTCTGGCGATTATACACTTTTCCTGCTTATACTTCGTAAAATCATGAATAGTACCCTCCCGTGAAAAACTTACAATAGTTTCTGCTCTTCCAAGGCCTTTTTATACCGATTCTTGTTCCATCCTACAACTAGTTTTATATCATTTATTGAACTATTATCTATGCTATATGTTATGTACCCTGTCCGAATTGCAGCTTGATTAGTCTTCTCAGAAGTTAATCTAGATCCATAATAAAGGGAATGCAAAGTGTTCTCATAGCTCTGTCTTCGAACGCCATCCTTGGGTGAAAACAAAACACTTGACAACTAGGAATCAGAACACTGTTTTTTATTTATATGGGATCTATTATGCGTCATGTTTTAGCGCCAATAATTGCGATCATTACTAACATTACATGACATGACATTACACACTATGAATGAGCAACTCCACCCATCCAGGGTTCTTTGTTTCTATCTCTAATACAAAGGAAAAACTGGTTTGAACAACAGAATAACAACGATAAAAGCCATGTTTTCATTTGCACCACAGAGATTAAAATAACGTTCATTTAACTGTCCCTTTTACGGCTTACAATTTCCTCTGAAATTCTGCTTAGTAACGCTACTTTGCATGAATGTTCCCATATTATATTGCTGCTACATATATTTTCCCCAAGCATAAAAATATTTATATAATATAGTATCTAACAGTAGAATGTCATGTTTTACAAAAACTGAAATTGACAACATACTGTATCTGCCCTCTTATATTTGCCATTACGTCTGAATTAGCATGTAAAATGTTTATCAACAGTTCTTATTACAGTCATTTTGATACTGGAATTCTTGTAAGGCACAACTACTTAATGAAACCACTATTGTTTAAAAAGAGTCAATTACTTTCCCCAAAAACTAAAAAGAGCATTTACGTATTTTATCCTCAAACTTCATTAAAGTTTATGCTCACTCCATCACTAGGTTTTATAATTCGAGTCATGAAGTCATAACACTTATTTAAGGAGGGAAATAGGCCATAAATAACTGATATTAATCGTCATTATCATCATTTTCAAGATAATACTTCAATAAACTTGCCTTTATGAACAATCCGGGGTTTGTCAGATTGAAAAAGTAGGCGTTAATAATGCAAAGTACCGCGAGAGATTTCACAAAATAGTGACGGTTATCATCAACTTGTCTTTCAAGAATACACGGAAGCCAATTCTAAATGTTTTACTGGTGAATAAAGTTACACATCAACATGAAGCTACCGGGGACCAGAAATTTGGTGAAACCTGATCATTCATACTCCTCATTCTGTTAAAAAAAATGGCAAATTCAAAACTGCAGACGTCTCCTGCAAAAAGGGAAAATATCAAAAACTAAGCAGCACTTAACTAAAAATTTTTCATTACACCTCTGTATCCATTACCATGACAACTCTTCGTGAAAGATTCTGTAATGTCTTAAATTTAATAACAGATCAGTTAGGTTCACAAAACTCTTGATATTTTGAAAGAGATTTCATTAATTTTAAAATAATAATCTTTGTGTCTAACAAAAGCAATTTATAAAACCATTCATGGAACTGAGGTTCAGAAAAGTTGACTTCATCACATTTTAGCTCCAGAGGGCTTGTATAAACTTTCCGTCGACCATATGGACGGAATAAAAGATACAATGCACCAGAGAGAGAGAGAGAGAGAGAGAGAGAGAGAGAGAGAGAGAGAGAGAGAGAGAGAGAGAGAGCACATAACCACAGGCTATATACCTGCATGTGACGCGATTCTTTGAAATTACAATTACAGTAAGGAGGAAATAATGGATAAGCTGTGATGATACGACGTTCTGTTAAGCACATAGGCTACACACTTTTAGAAATCATCCTCTGATATGACGCAATATCGTTATTTATCTGTCTTGCCTTTAGGATAGTTGGGAGGGGGAGGGGGCCGCTGGATAGGAATCTTTCCATCTTTTCTCTCATTTGAAGATGGTTTTAGATTTCTGTTTATTAGCGTTTCTTTGTTTCCTCCTGTTTTCTATTGCCGTCACATTTTTACACGGTTTTGTTTTTCTTATTTTTGCATCAGAAGTTTATGTTGTGTGTTTATGCGGTCTCAATAATATTTTCCCCTTTTTGTGCTTGTTTTTTGTTCACTGATTCCCCAGACGGTCTTTTTTTTTTTTTGTGGGAGTGGGGGTGTCTCTTTTGGTGATTGTTTTCTTTTTTATTTACTTTTGAAAGTATGTTCCTTTGAAGCGAGTCTTTCCTTTGAAGTGGTTGTGTTTTTGTGCAGGAGGGCTGAAGCGTTGTTAGTTCCTCTGCTCCTTTCTGATGTATTTGAGAAATAAAAGGAAACTATTAGTATTATATCCTTGAGGCAGAAATACTTGTTCATTTACCCAATTTAGAGGTTGAAAAGGGAACACTTTGTAAAATTATAGAATGATTACGGTTTTATACGAAATAAAACTTACTTTTAGTCTTATTATTATTATTACTATTACTGACATTATTATTGTTGTTATTGCTATTATTATCATGACACGGGGAACTATAGAAGTTTACAAACAGCCAAATTGAATTCGACATGCAAAATAACTTTTAAGGGGATAAACAAAAAAGGCTGAAAAAAATGCCCTAGCCTTTCACTCTGTAACAGTTGCAATATATGATTTAACCTCAAACATTTTATAATATTGCTTTGCCACTCACATTCCTAAAGATCAAGTCACTTTTGTAAAACCTTCTCTCTGACTGATGAATAAAAACAGGACATACACCTGAATTTAATTCACCCTAATATTCAGCTCTTACTATCCAGTATTAATAAGGTAATACATATAACCTAGCAAGTAATAAACAACAGTGTTATATTATCAGTATGACCCACATAGCAAATCTTCCTCAGCCTCCACAACAAAAGAAAAATAATTTTTTCTAAGCCTGACACTTCCCGCTCTGGTGTTATATACCAGTAATTCTTAATTTCAATTCTGCACTGGGTATTTACTTAAGATTGTCGGCATCTCTAGCATTAACATACTTCATGATTTTGCGACCTTGCTATAGTGTCAGGGCAAAAGGTCTTACACTTGTAATTTTTACAAAATGTCTCGTAATATTTAATCGTGTGTTCTGATGAGCATGAATTACTGCATTAATAATTTATCAAGTTCACGTTCTATGTTTGACAGTGTTTAAGGCTAGCTAACGACAAGCCATCTTTTTACGACACTTCCATTAGGGAGTTAAAGGGCTATTCTAGAGAAACTAGTGAAGTTTGATTTTTGGGCATGAGATAATGCTTTGGCGATAAACTTACTCTTTTCATGAAGTAAAAAGTATCCCAGTGAAAAAATGCATTTAACATCCTTAGGTATTCATCATTCAACAATCTAACACTTAAACTCAGTATGAACTTTTTAAAAAGTCCTCTAGCCTTTTATAGTAGTTTATGTCATTAATTAAAAAAAATTATTTTCCTCGCTATATAAAGTTGGGTACTTCTGTGATAACAAGAGAAGTTATTCCGCCCACCAGAAAATTGCAAAAATAATTTGGTTTCACTACACTACTTGGTAAGTACTAGCCTTGAATGATATATTTTGTAAGTAAAATTCAGTGTCTCGCTTAACTTGTCTTCTAGCAAGAAAGATCAAACCAGAAGCCTTAGAAGTTAATTTTTTTAAGAAAATGTAAATGCTTGTATTTGTCTAGACTTCTTCTTTCAACGCGATTTTTTCCCATTTTGTACGGGGTAGGCACGATGCCTTCTTTTTGAAGGACTTTGATTTGGCTTTGGGGTAGACTCTGTAGTCTCGATCGGCTGCCCTGCCTGTTATCGCTTAGACCCCGGTAGCGTATGTACATGTATTGTACCAATCACCAGCGCCCTCTCTCCCAGCAGCAAGGAGACGTTGTGCGGTTAGGTCGACAGTCGAGGCGTGTCTAGACCACGGACTTGAAAGACATTTTTGATCAGAATACTTGGCAAACACTAGCAAACGACTTTCAGCACAGCACTCTAATCTTCCACTGTGTCGTATGGTTTCAAGAAATTCATAAAACTTGCTTTTAAAGTAGATTTTCTCTGCTGCATTCCGTTATGAACGCGTATAATTAAATGTCTTACCCCAGGAATTTCATGGCCTCGCGCTGTTACAAAGACAGCTTTAACTGTTCTGTTTTGGCTCTTGCAACTATTTAAGACAGCTGTGTGTCAGACTCGCAGTGGATATTAAGGAAGGGCGTGTATTATTATTATTATTATTATTATTATTATATTATTATTATTATTATTATTATTATTATTATTATTATTATTACACCAACAACAACAACAACAACAACAATAATAAGGATGATAATAATAATAATAATAATAATAATAATATTATTATTATTATAATTATTATTATAAATGTCAGCAGAAGACCCTCCTCTAAGCAAGTAGCATTGAAAGAGTAATAATAATAATAATAATAATAATAATAATAATAATAATAATAATAATAATAATAATAATAATAATAATTTTCTTCTCTTGTCCTTTTCTTCTTCTGCTTTGCCTCTGTAGCTCCAGTCTCTGGTTGCTGGTTACTGTCGTTGTGGTGGTCACTTGCTGGATGACGACCTCCAAGTACCTGACCGTCCTCCCCGTCAAATGGGCTGTACACCTGGCTGCCGGACGGAGCTCCTCTGTTGCCAGAGGTTCCATTTACGTTGTTTTTGCTGAATTTTGCTATCTAACCTATAGTTGCACCCTACCCGCTCGGGAATAGGTACTCATTTACAGCTGAGCAGACTGAGGAAATTGTGGTAAAGATCCTTTCTCAAGGAATCAACGCCGAGGAGAGCGGTCACCCATCCAACGACTGACCAGCCCCAATGTTGCTCAACCAGTCCATCATTGAGCTAAACCACTCTGCAACGGCGCAACCCGACAGAAAGAGGACACAGAAGAAGATTTGTCAACATCTGGAATGAGAGAAATAACACCCCTCAAACAGAACAGAGGCTGGCAGACCTAGTAAGGAACATGAAAAAGAACTGGCTCTCCACAACAGAAGAACTGGAAAGAGAAATAACACCCAGCAATGAAGAACAAGACGACGAACTAAGAGACAATGCCACAGAAGACGACAGGAACGATGAGCTACCAAACAACGGCACACAAGAAAACACCGAAGATGTAACAGAGAGGATGGAATGGGTGTAACACATCAGACAATGGATGAAGCCAGATATAGGAAGAACGAAGATCCCTTCCATGAAAGCCTACAACACAAAGAAACTAAGGGAGAAAACAAGTGAAGTTAATGAAATAATGAGACTAATACACACCACCAGTATCACAGAAACAAATAACCTGGCATATGCAGGAGCAAGACTAGTAGTAGAATTCATGGGGATACAAACACCAACACCACCATCACAACCAACCCAACAGAAACTAAAACAGCAAACGCCTTGGAAAAGGCACCTGGAAAAACACATGGCGATGAGATCTGACTTGAGTAAACTGAAAGAGATGGCATAAAAGAGGCTAAGAAGCAAAAAAACAAGAGAGGAGAGCTGAATGAGAAATACAAAGTACAGGAGAAGGGACTAAACAGCATAACAGAAGATAAAAAAACATAGGCTTAAAGTCAATAGAGGATACCAACAGAACAAACTCTTCGGAACCAACCAGAAAAGACTATACAGCCAACTAAGAGGGGAAGGCAACCACCAGGAAATTCCTGAAGCTGAACCAAGAAAGAGACTCTGGAAAAACATATGGAGCAATTAGGTATCACACAACAAACATGCAACATGGCTCCAATAAGCCATGGCAGAAGAAATGGGGAGAATAAAACAAAGATTCACTGGGATCACAACGGACACAATCAGACACTAACTAAAGAAAATGCCCAACTGGAAAGCCTCAAGTCCCGATGAAGTCCATGGATACTGGCTCAAAAACTTCAACGCCCTTCACTCATGAATAGCAGTGCAACTCTAGATTTGTATCACAAACCACCATGCGCCCAAATGGATGACCACAGGGAGGACATCCTTAGTACAGAAAGACAAGATCAAAGGAAATATAGCAAGTAACTATAGGCCTATCACCTGCCTACCAATAATGTGGAATTTACTAACAGGTACCATCAGCAAAAGGCTATACAACTACCTACAGGATACAAACACCATCCCCCACCAACAGAAAGGCTGCAGAAGGAAGTGTAGGGGCACAAAAGACCAGCTCCTGATAGACAAAATGATAATGAAGAATAGTATGAGAAGGAGAACCAACCTACGCATGGCATGGATTGACTACAAGAAAGCCTTCAACATGATACAGCACACTTGGCTAATAGAATGCCTGAAAATAAATGAGGCAGAGGACAACACCATCAGCTTCCTAAAAAATACAATGCACAACTGGAATACAGTACTTACAAGCTCTGGGATAAGACTAGCAGAGGTTAACATCAGGAGAGGGATCTTTCAAGGCAGCTCACTGTCCCCACTACTCTTCATAGTAGCCATGATTCCCATGACAAAAGTACTGCAGAAGATGGATGTTGGGCACTAACTCAAGAAAGGAGGCAACAGAATTAACCATCTGATGTTCATGGACGACATCAAGCTGTATGGCAAGAGCATCAAGGAAATAGATACCCTAATCTAGACTATAAGGATTGTAGCTGGGGACATCAAGATAGAGTTTGGAATAGAAAAATGTGCCTTGGTCAACATACAAAAAGGCAAAGTACAAGGACTGAAGGGATAAAGCTACCAGACGGGAACAGCATCAAACACATAGATGAGAGAGGATACAAAAAATACCTGGGAATAATAGAAGGAGAGGATATAAAACACAAAGAGATGAAGGACACAATCAGGAAAGAATATATGCAGAGATTTAAGGCGATACTCAAGTCAAAACTCAATACTGGAAACATGACAAAAGCCATAAACACATGGACAGTACCAGTAATCAGATACAGTGCAGAAGTAGTGGAGTGGACGAAGGCTGAGCTCCACAGCATAGACCAGAAAACTAGGAAAGACATGACAATACACAAAGCACTACATACAAGAGCAAATACAGACAGACTATACATAGCACGAAAAGAAGGGGGGAGAGGGCTGCTAAGCACAGAGGACTGCATCAACATCGAGAGCACAGCACTGGGGCAATATCTGAAAATCAGTGAAGACGAGTGGCTAAGGAGTGCATGGGAAGACGGACTGATAAAAGTAGACAAAGACCCAGAAATATACAGACAGGAGAATGAAAAACACAGCAGAGGAATGGCACAACAAACCAATGCACGGACAGTACGTGAGACAGACTAAAGAACTGGCCAGTGATGAAACATGGCAGTGGCTACAGAGGGGAGAACTCAAGAAGGAAACAAGGAATGCTAACAGCAGCACAAGGTCAGGTCCTGAGAACCAGATATGATCAAAGAACAATAGATGGAAATAACATCTCACCCATATGCAGGACATGCAATATGGAAGACGAGACCAAAAAGCACATAGCAAGCAAATGTCCGGCGCTTGCACAGAACCAGTACAAAAACAGACATGATTCAGTAGCACAAAGCCCTTCACTGGAGCCTGTGCAAGAAACACCAGCTAGCTTGCAGTAGTAAGTGGTATGAACACCAACCTGAGGGAGTGATAGAAAACGACCAGGCAAAGATCCTCTGGGACTATGGTATCAGAACAGACAGGGAGATATGTGCCAATACACTAGAAGTGACGTTGATTGACAAAATCAAGAAGAAAGTACCAATCATTGATGTCCCAATACCATGGGACACCAGAGTAGATGAGAAAGAAAGTGAAAGAATTGATAAGTATCAGGACCTGAAATAGAAATAAGAAGGATATGGGATATGCCAGTGAAAAATGTATCCATAATCATAGGAACACTAGGCAAGATCCCAAGATCCCTGAAAAGGAATCTGGAAAAACTAGATGCTGAAGTAGCTCCAGGACTCATGCAGAAGAGTGTGCTACTAGAAACAGTGCACATAGTGAGAAAAGTGATGGACTCCCAAGGAGGCAGGTTGCAACCCGGAACCCCACACTATGAAAACCACCCAGTCGGGTAAGATGACTGTGACAGACAAAAAAAATTAATAATAATAATTAAAAAATAATAATAATAATAATAATAGTCGTCACTAAAAGAATGACAACAATACAAAGAACAAAACAGTGTTAGCTATAACGTTAATAACACTAAAACAAGTAACGCCAGTAATGAAAAGGGAAAAAGATTATATCGTGGTGGTATTGTAGCCAAGTTGCTCTGCAGCGTTGTAATGGAGTCCCGAGCAAATTATCTGGGCTGATGGGAAGCGATGCTTTCATTCGGTCTGTCTAAGAGAGGTCTCTTGCATTTTCATTATTCTGCCAAAGTTACCAACTAATTATTCTTTGATGAAGCACGTTGACTTTCTCTTTATTGAATATGTTGCCAGTCAAGAATACGAGATGATTTTGTAAATCGCAGACCAGAAAACAAATGTGGGTCACGCTGCCCAAGAAACCAATTTCAACGAAATTGTGATCTCTTGCTCTCATTTCAACTGCCTGTAAATTTTATTCTTAACCAGGATAATTATATTTTTATTTCATTTTAATTTTTTGCTGACCTAACAAATTACATCATTCAGCATAGAATATCAAAAAATTTACACCAAACTCTCCTTAGAACAAAGATGGTCTAATTTTAAAATTAGTCATGTTTCCAAAATTCTTCCCTTCCGAATTTTTCTTTAAGAACCTTTCTATGAGACATAACTAAATCTTAGCAAGTTATTTTTCCAACTAGAACGAGTAGCATTGGAAATACAAGGTGATAAAATAACCGATTTGTTATAATTAATTCCTTGAAAATTTAAGATTCCCCCCTTTGACTCCATATTTTGGTTTTTATCTTCTGATAAGCTTTTTTCTAGTTTGCCCAACCTTCAATGTTGCAAATCTAAGCACGAACAAGAGAACATGAAGTCAATGAGAATAACATAAAATGGTAGCTACACTGAAATGTTTTAACTAAAAGATTGCCCATCCACTAAATTTCAAATCATCAAACCTGTTGCTTAAGCATGTAAAAGGAAGTATTCCATTACACACACACACATATGTATGTATGTATGTATATATATGTGTGTGTGTATATATATATATATATATATATATATATATATATATATATATATGTGTGTGTGTGTGTGTGTGTGTGTGTGTGTGTGTGTGTGTGTGTGTGTGTGTGTGTGTGAAATAACTTTGCAAAAATGAAACCGTTTGTATTTATTAAAATCAAGAGAACATGCAATCAATTGAAATTCTTCATGTCATCTCTGACCTTCCTGTACTAATAAAACTGGATAAAATACAGTATACAAATAAATATAGGTATTTATTAAATACTCGACTTCTGATAGATTACCTTACTGTGTTCTGGCACAGCAACGTTAATTGGGACAATTAAGAAAAATAAAAATTGCCTCGGGAAAACTTTGGATGAAAGTTGAATTTTCATTTTTCTCTAGAAACAATCTGACGTGAATCAGAAACGTAGTGAAGGGACGATAAATTGCAGAAGAAAGGGACTGAATAAACATGAATGACACGAGGATAATAAAATAACTTGCACTATCGGAGGTGGAAACAAAACGCTTTTTTTATTAAGCCTCTTGAGTTCTGTTGAGATTTTTGTCGTTACAGATGATTTATTAATTTTTTTTTTCAGTTATCTTCTGTGGAAAATATGGTTTGCTGTAAATAACTGCAATGCAAAACCTCCTTTAAAGAGACATATCTGAATAATTTAAATTGATGTTATTCAGCAGTCTATTTAAAAAGGGTATTTTTTCTCTGTTACAAATTGTTGCAGTAAGTATGACTATAGAGCTACTGCTTCAGAAAAACTCTCAAGGAATTTGATTTGTGGAATACAGCCATTCAGCACTTAAGAAAAAGAGAAGGAGTTGGAGTGGTTAGACAGAGAGGAAAAAGATCTAGAAAATATGTGAGATGAGGTAAAAGGATCCAAAGATGGAACTGGGAGAAAGTCCCCCAGCTGGACAGCAAGAGTGAAGAAAGGACTCAGGAGTGGAATAAAGTAAAAGGTTTCATCTTACCAAGCACATTCACAACGCTAACAACCTTTATATTATGCAACAATGGAGTTTTTGGTACGCGGACTCAAGGAATAGTCATCTTCCCCGTCATTTCTAAATTATATTAGTTTTTTGGTGGCTGAATGATGTTATCTTAAAGTTTTTCTTCCTACGATGTAAAACTCAATAATCCAGAACACAGTCTTTCTATATGTCATTGTGAGGTTTAGTTTTTTTTTTTTTTTTTTTTGAACACTCATTCGCAGATTGTCCCTTGTTTTGGGTGTTGTCTCCTTACCCGGTGATGCTTGTTTTTCTGTAGTTTTAGTTGACGTCCATCACTTTTATTTTCAGAACGTCAGTCAGGTTTGGAATAGCAGCGAGTTAGCAGTATAGAGGGATGAATAAATTTGTTTTTATTTAGCATTTCCCAACGTTTTGTGAGAGAGAGAGAGAGTGTGTAATTGTCGTGAGTGAGTGCTTCGGATCTGAAGTGGAAGGGATGAGGTCGTTGGATTTGTTTGCGGCGCTGTCTGTCTGTCTGTGGAATATGTGAAGGATTTTTCAGTTTTTCTGGGAGTCTTTAGTCAGAGCTAGTGCCGGTCAGTGGTTCTTGTGTGGGACAGTTTTTGTCGTATGCTTTTCTGGGAGTTGTTGGTTTTCTTGTTGTGTGCTGTTTATTTGTGTGTGTGTTCTGTTTCTTTTTTTGTATTTCCTTGTTGTGTTTGTGGTTGTTTGCGGTTGTGGTTGTTCTGGCGACCGCTTTATCCATCTCCAGCAACCGAAAGATCAGGGTGAGTGTTGTTTGTTGTTTTGTTTGTGGTTCAGAAATTCCGCCATAAATTTGGCGCCCAACGTGGGAGCTGTTGTGAAATAACCGTTAAGATTGTTTGTGGTGGGTCAGTGAGAAGTAAGAGGTCAGGATGAGTGAAGATAGAAGAAACTGAGAGAGAGGAACTCCAGTGGCTAAAGGAACTCCAGGGCAGGCTGGAGGAGGAATGGGAGGCTGTGAGGAGTGAGAATGAGGAGTTGAGGAGTCCAGTTGGAGAGATGGGAGGAATGCTAAGAAGTGCAAAGAAGAAATGAAGGAGGAGATGAAAGAGTCAGAAGAGAGAAGATGGAAGAGAATGGAAGAGGATGGATAAAAGTTGGAGGAATGATGAGAAGTGTGGAAGAAATGATGAAGGTATGTTCAAGGGGTGTTTTTGGAGAAGGGGCTGTTGGAGGCAGGTTCTCTGGAGCGTGTGAAGGGAGCAAGAGAAGAAAAGGAGGAAGAAGTGAATGGAAGCGTGAGTGATGAAAGTGATATGGGAATGAGAAACGAGGAATGAGAGGCAGGGTAAGGAAAAGGGGAATGAAAGCAAGGGAAGGAACAGAAGTAGGATCGTCAGGGAAGAAAAAGGGAAGAGAAGGAAAGGGAAAGAGCTGGTAAGAAGAAGGGTAAGGAAGTGGGAAAGGCAGGAAAGAAGGAAGGGTGAGAGGCAGTAGTGATAGTGAGGTGGATGGAGGTGAGTGGATAAAGTGGATAAGAGGGAAGAAGAGTGTAATGAGTAAGATGAATGTAAGTGCAGAAGTGGACTCTTTGTATTCGGAAGAGGGTATGAAAGACAGGCAGAGAAGTAGCGAAAGTGAGAGTGAAAGTGAGAAGAAGTGAGAAGGAGGCTATGTATGTGAGGAGAATTGCCCGGTGTGAAAAGTATAATGAGTATGGAGTAAGGGATGTGCATGATTTCTTTAGGGATTATGAAAGGTTTTGTCAGAGTAAGTATGGGAAAGTAAGAGAGTGTGGGCACGAAAATTAGGAGAGTGTTGACTGGGTTTTGCCAGTATGTATGGGGTTATTATGAGTGTGGGGATGTTAGGTATGACAAGGTGAAAGCTAGATTAGTTGAGCAAGCGAGGCGTATGGCGATGTTAAGTATAAGAGGAAGAATGAATTTGATGAGGCAAGGGTAAGCTGGAAACCTTGATACTTTGTATGCTTGTAGGCTGGAGGCGTTGGCAAGGGAAAAGAGTTTGGGGATGATGGGATAGATGAATGTAAGGAGTTAGTACGGGAAGTTGTTAGGGACAGTGCCAGATGGAGTTAGAGAAATTTGTGAACTTGAAGCGGAAAGGAGAAGAAAGATGGACGAATGAAAGGTTGACTTAGAGGGAGAAATTTTGGAAATTGTAGAAGATTGAGCTTGACAGGGTTATAAAAAGAGAGCAGAAGTGTAAGTGTAAGGGCTGGGGTAGATGAGAGAGTACCAGAGTTCGGAAGCTTTAGGGATGCAGTGTTGAGGGAGCCCAATGAGAGGGAATGGCCGATAGTGTAATGAATAGAAGTGTAGAGCAAATGTGTAAGAGGTGCCAGTGAGGATGAATGATGGGTTGTAAGGGAACAACAGTTTGGACAGGTTAGGGATAGTAGTGTGTGCAAAGGAAGGTGGGTGAGTGGAAGTCAGCGAAGTGTTTTAGATGTGGAAAGGAAGGACATACAAAGAATGAGTGTAGATGGGCTATAGGAGCGTGTTTCGGGTGTGGGCAACCGGGACATTTGGTAAGGGAGTGTACGAAAGATAGGGGGGTTAAATGCTACCGGTGCGGACAGGTGGGTCATGTTGCTAATGGTTGTAGGGGTACCCGAGTGAATGGCATATGTGGTAACTGTGGTAGAATGGGCATTATGTGAGAATGTGTTCAGAACCGAAGGCAGTGTGACGAATGTGGAATGGAGGGCATGTATCAAGTGTATGTAGCGAAAGAGGGTGGCTGTGACAGCAAATTCGGAAACTGAGTGTGAAGGGGTTCAAATGGGTGGATCCTCCAGGATGGCGGTGCGTGTGATGCATGTACGTGAGGGTTGTTGTTGCATGAAGGGAGGTTTTGCTGGAAAAGACTGGCGATTGCATGAGTGTGCAAGTGTGTTGTAAAGGAGTAAGATTGATTGCCTTAGTAGATACACCGGGTGTAGTATGAATGTCATATTTAAGGTAGATGTGAGAAATTAAAGGGCTGCGTGTGAGATTAGGAACTGTCCAGGGAAGTAAGAGAGAAGTTGGAAATTTAGGGAGTAGCAGTGGTTGGAAGAGTGTGTGAACGGTTGAAATTGAAGTGTAGTGATGGATGAAAGTGATTTTGTGTGATTGAAAGTCTGAATGATAAATATGATATATATTATTTGGGATGTGAGTTTTTGAAAAAATGCAGGATAATTGGTCCGTCTAAATATGAATGTAATTGAATTACGTATGAAAGGGATGTGCTTGAGATTTGTATTTGGGAAGAAGGATGGTAGGGTTGAGAAAGAATTGTGGAAGAGAGTGCCTGTAATTGCGACAGAGAGGGGGTAAAAGTGCCACATGAGATTGGAGAAGTCGTGGTGTGAAAGTGGCATGGCCGAGGATAGCCTCAGGATAGCCAGCAATGATAGGTGTGGTATGTGGTTGAGGGAATAGACATAAATAAATTAGTCAGGGCAAATGTGTGTGTATATGATGGGGTTTTGAACATGGGAGATCCGAGGGTATATATAACGTCATTGCCGAGTGTCAGGAAGAAGCGAGTCCGAGGAATATGTGAGGGAGATTGCGTGGGAATATTACGTACGTTGGTGAATGTGGATGATGAGAGGTACGTGAAGGTACGGCAGGTGATGACAGGTGATTTGAAGAATAATGATTGGGCGTATGAGGAGTTGAAAGAAAGAGTAAAGGTAGTGAAAATGTAAGTGATAACGTAAGAGAACGATTGAGGGAGAATGTTGTGGGGGATAGGCAGGGGCATTGGTCGTGGTGGCGAGTTTGGGATCGAGCTTCGAGATTTAAAATAGTTCTGGAAGACGGCACTACATATATCAACGTCCACGACATTTCTCCGTCTATCAATCGTGAGATAGAGGAGCTGAGTGTGAGGAGCTTGAGAGGGTGGGAGTGATTGAAAGAGATCACGGCGCCTGGAATAGCCCATAGTACCGATGCGTAAGCCGAATGGAAGTTTGCGAATGTGTGTGGATTATCGGAAGGTGAATGAAGTAACTGAAGAGCGATTCCCGATGAATGTGGTGTCTGATTGTGTGTACAAGATGAATGGAATGAAAGTGTTTGAAATTAGTTTGGTAAGAGAGGCTATTACCAGATGCCTCTGGAGGAAGGGAGCAGGCGTATTACGGCCTTTTCTAGTAGTTCCTGCCACTACCAAGTTCGGAGATTAAGTTCGGACTGGCTAATGCGCCTGCTGCCTTGAGGCAATGAATGTGGTTCTGGCCGGGTTTGATCGCCAAGAGGTAACTGTTTTTATAGATGATATTTTGATTGCGAGTGAGACTGTAGAAGAGAATATGGAACTGCTTGAGCAGGTGTTAGAAAGGTTGGAAGAAGTAGGAATAAAAGTAAAACTTGAAAAGTGTGCTTGGTTGGCTGGGAGAGTGGAGATTCCTAGGGCATATGGTGAGTGGAAGGAGTGTAGGAAGAGTGATAGGATTTGTGAATAAGGTAAGGGAGATTTCCGTCCCGGACCGTCACGTGAGTTGAAAAAAGTTTAGGTTTAATTGAGTTTGGAAGGAAGTTTATAAAGGATTGTTCAGGGATCGGAAAGCCACTTACCTGAATGGACGGGAAGAGAAATTGTGTAAGATTGAAATGGGATGAGCAAATGATCGCGTTCGAGAGATTGAAAGAGGAGGCTGCAAGAGGCGTGACGTTGGCACCTACGGACTATAGTGAGAATCACGAATAAACTAGAACTGTATCTGGATGCAAGTATTAAATATAGTATGGGAGGATGCTTGGTACAAATGCAGAAGGCGAATGGGGAGAACAATTGAGAGTAATTGCTTCGTGAGCGAAGCGTTTGGAAGAACAAGGATTGAAATATTCGGTGATTGAAAGAATTGGCTGCAATAAGGTTTTTGTGTGGCGTTGAAGTATTTTTATATGGAGTAGATTTTTGTGATACGGACGGACCATCGACCGCTAGTATATGGTTAAAAAGAGAGAGTGTGAATGCTAAGTGCGAGAGCGATAGAGGATTTGAATGAGTTTAGTTTTAAGGTAGAGTATGTACAGGTAGACAGAATATTGTGCCGGATGCTATGTCGCGTATGTGGGCTGAGCAGAGATGATAGGGTTAGGAGCGACTGGGACCCGGACCAAGTACCTGTAGGATTTGTGGTAAAAACAGCAGTATGTAGGGTGAATCAGTGTGGGAATGTCTGTTTGGGGGGTTGAGTAATTTGGAAACAAATGGATTGATTGACGGAGTACCTACGAGCATGAGCGAGTTACGTGAAAAGGTGATGAATGAGATGCCGGAAGGAGGAGTCTTGCGCGAGGAAGAAGGGGAATTAGATGAGGAGAAAAGTTGATGAAAGTCTTGTTGGTAGTGGCAAAATGTTTAAAATTACAGTACGATTGTTCTTTGGATGGAATAGGCCGGTGGAGTATAAAGGAAGGGTGGATGAAAATGGTATGAATGTGATTTTAAATGTTCACTGTGGAAAGGATACTTGTAGCTGGCTGGTTAAGAAAGGTGATTGTGGGAAAAATGAGAATCTGGAGGTAGGGTTGAGGATATCGTTGAAAGATGAATGCGATGAGGATAGTTGTGAGGGAAGCTAAGCAGGTGAATGTAGCCGTGAGGCGTGTATGCATGAGGCGAAGAGTAAATTAGTAACAAATGTAGTGGTGGATCAGAATAAATATTGTAGTTTGGTAGACACGGGAGCACAAGTGTCGTTAGTGAGTAGTACAGTAGTTAGTGAATTGGAAAGGTGCGATTGGGATATAAAAAGAAAATCAACGAGTGTAAGGATACATGGTTTGGGACAAGGGAGTGTGTTAGTATGGGAGGGTACAACTAGAAATTCAGTTGAGGAATTTGAAATAATACATAATTTTGTAGTCATGGATGAGAATGATATGCCAACATGTTTTTTTATTAGGAATTGATTTTATGAGAATGCATGATATAAGTGTGGATGTCAGGAGAATTTTAGGAAAGGGCGGCAGGGAAATAACGAAGGTTAAAGGAGATGTGTCTAAAACTAGTTTGTAGGTATGGTAGATATTGCAAGGAGTGAAAATGATTTGTTGAGTGAAGAGGAAATTAAGCAGATGCAAAATCAGTGCATGAAAATAAATATGTTAAAGAGGTGTGTGTTAGGGGTGTAAGAGTAGGAGAGTTGGCCGTCTGAGTTAGAAGTGTATAAGCGAAGTGCTAAGAATTTGTTGTATGTAAGGTATAGTTTATTTTGCATCAGGAAGGAATATGGGATGGGGGAAGTGTATGTGCAGTATTTTTCGGAAGGCGCAGCCGTGGGTATGTGTTTATTGGTGCATAATAGGTTTGGGCATCTGGGGAAAAATAAATTATGGGAATGTATGAGAGAGAGATTGTATGTGCCTGGATTGAGTAAAATTTGTGCGGATGTAGCGATTACGTGTGCGGACTGTCAGAAGGGTAAGTATCAAAGTGTGCATGCGAATCCACCTGTGTTGCGATTGCAGATGAAGAGTTATTTGAATGGATTTGTGATTGATTGTGTGTCGTTGCCTGTGACTGCTAGAGGACGTAATGGGAATGGATTTATAATGGTAGATCATTTGAGTAAGTTTATATGCGGTATGGTCGGAACAAAAAGAGTGAGACTGTGGCGAGAATGGTGGGTCAAGTGATGTTGCAATGTCGTGTACGAAGCCGACGCGAATGTTGGTGACAATGGGCCTGAATTTGTTGGATGGGAGTTTGAGCAAATGTTGCGTGATTGGGGTATAGAACATGTGTACTCGCCGTATATGCCCGAATCGCGAATGGATTAGCCGGAACGACGGTGAGAACGTTGACAGAGATGTGTTCGTATGATGAGTGAATGTGATAATTGGGATGTAAGCGTTGGGCGGCGTTGTGGAGTATACAGCCACTGTGCATAAGGGTATTGGTATGTCTCCGATGTAAATATGTAATTAAATTTTGAAAGATAGTGAGACCAAGGATTGGGCCTATCTGAGAATGATAGGAGAACATGGAAGAAGGCGCATGAAAGGTTTAGAAAGTTACAAGGTGGGCGAGAAAGTGTTGAAAGAAATGTCGAAGATGGTTGAATGTAAATAAAGTGCGTGAAAAATTTGAGGGTCCGTATGAGGTGTTGGAAGTTGGTCCCAGTAGGCTTAGTTATGTTGTAGGGAAGTATGTAGATGGTGAGTGTGAAGAGAAATGCAGGCGCATCCCCAGCCAATTCTACGTAGATGGAAGGATGTACCGGAATATGTGAGAGAGAATGGGGTGTATAAATGGTTGAAATCGAATGTGGAGTGAACCAAGTATGCATGAGAGCTTGTGTATGGAGGATCAGCAATTTGTTTTGGTAAGAATTATGGTAAAAACGTAGAAAGGGAGAAGAACGTAAGTAAACTGAATGGTCGTAAGTTGTGTGATAGGGGTGTAGGTGCCAAAGTGGAAATGAGTGATAAAGCGTGTAATACGGATGAATGGGATGGTATGGATAGAACGTATAGCATATCTTGGGTTTGATATAACTGGAGTTGACTAGGCGTGTAAGAGTTGGTGAGCGGTTGGAGGTGAGCAAAGTGTAAGAGTAAGGCGTAGCAGTGATAGACGAGTGATTGAAAGCATAGATGAATCGTTGCAAGAATTGGAAAGGTCAATGGCCGAATGGGATGGGTTAGTTGAAGAATTGGGGAGGTATTTGGGAACGAGTTAGAGGGTATAGATGATTGTGGATGGAAATTGAGAGTGGTAATAGTGAAGAAGATAGCGTGAATCTGAGGAAGAGAATGGAGGAGATGATGTGTGAGTTTGAGTGTTGCTGGGAGAGAGTGATTCTGAAGAATGATTGTGCCCATGACGCGATCTAGAAGGACTAGTGAGCATCCGTGGGTGTTGCGTAAGAAGCGTTTGAAGGTGAAGGTGTTGGTTGGGAAATGCTAAAGGGAAATATAGAGGGATGGTGTTGTTTTGTTGCATTTCCCAACGTTTGTGAAGAGAGAGAGAGTGTGCCAATTGTCGTGAGTGGAGTGCTTCGGTTGTTGGAAAGAGGATGGTCTCGTTAGTTACGGTTTGCGGCGCTGTCTGTCTGTCTGTGGAATATGTGAGATTTTCAGTTTTCTGGGAGTCTTTAGTCAGAGCTAGTGCCGGTCAGTGGTTCTTGTGTGGGACAGTTTTTGTCGTATGCTTTTCTGGGAGTTGTTGGTTTTCTTGTTGTGTGCTGTTTATTTGTGTGTGTGTTCTGTTTCTTTTTTTGTATTTCCTTGTTGTGTTTGTGGTTGTTTGCGGTTGTGGTTGTTGCGGCGACCTTTATCCATCTCCAGCAACCGAAGATCAGGTGAGTGTTGTTTGTTGTTTTGTTTGTGGGTTAGAATTCCGCCACAGCAGCATAGAGTTTTAAAACAGCAGGTATTTTAGTTACTTGTTGTCTCTGCAGCTTGAGGATGGTTTGATGGCCAAAGCGTGGCTATCAGTGGAGCGGAGTCGTTCCTGTTGGGCAGCAGATCTGCTGTCACATTGACTCTGTCGTGATCATCTGTGTTTTTCGGATCCGTTCCCGCTAACAGTCATGGACTGTTTCGATGATTCCACGGCGGTTGTCTAATGGTGTTCATCCTCTTTGACCTTTGATGTTTGGTCTTGAGAATCTCTACGAAGATTGCCTGTTGTGTTTTTGTGCTGCATGAGGTTGTCCTGGTATTATTTTTACTGTTTTATTGGTATTATTTATGCTGCTTTATTATTCTTCATGACCATGTGTGTTGCTTAATTATTTATGCTATTACTTTTGTGTTATGTTTCATGCTGCTTGATCATACTGTTTATGCTGTTTTGTTTATATTTTGTGATGTAGCCAAAGTGTTGTTCACTCATAATGCTTACTGTTTTGTTAATGTGATGGTCTTTCATAAAGTAACTCCTGGTTTTGTTTCATCTATTTTATTTAATTAGCTGACTCATTTATGATTGTGATTTTGTGATTTTTTACCAAACCTGACTCACTTGTAAGTATGTATATAACGTAATGTAATAAATTCGTATTAAGCCTTTTTTTGATGGTTTTGTTGTAACCCGTTCTCCTTGGTTTGTCACTGCTTTTGCTAGTCTATCCAGTCCCATTTTTTGTTTTGGTTTTTGGAACCTGGGGAACCACGGCTGGTTCATAAGTCATGTAATTGTCGAAGTGGGATTCCAAATTTACATTTTCGTTTGTCTCTAAAGAATATACAATTGAACACAATCAGGACATTTCGATGCGTTTTCAGTAAACGTGTGGAGTTAGGACATTTCGATGCGTTTTCAGTAAACGTGTGGAGTTAGGACATTTCGATGCGTTTTCAGTAAACGTGTGGAGTTAGGACATTTCGATGCGTTTTCAGTAAACGTGTGGAGTTAGGACATTTCGATGCGTTTTCAGTAAATGTGTGGAGTTTGTGCATTAATTTTGCACAAGTCAAGTACGTACGACAATGAAAAGAATAACCTCGTCTATTTTATTTAATTAGCTGACTCATTTGTGATTGTGATTTTTTACCAAACCTGACTCACTTGTAAATATGTATATAACTTTATGTAATAAATTAGTATTAAGGCTTTTTTGTTGGTTTTGTTGTAACCCGTTCTCCTTGGTTTGTCACAGCTTTTGCTAGTCTATCCAGTCCCATTTTTTTTTGGTTTCTGGAACCTGGGAACCACGGCTGGTTCATAAGTCATGTAATTGTCGAAGTGGGATTCCAAATTTACATTTTCGTTTGTGTTCAATTGTATATTTTCTAGAGACAATCAGGGCATTTCGATGCGTTTTCAGTAAGTATGTGTGGAGTTTGTGCATTAACTTTGCACAGGGAAAGTAAGACAATGAAAAGAAAGGGAAAAATCACCTAGGAACCATTGCCTACAGTAATTTATTATAGTATGGAAACGAATTAGTGAACTGCACAACAACAATCTGATACTGATGCCTTCCTCTCAAGTAAGTGGCTTACTACTTGTACTGCTAATAATGCAATATATTGATGTCAGTCACTGAATTAATATGCTAGTTGCAGCTGGTGTTAAGAGAAAAGGCTATTTTTTCCTGATAGGAAGAAATTACTTATTTACTGTTAATTTTTTCTCTAACTAATTATTTAAATTTTTATTACATGAATAAAATGTTTTCTCATCTTTTAAGACTATGCCAATCTTCCAGTGAAATATGGCTCATACTTGAGTGTCAGACTTTATTTCATTCTGCTCCACATTTAACATCCGTATTAAAATTAATAAGCATCTTTGCAAATGCATGTGGATAACCTAATATCAGAATGAATAACCATCAAAGGAAAGGCCAACAGAAAACCGACCGGTGAAGTATATTCCCACTGTGCCTAATGAGGTAAATTAAGGATGCCTTAGAGCAAGAAAGCCAGCGAAGTAAACACCAAGTTATGAAGAAACTGGAAATTCTCTCGGGGTTTCACTGATTATGCACATAAGAAGCGCACTGAATAATAAGTGTTTAAATGTGCCAATTTCACAGGATATATCAGATTCGGCTTCGGAACAGGAAGAGTTCAGTGAGCATAAGAGATGAGAAAAATGAAATTATATTGGCTGTGAATCTATCAGTTTCAATGAGTGTGTAATGTAAACGAATCAAAGTATTAAGAGCAAATTGGCGTATTTTCAAATGAAGTTCATCTTTCTTTAAATGTGACTCATTTAAATGCAAAAGATCTCTCAAACTGCCATTCAAATTAGCTTGAGATCTCATATATATTTTCAAGATTCATAACATAGGGATATCCTGCTCAGTTTTTACTGGTAACGAAATTAGAACATAACTACCGGAATTGTGTGTAGCCTCATTCATGATTTGCCTTCCTAAAGATTCTGAGGCAAATTAAAAAAAAAAAAAACCATTGTGTTTAGTGGA